>NC_068546.1:4342049-4689549 GCF_026212275.2 Microplitis demolitor
ACCCAGACCATGTCGGTATCGCGCCGAGTGCTCTACCAGTTGAGCTATCCGGCACTATACTATATTCCGTTCAATTTTATCTATAACTTATTGAGCCACACCGTCCATCGTACGGTATTAACACCAATTTAATATAGTGGAAACCTAAAACATGCAAACCTTCTCAATAAGACAATTTATAGATAAATTGAGAAAAATATAGATAGCCCGAACTGGGAATCGAACCCAGACCATGTCGGTATCGCGCCGAGTGCTCTACCAGTTGAGCTATCCGGCACTATACTATATTCCGTTCAATTTTATCTATAACTTATTGAGCCACACCGTCCATCGTACGGTATTAATACCAATTTAATATAGTGGAAACCTAAAACATGCAAACCTTCTCAATAAGACAATTTATAGATAAATTGAGAAAAATATAGATAGCCCGAACTGGGAATCGAACCCAGACCATGTCGGTATCGCGCCGAGTGCTCTACCAGTTGAGCTATCCGGCACTATACTATATTCCGTTCAATTTTATCTATAACTTATTGAGCCACACCGTCCATCGTACGGTATTAACACCAATTTAATATAGTGGAAACCTAAAACATGCAAACCAATATACAATACCTAAAAGTATACTAAATACGAGCTTGTTCCCTGGTGATTGCACCCCACACCATTAACCGTAATGCCTGATGATTTCATACAAACTGATAAGAGCCATGTATAAATAGCCTGACGAATTAAATTACTCCAGAGTGGCATGTACATTGACACTGGCATCATGTCGAACAACATTTTCCTGTTTGCATTTTTCGCTCTCGTCGGCTTGACACGTAAGTACAAATAATATGTGTGATAAATATATCTTTATTATTTAACAATATTTTAGGTATAGAGATGAGCACAAACTATTTTAATTTTTTTGTTTCAAGGGATTGAAGCAATGCCTACTAAAGGAAGTGAAGGGACCTGGGACGTGGATTACGAAGATCAAGAACACACAGGCATTACATGCAGAGAAAACGAGCATTACAACAGCACGCGGATAGAGTGTGAAGATGAGTGCAACGATCGTAATAACAAACTATGCTACCGGGTAAGATATTTTTTGTACTGCTATTACGACTAATCAAGTATGCGTACGTTTCTCTCAAGTAATTTCCAAAAACAAGTCCATAGAGATCAAAGTATTAAAAATTAGATAAACATAAGGTCATTAATCTTCACTTCATATACAATACCTATTATAGTCTTACCTTAATTTTATTTTCTAACTTATTTCTTTGTTACAGTTCCAGCAATTCTGTTGGTGCAACGAGGGTTACATACGAAATTCATCACACATTTGTGTAAAACTTGAAGATTGCCTTAAGGACGAAGAACAGAAATCAGAGACTTTAGCATCCAGTGCCAACAATGATTCTTCAAAACGGCTTGAAGATGATCTAAAATTATTCTCACATGATTCGGTTTCACATACCTCTTTAGAACCTGAAACGCAAGCACAGAAGTTTAACGGAATAATCGATCAAGAAACTCTTGATTTGGTGTTTGGAAAACCTGAAAACTCTTCGGCTGATAATAAACCCTTAGAAACTAAAACGCAAGCACAGAAGTTTAACGGAATAATCGATCAAGAAACTCTTGATTTGGTGTTTGGAAAACCTGAAAACTCTTGGGCTGAAAATAAACCCTTAGAAACTAAAACGCAAGCACAGAAGTTTAACGGAAAAATCGATCAAGAAACTCTTGATTTGGTGTTTGGAAAACCTAAAAACTCTTCGGCTGAAAAGAAACCCTCAGAAACTGAAACGCAAGCACAGAAGTTTAACGGAATAATCGATCAAGAAACTCTTGATTAGCTGTTTGGAAAACCTGAAAACTCTTCGGCTGAGGAACCACCAGCAGAAGTTTAAATCGACGTAAAATAGTCTAAATAACATAGTAATAAGAATCATTCGTTAAAATCAGTGTAATGTTTCCTAGTTGATAAGTAAACTAATGTACGATTACGATACCATATTCATGTAATACAATAAGAGAGATAAATAAAAAATAGTTTTTAAAAAGTAGAATTTGTATTTGACATCTGATTTTCTGTTGTATTTGACATTACTACCCCTATAAGTAGTCCATCAAAAAGAACTGTGGAAGGTTCTAGCAACATGCAATCCTACATGGACTTCTCTTATCATTATCCATAGAATAATTCTCATGTATGAAGAAGAATCATTCCAACACATTTCCGTCAAACTTGAGTTCTACTAGAATCTATTTGGAATCTGTTAGAGTTGTTTTATGATGCCTAGATTGTAATGTTGAAAATTTCTGCCTGGCAACCATTCCTAGTAGGGCTTGACAATATATGTATGGAATCTTCATACATTTCCAGCTATAGGGTACTAGTAATGTTCGTCAAGTCGAAAATTTCAGTGTAGAAGAATTTGAACATGGTTGTTCAGTAAAGTAAGACTAAATAAAGTAAGACAGATCAAAAACCGTCATGGACTCGTATTCAAATAAAATGAGAATAGTATTACTGTGTGTTCCAAAAAGATTTAAGTCTCTTACAAAATATTGTATCTATGTAACAAGTTTCACTCAAAATTTATTTCCTTTTTCAGCTTATAGGACGAGAAGTATAGTCTTCGTTTTTTAAAACATATAGAAGAGAGAAAACTTTTGTTTAGTTTTAATGAGAACGTAAATAGGCAAGATAAGCTGGTACCGCTGACGTCAGTCCAAACCACCAGTAGGCATCGTTATCATTTAAACCTATACCGTAAACGAATAACAGGATAACCGCACATGTTTTTATGCACATTGAATGCCTAAATAAAGGATCGAATACAGAAAATTAAAATTAATGTTAGCTGCTGTTTATACTATAAAAGTAAGACTGTATGCGTGATTGAAGTCGCATAATCGAATCCATATATAATAATATTTACCATAACTACACTTATTAGCAACTCAGTGTTGACTACGAGCATACTGCAGCATGTTGTTAAACAGGATTCCTACTTTTTCTGGTTATTGCAACCATTATTTGCGGTATAAGGCCTTTTTTTTTTAAAGAAAATAAATGATGAAATAAAATAAATAATCATTATCGATCATTACTTTGTTTGATTGTCCTTTATTCGGTATTTTAAAGATGAAAAATCCGGGGATCTCAAGTTTTCTAACAGAAGGTCCACTGTCAATAAATCATTTGACAGAATAAAATAGTTCTACGTCTATTTTTGAGGATTTAAAGCCCAGTCATCCAACAAAATCTCTTATGGTAAACACCCACCCAAATACACACACATGCATACACACATTAATTTTATGGATCTCAAAGGTCATAATTATTCAGCTGCATTGGACAATAGGTCCTTGGTCACTAGTCTATTAAATAGATATTACAGTAAATCATTACGCTAGCAGAAAGTGGTCAAAGCGTTTAAGCATTACATTAACTTCTCATTTCGTAGCAAATTTGCTAGTAGTCAACTCACTTGCACATAAAACGCCTAACACCAACAATTAGAACTTATTAATAATCCGTAATTACTAGCGCATGCGTCATTAACGTCTCGATATGGGATCCCCGCATAACCGGGTTTGCCTTAGTAACATTCATTTATTCCTCTGTGTGGACGTCAAGCTCATCATAACATGTTACTAAACGGAAATATATTGTTTTTCTTATTCGCTGCTATTGATATTACATGTAAGTATAAATAGATCATGTGTGTAACAATAGTATACAACATACCAAGGAAAAAAAGTGGGACATTCCGATCCGAGTGTGTAATTGCCTACCTGTACCAATAGAGAGAGTATTGTGTTTTTTACCAGATCTGCACTTGGAAGTTTAAATGCTTGCCTTTGTTAAATAGGACAAGAATCTAAACATCCAGTGCTTCTATGGTGAACAATGAATTGACTTCTTTATATTCCTAGTGGAGGTTTAACTAAATAGATAATATTTAACATTACTGTTGTTTTTTCTTAAGTTATTGGCGCGCTACCGGCTGAATCTGGTCAAAATGGAGTGACGAATCAATTTGGACCCACAGGGGTACCACTGCAGACAGTTTCTCAACTTCACTATCTACTGTGTGGAAAATATGCAGTTTTAAATAAAACTATGCGAGCTCTGGAAGTTCGTTGCTACGACAACAAGCCAGATCCCGAATACAAGGTAAAACTCTTTATTTTCCTTAACTATTGTTGCCACCAACTCACATCGACCTATTAATTATTAATTCGGAAATAAAGTTGTATAGCTGCGTGGTAACAAATAAATTCTATTGTCATTATAACCTTGAAGCGGAAAGCGATAAAAGTAAACTATTGACGCCTCGTGGCGCCCGTTATATATTTTCATACATCGTACGTTATAAATTGTCATGTTTTCCAGCTTTCTCCGCCTGATTGTGGATGCTTAGATGGTTACATGCGGAATTCAGCCAACGTTTGCATTAAAGCTTCAGACTGCGTTCCAGTGCCCAATGGATCCAGTTCCTCAAGAAGTGAATCAGTGGGCAAAGGCATTGTATTTATTATTTGCAGCGGAGTCGTTGGTATCAGTTACATTATGTCATATATCGTGAACATGTATGCTATTGTGTATGTCTTTCGTTCTCAGTTATCTGCTAAAAATTGGATGGTTAAATAAATTAAATAAGTATCAACTATTACTATTTTGTTTAATTTTCCATTATCTAGTATTTTAGAGATAAAAAGTCAGAAGAATCCAAACTGTCTAACAAAAAAATCTCTGTAAAATAATAATTTATAGAGCAGAATAAAGTTCTATGTCTAATATACGAGTTAACGAATACTCTGTATGCAAGTAAAACCTATTGACTACAGAAAAAAAAGGATTTTTTTCTATCGATACTCAAATTAGCCGTGTAAACAACTCTAACTACAAAACTGTCACTATATACAAAGTGAGATTGACATTAGGGGAGATGAACATACAGTAACACCGCTACCATACGATACCACGAAGATTTTTGATTCGCAGTCTTATACAAGTTACATTAGCAGTATCTTTCACCGATGATCTTTCGGGTTTAAAATTGCAATACTCTGGCGCTAGCTTCTGGATCAAAATATGAAGCAATATTGCACAATTCATATGCAAGATATGTGTTACTAATTTCTTACAGCGAATTTTAGTTAATTTTGAACACTATGACGCAATAATATTGTAAGCAAATCTTACGCAAGCATTGCTTAATATTGTCACTAAGGAACTAGTCCGAAATGTCAAAAATGTCAATTGACGATTCACGACGATTTAAAACTATCAAAAACTTAATCGTTTTAAATTCTCTCGAATCGTTAGTTGACGATTCACCACGATTAAAAACGATTAAAAATTTAATCGTTTTTAATCTTCTTTAATAATCAATTGACGATTCACGACGATTTAAAACGATTAAAAATTTAATCGTTTTTAATCATCAATTGACGATTCATGACGATTTGTGACGATTAAAACAGTTTTAATCGTCACAAATCGTTTTGTTTAATCAGGGTAATTTGAACCAGTGACTCAAATTAGTGTTATCATAATACCTATATCCTGCCGGGACGTTGATAGCGGCTAACATTAGTTCTCGGTATGAGTTTTCGAAGTCATGTTTTCCTGGTTTGGTATCCATTAGGTAGTGTGAGTCAGATAAATAGTAATAGTTATACTACTTTAGTTCTGACCAAGTGTCCCTGCTAAATCCATGCGACTGAAATCTTTGAAAGCAAAAGACAACAGGGTCACTGCAGCCAGCTACCCTAGCGGCAGTTTCTTCAACCAATGAATCCGTGTTTCTGTGATTAACTATCAGCATTTTCCTAATCTTGGCAGTGTCTGAGTACTTAAATAATTTAGAGTTTAAATGAGGGTGTGAAGAATAATACGAATACGTTAATATGCAAAATTATTGTTTATTAGTAATTTATCAGTCCGTTAATTAGTCCAATTTCCATTTATATGTTACGCTCTACATGCCGATGATTGTTTCAGAGAACTCCAAGTTTTCAGATACATTGGGACAGTCTTCAACTTTGATGCAAGTATCTGATTTATCTCTAACGTACCCCTTTTCACACCAGCATACTGTTGTAAACTGTAACAAAAAAAAACAAATAGCTACAGAATAAAAGTAAAGACATATAACTTGGTGTTTATTTAATTCCACAACTCTAAACTTTGCTTGCTTTGCGGCGTTAATTACTTCATACCTGTCACAATACTAATTACGCTTTCAATAGGAGCCCTTATAATTTTTAGATTCTATTTTGACGTGACCGTGACTCTTATCAGTTCCGGTCAATTAAATGTGATTCGGGATTTATCCAAACACAACACGGGCATGACACTGTTTTAATTTTTATCAGTATTTAAAATATTTCTTACTTTAAAGCAGAATGTTGGGTTGTGATCATCACAGCGCTCTTCACACCCACGCCGCATGGAGTCGTAGGCCTCGTTTTCACCACAAAAGCCATCTTTCCAAGAGTCACTGTTGATGGGCGAAGTTTCGATCCCTTAAAAAAATAAAAAAATAATATTAATACCTATTTCACTAGCTAATATCTAGATGGTGGTGTTGAATAAAAAAATATTACACATATTGGATATACATATATTATTTATACTTACCAATAAAGGCGATGCAAGCGACGAGCAGAACAAGTGCGAACTTTTCTGACATCATGTGGCCTTTAGTATTAACTTCTTTCCTACGATAAAGTTAATTAACGACTATAACTTAGATTAATATTGCAACTGGTTATATAGGCACAACAATTAATTTTGATGACGTAAAAGAGTTACTCAACTATTTTTCTATCTAGCTGTATGCCTAAATATGAACTCTAGTTTGTCATAATTTCAATATTTTCATAATATTTTTCAACGTTTATCGGGCGTACATTCCGATGCGGTTTTCCTGTTTTCAGGTTTGCGTTAGAATTTAAATTTTTAATAATATTTATTATTGATTTTGAATGATGCAATAAACTTCTGCGTTCCCTACCTACTTTACGTCGTGTTTGAAATACAGATATCTTTTCTTTTTTTTGAAAAAGCTTTTGTGGTGAAAACGAGGCCTACGACTCCATGCGGCGTGGGTGTGAAGAGCGCTGTGATGATCACAACCCAACATTCTGCTTTAAAGTAAGAAATATTTTAAATACTGATAAAAATTAAAACAGTGTCATGCCCGTGTTGTGTTTGGATAAATCCCGAATCACATTTAATTGACCGGAACTGATAAGAGTCACGGTCACGTCAAAATAGAATCTAAAAATTATAAGGGCTCCTATTGAAAGCGTAATTAGTATTGTGACAGGTATGAAGTAATTAACGCCGCAAAGCAAGCAAAGATTAGAGTTGTGGAATTAAATAAACACCAAGTTATATGTCTTTACTTTTATTCTGTAGCTATTTGTTTTTTTGACTTATTCTACATAACCTCAATGCAAACGCAACCCGCACTCTATTCGATTCTACCCCTCATCGAGCTGATAGGTTTTTACAAAGCATTGCTTACGTAATGCCATATTTCATATCTTCAAAATCCAACTATGTTTCAACAACCGACCTAGAATGAAAAGTGATATTAAAAGAAACATATTTCTTTTTGATAGTTTTGCTTAACATATTGCAGCTCAACAAATACCGACATCATCAAAATAAGTCAATAAGGATGATGAAATTTGAAGTCAGCTAAATTATTATTTTGTTTTAACTTTAATTCTTCGAATTGTCGATTTTTGACCTACATATTAACGCTCGGTAAATATAATATTAAAACGTGACTAATGACATGTATTATTGTTTTTGAACTAAAAGTTCTCATCACCGACAAAGGAAAAACCAGTGCTCGTTTACCGATAAGGTTTATCAAAATATACAATACAATACCAATTTAATATAGTGGAAACCTAAAACATGCAAACCTTCTCAATAAGACAATTTATAGATAAATTGAGAAAAATATAGATAGCCCGAACTGGGAATCGAACCCAGACCATGTCGGTATCGCGCCGAGTGCTCTACCAGTTGAGCTATCCGGCACTATACTATATTCCGTTCAATTTTATCTATAACTTATTGAGCCACACCGTCCATCGTACGGTATTAACACCAATTTAATATAGTGGAAACCTAAAACATGCAAACCTTCTCAATAAGACAATTTATAGATAAATTGAGAAAAATATAGATAGCCCGAACTGGGAATCGAACCCAGACCATGTCGGTATCGCGCCGAGTGCTCTACCAGTTGAGCTATCCGGCACTATACTATATTCCGTTCAATTTTATCTATAACTTATTGAGCCACACCGTCCATCGTACGGTATTAACACCAATTTAATATAGTGGAAACCTAAAACATGCAAACCTTCTCAATAAGACAATTTATAGATAAATTGAGAAAAATATAGATAGCCCGAACTGGGAATCGAACCCAGACCATGTCGGTATCGCGCCGAGTGCTCTACCAGTTGAGCTATCCGGCACTATACTATATTCCGTTCAATTTTATCTATAACTTATTGAGCCACACCGTCCATCGTACGGTATTAATACCAATTTAATATAGTGGAAACCTAAAACATGCAAACCTTCTCAATAAGACAATTTATAGATAAATTGAGAAAAATATAGATAGCCCGAACTGGGAATCGAACCCAGACCATGTCGGTATCGCGCCGAGTGCTCTACCAGTTGAGCTATCCGGCACTATACTATATTCCGTTCAATTTTATCTATAACTTATTGAGCCACACCGTCCATCGTACGGTATTAACACCAATTTAATATAGTGGAAACCTAAAACATGCAAACCAATATACAATACCTAAAAGTATACTAAATACGAGCTTGTTCCCTGGTGATTGCACCCCACACCATTAACCGTAATGCCTGATGATTTCATACAAACTGATAAGAGCCATGTATAAATAGCCTGACGAATTAAATTACTCCAGAGTGGCATGTACATTGACACTGGCATCATGTCGAACAACATTTTCCTGTTTGCATTTTTCGCTCTCGTCGGCTTGACACGTAAGTACAAATAATATGTGTGATAAATATATCTTTATTATTTAACAATATTTTAGGTATAGAGATGAGCACAAACTATTTTAATTTTTTTGTTTCAAGGGATTGAAGCAATGCCTACTAAAGGAAGTGAAGGGACCTGGGACGTGGATTACGAAGATCAAGAACACACAGGCATTACATGCAGAGAAAACGAGCATTACAACAGCACGCGGATAGAGTGTGAAGATGAGTGCAACGATCGTAATAACAAACTATGCTACCGGGTAAGATATTTTTTGTACTGCTATTACGACTAATCAAGTATGCGTACGTTTCTCTCAAGTAATTTCCAAAAACAAGTCCATAGAGATCAAAGTATTAAAAATTAGATAAACATAAGGTCATTAATCTTCACTTCATATACAATACCTATTATAGTCTTACCTTAATTTTATTTTCTAACTTATTTCTTTGTTACAGTTCCAGCAATTCTGTTGGTGCAACGAGGGTTACATACGAAATTCATCACACATTTGTGTAAAACTTGAAGATTGCCTTAAGGACGAAGAACAGAAATCAGAGACTTTAGCATCCAGTGCCAACAATGATTCTTCAAAACGGCTTGAAGATGATCTAAAATTATTCTCACATGATTCGGTTTCACATACCTCTTTAGAACCTGAAACGCAAGCACAGAAGTTTAACGGAATAATCGATCAAGAAACTCTTGATTTGGTGTTTGGAAAACCTGAAAACTCTTCGGCTGATAATAAACCCTTAGAAACTAAAACGCAAGCACAGAAGTTTAACGGAATAATCAATGAAGAAACTCTTGATTTGGTGTTTGGAAAACCTGAAAACTCTTGGGCTGAAAATAAACCCTTAGAAACTAAAACGCAAGCACAGAAGTTTAACGGAATAATCAATGAAGAAACTCTTGATTTGGTGTTTGGAAAACCTGAAAACTCTTGGGCTGAAAATAAACCCTTAGAAACTGAAACGCAAGCACAGAAGTTTAACGGAATAATCAATGAAGAAACTCTTGATTTGGTGTTTGGAAAACCTGAAAACTCTTGGGCTGAAAATAAACCCTTAGAAACTAAAACGCAAGCACAGAAGTTTAACGGAATAATCAATGAAGAAACTCTTGATTTGGTGTTTGGAAAACCTGAAAACTCTTGGGCTGAAAATAAACCCTTAGAAACTAAAACGCAAGCACAGAAGTTTAACGGAATAATCGATCAGTATACGAGAAGTATAGTCTTCGTTTTTTAAAACATATAGAAGAGAGAAAACTTTTGTTTAGTTTTAATGAGAACGTAAATAGGCAAGATAAGCTGGTACCGCTGACGTCAGTCCAAACCACCAGTAGGCATCGTTATCATTTAAACCTATACCGTAAACGAATAACAGGATAACCGCACATGTTTTTATGCACATTGAATGCCTAAATAAAGGATCGAATACAGAAAATTAAAATTAATGTTAGCTGCTGTTTATACTATAAAAGTAAGACTGTATGCGTGATTGAAGTCGCATAATCGAATCCATATATAATAATATTTACCATAACTACACTTATTAGCAACTCAGTGTTGACTACGAGCATACTGCAGCATGTTGTTAAACAGGATTCCTACTTTTTCTGGTTATTGCAACCATTATTTGCGGTATAAGGCCTTTTTTTTTTAAAGAAAATAAATGATGAAATAAAATAAATAATCATTATCGATCATTACTTTGTTTGATTGTCCTTTATTCGGTATTTTAAAGATGAAAAATCCGGGGATCTCAAGTTTTCTAACAGAAGGTCCACTGTCAATAAATCATTTGACAGAATAAAATAGTTCTACGTCTATTTTTGAGGATTTAAAGCCTAGTCATCCAACAAAATCTCTTATGGTAAACACCCACCCAAATACACACACATGCATACACACATTAATTTTATGGATCTCAAAGGTCATAATTATTCAGCTGCATTGGACAATAGGTCCTTGGTCACTAGTCTATTCAATAGATATTACAGTAAATCATTACGCTAGCAGAAAGTGGTCAAAGCGTTTAAGCATTACATTAACTTCTCATTTCGTAGCAAATTTGCTAGTAGTCAACTCACTTGCACATAAAACGCCTAACACCAACAATTAGAACTTATTAATAATCCGTAATTACTAGCGCATGCGTCATTAACGTCTCGATATGGGATCCCCGCATAACCGGGTTTGCCTTAGTAACATTCATTTATTCCTCTGTGTGGACGTCAAGCTCATCATAACATGTTACTAAACGGAAATATATTGTTTTTCTTATTCGCTGCTATTGATATTACATGTAAGTATAAATAGATCATGTGTGTAACAATAGTATACAACATACCAAGGAAAAAAAGTGGGACATTCCGATCCGAGTGTGTAATTGCCTACCTGTACCAATAGAGAGAGTATTGTGTTTTTTACCAGATCTGCACTTGGAAGTTTAAATGCTTGCCTTTGTTAAATAGGACAAGAATCTAAACATCCAGTGCTTCTATGGTGAACAATGAATTGACTTCTTTATATTCCTAGTGGAGGTTTAACTAAATAGATAATATTTAACATTACTGTTGTTTTTTCTTAAGTTATTGGCGCGCTACCGGCTGAATCTGGTCAAAATGGAGTGACGAATCAATTTGGACCCACAGGGGTACCACTGCAGACAGTTTCTCAACTTCACTATCTACTGTGTGGAAAATATGCAGTTTTAAATAAAACTATGCGAGCTCTGGAAGTTCGTTGCTACGACAACAAGCCAGATCCCGAATACAAGGTAAAACTCTTTATTTTCCTTAACTATTGTTGCCACCAACTCACATCGACCTATTAATTATTAATTCGGAAATAAAGTTGTATAGCTGCGTGGTAACAAATAAATTCTATTGTCATTATAACCTTGAAGCGGAAAGCGATAAAAGTAAACTATTGACGCCTCGTGGCGCCCGTTATATATTTTCATACATCGTACGTTATAAATTGTCATGTTTTCCAGCTTTCTCCGCCTGATTGTGGATGCTTAGATGGTTACATGCGGAATTCAGCCAACGTTTGCATTAAAGCTTCAGACTGCGTTCCAGTGCCCAATGGATCCAGTTCCTCAAGAAGTGAATCAGTGGGCAAAGGCATTGTATTTATTATTTGCAGCGGAGTCGTTGGTATCAGTTACATTATGTCATATATCGTGAACATGTATGCTATTGTGTATGTCTTTCGTTCTCAGTTATCTGCTAAAAATTGGATGGTTAAATAAATTAAATAAGTATCAACTATTACTATTTTGTTTAATTTTCCATTATCTAGTATTTTAGAGATAAAAAGTCAGAAGAATCCAAACTGTCTAACAAAAAAATCTCTGTAAAATAATAATTTATAGAGCAGAATAAAGTTCTATGTCTAATATACGAGTTAACGAATACTCTGTATGCAAGTAAAACCTATTGACTACAGAAAAAAAAGGATTTTTTTCTATCGATACTCAAATTAGCCGTGTAAACAACTCTAACTACAAAACTGTCACTATATACAAAGTGAGATTGACATTAGGGGAGATGAACATACAGTAACACCGCTACCATACGATACCACGAAGATTTTTGATTCGCAGTCTTATACAAGTTACATTAGCAGTATCTTTCACCGATGATCTTTCGGGTTTAAAATTGCAATACTCTGGCGCTAGCTTCTGGATCAAAATATGAAGCAATATTGCACAATTCATATGCAAGATATGTGTTACTAATTTCTTACAGCGAATTTTAGTTAATTTTGAACACTATGACGCAATAATATTGTAAGCAAATCTTACGCAAGCATTGCTTAATATTGTCACTAAGGAACTAGTCCGAAATGTCAAAAATGTCAATTGACGATTCACGACGATTTAAAACTATCAAAAACTTAATCGTTTTAAATTCTCTCGAATCGTTAGTTGACGATTCACCACGATTAAAAACGATTAAAAATTTAATCGTTTTTAATCTTCTTTAATAATCAATTGACGATTCACGACGATTTAAAACGATTAAAAATTTAATCGTTTTTAATCATCAATTGACGATTCATGACGATTTGTGACGATTAAAACAGTTTTAATCGTCACAAATCGTTTTGTTTAATCAGGGTAATTTGAACCAGTGACTCAAATTAGTGTTATCATAATACCTATATCCTGCCGGGACGTTGATAGCGGCTAACATTAGTTCTCGGTATGAGTTTTCGAAGTCATGTTTTCCTGGTTTGGTATCCATTAGGTAGTGTGAGTCAGATAAATAGTAATAGTTATACTACTTTAGTTCTGACCAAGTGTCCCTGCTAAATCCATGCGACTGAAATCTTTGAAAGCAAAAGACAACAGGGTCACTGCAGCCAGCTACCCTAGCGGCAGTTTCTTCAACCAATGAATCCGTGTTTCTGTGATTAACTATCAGCATTTTCCTAATCTTGGCAGTGTCTGAGTACTTAAATAATTTAGAGTTTAAATGAGGGTGTGAAGAATAATACGAATACGTTAATATGCAAAATTATTGTTTATTAGTAATTTATCAGTCCGTTAATTAGTCCAATTTCCATTTATATGTTACGCTCTACATGCCGATGATTGTTTCAGAGAACTCCAAGTTTTCAGATACATTGGGACAGTCTTCAACTTTGATGCAAGTATCTGATTTATCTCTAACGTACCCCTTTTCACACCAGCATACTGTTGTAAACTGTAACAAAAAAAAACAAATAGCTACAGAATAAAAGTAAAGACATATAACTTGGTGTTTATTTAATTCCACAACTCTAAACTTTGCTTGCTTTGCGGCGTTAATTACTTCATACCTGTCACAATACTAATTACGCTTTCAATAGGAGCCCTTATAATTTTTAGATTCTATTTTGACGTGACCGTGACTCTTATCAGTTCCGGTCAATTAAATGTGATTCGGGATTTATCCAAACACAACACGGGCATGACACTGTTTTAATTTTTATCAGTATTTAAAATATTTCTTACTTTAAAGCAGAATGTTGGGTTGTGATCATCACAGCGCTCTTCACACCCACGCCGCATGGAGTCGTAGGCCTCGTTTTCACCACAAAAGCCATCTTTCCAAGAGTCACTGTTGATGGGCGAAGTTTCGATCCCTTAAAAAAATAAAAAAATAATATTAATACCTATTTCACTAGCTAATATCTAGATGGTGGTGTTGAATAAAAAAATATTACACATATTGGATATACATATATTATTTATACTTACCAATAAAGGCGATGCAAGCGACGAGCAGAACAAGTGCGAACTTTTCTGACATCATGTGGCCTTTAGTATTAACTTCTTTCCTACGATAAAGTTAATTAACGACTATAACTTAGATTAATATTGCAACTGGTTATATAGGCACAACAATTAATTTTGATGACGTAAAAGAGTTACTCAACTATTTTTCTATCTAGCTGTATGCCTAAATATGAACTCTAGTTTGTCATAATTTCAATATTTTCATAATATTTTTCAACGTTTATCGGGCGTACATTCCGATGCGGTTTTCCTGTTTTCAGGTTTGCGTTAGAATTTAAATCTTTAATAATATTTATTATTGATTTTGAATGATGCAATAAACTTCTGCGTTCCCTACCTACTTTACGTCGTGTTTGAAATACAGATATCTTTTCTTTTTTTTGAAAAAGCTTTTGTGGTGAAAACGAGGCCTACGACTCCATGCGGCGTGGGTGTGAAGAGCGCTGTGATGATCACAACCCGACATTCTGCTTTAAAGTAAGAAATATTTTAAATACTGATAAAAATTAAAACAGTGTCATGCCCGTGTTGTGTTTGGATAAATCCCGAATCACATTTAATTGACCGGAACTGATAAGAGTCACGGTCACGTCAAAATAGAATCTAAAAATTATAAGGGCTCCTATTGAAAGCGTAATTAGTATTGTGACAGGTATGAAGTAATTAACGCCGCAAAGCAAGCAAAGATTAGAGTTGTGGAATTAAATAAACACCAAGTTATATGTCTTTACTTTTATTCTGTAGCTATTTGTTTTTTTTTGTTACAGTTTACAACAGTATGCTGGTGTGAAAAGGGGTACGTTAGAGATAAATCAGATACTTGCATCAAAGTTGAAGACTGTCCCAATGTATCTGAAAACTTGGAGTTCTCTGAAACAATCATCGGCATGTAGAGCGTAACATATAAATGGAAATTGGACTAATTAACGGACTGATAAATTACTAATAAACAATAATTTTGCATATTAACGTATTCGTATTATTCTTCACACCCTCATTTAAACTCTAAATTATTTAAGTACTCAGACACTGCCAAGATTAGGAAAATGCTGATAGTTAATCACAGAAACACGGATTCATTGGTTGAAGAAACTGCCGCTAGGGTAGCTGGCTGCAGTGACCCTGTTGTCTTTTGCTTTCAAAGATTCCAGTCGCATGGATTTAGCAGGGACACTTGGTCAGAACTAAAGTAGTATAACTATTACTATTTATCTGACTCACACTACCTAATGGATACCAAACCAGGAAAACATGACTTCGAAAACTCATACCGAGAACTAATGTTAGCCGCTATCAGCGTCCCGGCAGGATATAGGTATTATGATAACACTAATTTGAGTCACTGGTTCAAATTACCCTGATTAAACAAAACGATTTGTGACGATTAAAACTGTTTTAATCGTCACAAATCGTCATGAATCGTCAATTGATGATTAAAAACGATTAAATTTTTAATCGTTTTAAATCGTCGTGAATCGTCAATTGATTATTAAAGAAGATTAAAAACGATTAAATTTTTAATCGTTTTTAATCGTGGTGAATCGTCAACTAACGATTCGAGAGAATTTAAAACGATTAAGTTTTTGATAGTTTTAAATCGTCGTGAATCGTCAATTGACGATTCGACAGGATTAAAAAAGATTAAAAATTTAATCGTTTTTTATCTTCTTTAATAATTAATAGACGATTCGTGACGATTAAAAATTTCAAGTCGTCATGAATCGTTTTTAATCTTTATTCGGAACCAGAAATTACAATATTATTTTACGATTAAAGACGATTCATGACGATTTAAAATTTCAAATCGTCATGAATCGTTTTTAATCTTCCATCAGAACCAGAAATTATAATATTATTTTACGATTAAAGATGATTCATGACGATTAAAAATTTCAAATCGTCATGAATCGTTTTTAATCGTAAAATAATATTGTAATTTCTGGTTCCGATTGAAGATTAAAAACGATTCATGACGATTAAAAATTTTAATCGTCATGAATCGTTTTAAATCGTAAAATAATAAATCGTCTTTTGACGATTTAGGACGATTAAATCTGAAACTCCATGACGATTATGACGATTAAAGACGATTAATTAAATCGTTTTGTTTAATCAGGGTAAATTAACCGAAATGTAATAATCGGTTATTGGAACAGGATAGCAGATCAGAGTGGAACGCATTTTCTAACTAAATATAAAGTAGGTTTCAAAGTAAAGCATTAAAGGTTCTACTGACAGCGACTTGATACTCGGATATAGACATTTTTTTTTAAAAAGCCGAGCTGAAAATTACTATTATTAATATATATTGCTATGTATATAACCGTTTAATGATTAATCATTTGTGGTGGCACACAAAAAACCCAAACACACGGAACTGATAAGAGGTAATATTGACGTCTGGTCAAGTTAGGCATGATGTTATTACTCACCATTTCCAGTTGATAACACTGACCGTTTCTAGGCCGAGTAAATGATAGTCCTTATATATGTACATTTAACAGTCATTAATTTAGAAGTAACATAACTTAATTGTAAAATTGTCTCAACTATAATTACTTTACTTTACACAGTATAACTTCGAAAAATACTTGTCACTAATACTATTGCACGACTCATGATGCGAAGCATCTATGCGAATTGCATAATAATGTCAATTCGCTCTTTATAAGACAGACGAATACATGCTGTTTTTTTTAATAAATACGTCACAAAAAGATCCATTTGGTCTGCAGATAGGTAAATATTTACCAGATCATCTTTGAAGACACAATAAAAATTATTTGAATAATAGGCTGCATACAATAAACAAATAACAATAACAATAACAATTGTTATTTATAGAACCGTTTAATAATGAATCATTACTGGCGACATACAAGAAAAACCCAAACAATATGGATCTGATGAGAGGTTATAGGTCTGGTCAAGCTAAACAAAATATTATAACTCATCATTGGCGGTTGATAGTATTGACTGTTTCCAGGCCTAGTAAATGATTTAGAAATAATAATTAAATAGACTATACTAGTAGCATTTATAGCTCGAAATGCCTGTCAGAGTTTCAAAATGATGTTTCATTTGATTCCAACTTGACGGTTTTTTCAAGTGATTCTTAGAGCCTAACTTTAGCCGCAATACTAATTGAAACAACTTTTTTCTTATGTATTCGTTGTTTTTTACTAATGCGCATCATTATAAACGACTTGAGTAATTGCGTTAATTAACTTTTATCATTTATATTCTACTTAAATATCAACTCTTATTTACATTGGTGCCTATGGATTAAAGCCGAATGCTAATAGACGTCTTTAGTTATATTTGAATGAGTAAATTAACGTTTCAAACGATTTAAAGTTGTGATTTCATTGGGTCTAGTAACATGATTAAGCTAGTATTGCTTACTTATTTATGCGTTATTCTAATAGCTTTTTAAATTATAAATCTAAATAATATTTGAATGGGTATTGTTATCGCTGTGTTAAAAACGCGTGGAATCGAAACAATAACAGAATAATAATTTTTTATAGTTTTATTCTTATTATCAGTTACATCACGGGGAAGAATATATATATATATATATATATATATATATATATATATATATATATATATATATACCCCCCCTAAACTGTGTCTCTAATAAAAGCATGAAAAAAAATATTAAATAATTATTTGACCAAAGTTATCAAGTCTAATATCATAATGTCGTAGTATATAAATCAATTTCTTATTCTTTTGTCTAGAAACTTTAAGACAGATATAAAAGAACAGCATAAAAGCACATAAGTGGTGTCATAATATTGCCAGCTAAGCAGAAAATGATTCATTCGAATTGGAACAGAATAACCAACATATCCAAGTTATCATTGCTAACCAATTGAATGAGCTAATTAGTCATTGAATACAATGATTGGTAACATAGTATCAACGATAATCGTTGGAAGTGCTGGAATAGTGGTGAGGATTAGGAAGTATAAGACAGAATTATTATGAGATGAGCGTCTGCTCTGTTTGGATTTTTGAGAGTGACTGTACAATAATGAGTAAGTGTAATCAATGCCCTATGGACTGAGGTTTTGTATGTCCTATACATTATGTACGAGAGAAAATGATGTTTGCATATGTGTCATCGTTCTCAACAATAACTAATCGAAACATATTGAATGATGATATATTACCTATCCTTTGCTTTTAAATAATAATTATCAAATTTAAGAATGAACGAGAATTTTAACACACTAATAATGCCCGAAGCAAGTTTTCATTCAAAATATCGTATGTTATATGTAGAAATTAGTATAGTGCAAACTTTTAAAATGAAAACACTGAAATATATCTCAGATTAAAAACTTTAATTTATTTTAAATTCTAAATTAATATTTGTGATTACTCACCGAAATTATTAATTAGATAGACTTACCATGCGTCCTAAATATTGATAATAAATAACAAACAATTAACAACTGCCCCAAATAATGAATGATAATACATGGCAACTTAAAGGCATTTCTTCTCATTTTTTAAATCAGATTAAGCTAAACAATTAATCAGTGTAAAAATTAGTGAGCAGGCCTAGTGCAATCTTATTGTTTTGCTGATACCGACATAAAAAAATACACAGAAAGAAAATTATAGGAAGTATTCCTATGTATTATGAGAATGGTTCCCATAATGGTATAGGAATTGTACCCATACTATTATAGGAATGGTTCCTATATTTTATAAGAACCATCCCTATATCATTATGGGAACCATTCCCATAATATTATAGGAACAGTTCCTATAATATTATAGGAATGGTTCCCATATCATTATGGGAATGGTTCCCATAATATTATAAGAATGGTTCCCCTAAGAGTACAGGGATGGTTCCTATAAAATATAGGAACCATTCCTATAATAGTATGGGTACAATTCCTATAATAGTATGGGTACAATTCCTATACCATTATGGGAACCATTCCCATAATACATGGGAACACTTCCTATAATTTTTTTCCCGTGAAGAAGTAATTTTCACACTTTTCTTTGAATTAATATTTTCACGATAGCATGGGAATCATTCCCATAATATTATAAGAACCATTCCTAGAAATTATAGGAACCATTCCTATAATATTATAGGAATGGTTTCTCTAATTTCTAGGAAAGATTTCTATAATTTATTGGAATCGTTCCTATATATTATGGGAGTGATTCCCATAGTATTATAGGAAGTATTCCCATAAATTATAGGAACTATTCTTATAATTATGGGTAACATTCCCATAATTATAGGAACTGCTCCCATAATTTATGATCGTCATTCCTATACTGATATAGGATGAAATTTCACAAAATTATAGGAACCATTCCTACAATTTTCTTTCCGTGTAATAACAGTAATGGTAATATGGAAGATATCCCTATAATGTGGGTCAAATTTCTTTTAAATATCGTTGTATTCTCTTTTTTCTTTAGTAAAACTTACCATGTTGATAAAGCAAAATTTTCTATGTCAACAAAGGAATTTCCCCAAGCAAAATGAGAAAAATTCCCATATTTTCACTGATTCAATTTTAGAGAATAAGTATTAATAAACTTTTTAAAAATTATCGCTTACAATATTTACATATAATAAAGAAAAGAAAGAACGATAAATGACATTTTAGTTTTTCTAATAAATATAATTAATATGTAATATATAAAAATACAAAAAAATTGGTTAGTAATTTAACGTAGTTATTTATAAAAAAAATAAAATACTGGTTGATAACATGGGATATGATTATATACAAAAAGTAAGTCAGTACTTTAAAAAACTCGAGTTAAAAGACGCGTTTAGCTGGATTTCCTGATTAGTTTTCCATGTGATAAGTTCCTTTTCAAAGTTCGATTGGTTCTTGGACTTGATGGAACTGAGCCATCTATTGAATAACGGCCGCTTGTGATTTTCATTACTGAAAGGTTTTTTATTCTCGACCATCAATCGGTAATATCGAATAATGGTGTGCACTCCAATCCACAAAATTGATATAATTGAGCCAAGAATTTTCCATACGTCAGAAATATTTTGCGAATGCAAACTGAGTTCTTTTCTCAATCCTTGTTTCCGTGAGTCAAAAGAAAGGAATCTTGGTATTATTGAGTCATAATTGAAATTACAGTAGGGATCCAATACGAAAAAAGTCCATATTATCAATACAAAACTGAATGAAAGTGGTATATTCCAGCCTAATCTTGATCGGAAATCGAATCCTCGTAGAATACGTAGTCCGCCTTTGTCATCTGGAAATATTTGATAATGACAATTTTAAAATTAGAAAGAAAACAATAGACTCAAGTAAAATGGCGGCAAAAAGTTACGAGTTTCAGTATACAGTCACGGTCTTACAAATTTGAATTCATGTATAATTTAAACTGAAGCTATTTTACCAACATTTCTTCCATTTGCGTATGTATAATTTAATAACTCACCTTCTACATTACTGAGAACAGATAACAATATTTGAGTCAACAAAACTAAAACAACAAAAGAAAGACTTCCATCTGGAATAGATATTACTCTTCCCAAATCAACTATAGTTCCATTGTAATTAACAATTTTCTGTTGCGTGTTTTCAATAAGAGTTATATTATGCTGTTTGAATGAATCTACAAAATGTAGTACAATATCTACAGGATTATCACCAGTTATGTATAAAATAGTAAATGAACTGACTAAAAAGACGGTAATCCTCCACTGTGAAGCTAATGCATCTGTATAATGTCGTACAGGATAAAGTTGTTCACGTGCTGTATTGAAAGTACGAATATAACCTAAATGAAAAGAACACACATTATTATTATTATTATTATCATCAGTTGTGTATAATGACCCGCATGGAAAAGCTAATATATACACTGAGAAAAAAAAGTACTACTTTCGAAACAAGAATTTCTTGGTTCAAGAAATCCGTTCAAAATATTTATTTTATTATTATTAATTATCAATTTCTTGAGAAAAGAGCATCAAATTTATTTTTGTTATTATATGAATTTGATATTATATTATGAGTAAACAAAAGAATAGCTTTACTTGAATTAAATAAAAATTATTTCCTTCAATTCTACGAATTCTTGAGACAAAATTATATATTCTTGAAAGTTATCAAGAATATATGTTCTTGTATCAAGTAAATGTTCTTAACAAAAGTATTTTTTTTCTCAGTGTAGTGTTAAAAGTATATAGAAAAATATATGGTGAATATGTGATAAATATATAGCGGCAAAAATATCTATACGGAAAAATATATGTTTTTTACACATATTGGATTATATATTTATAATAATATATTTACCCATATATAATGTTTTGTATTTTTCCATATATATTATCTCATATAATGCTCAACATATTCTTGCCATATAAGTATAATATAATAAACTTGATATATACTTTCATATATTTTGATCCATATAATTAGTGGTATATGGTCTCTATATAATTGATTATATATGAGAGAATTTATATGGTTAAAAATATATGGTTCGCAGTAGATTGGAATTATATTTTGCCAATATATTAAAACTTATATTTTTCGCTATATATTAAAAATTTTATTTTTTCATTATCCTTTTCCGATTTCTACACAATTCCACAAAAAAAAGTCAAGTTTATTATTTGTTTTCTTTTCATGGACCTTACATTTACTGAATAACTAACGCAATAACCTAAGAAAAGTAAAAAAAGTGCCATATAATTTACAATATACTGGAAACCATATATTTTGCAGTATACTGAAAAACATATATAAAAATACAAAAAATACTATATATTAATTAATATACTACTTTCAATATAATATATCAATATAAAGAAAGTTATATTAAAATATATATGTGAAACATACATAAAAAATTCATATATTGATAAATATATTGGTAATATATTCTAGCAATATATTTTTATTTAATATATTATCATATATTAATACGGCAAAAATATTAGTATTATTTTATACATTGTACAATATATCACATTATAATATTAATATATTTTATCATATATGTTTTCACATATAGAGCTTTTTCATGCGGGGAGGCTTTCCATTCCAAAATCGACAGTCACTATTACTATTCAAAATGGCCTGCCTCATTCGTGATCAAATTATTTATTTTTATTATTATAGTTACCAGTAGGACTGAGTATAGAATAAGAAACATCCTGCCAAAATCCAAAAAATATGAAACTAGATGACAGAATGATAATCCAAAAACTATTATCATAAATAGTGCTGTCATGTAACGAAAACACAATATTCTCGATAGCTAAATTTGCTAAAATAATAACATCTCCAACAATAAACACAATGTTATTTTTAGCGTTTCTTCTGTCAGAAAATCTCGATATCAGATTGAGCAGTCCCATGTCAAATACGAACCAAACACACAGCAACCAAAATCGCATAATATCAATTTCCGGTAGGATAACAAAAATCATCAATGTTATTCCAATCACATGAAAAGTTTCGGGAACTAGCACTGATAATAATTGAAGTCTTGATGGTTGTTCTTTTGATTTGTAGAAACATACAAATGAGTTTATCATCTCGGGAACAATGAAAGCAATCATCAAACACGAGATCCACATAATTCGTTCACTTTTAGATTGAACAAGAAAATATTTCTTCATTTCATTTCTGTTGGAATTTTTAATACAGTGCACTGTGTGATTAGGCTCCAATTGTGATGTCATAGATAGCAAAGTGGATCTAGATACAAGACAGCTTATGAAAAATAATGTTCTGTACGAAAATAATGCCAACACTGATAACAACTTGGTTAATTTTCTTTTTAACCTTCTCACTGACGACGGAATACTAGGCAAGCTGTTGAATGATTTATTCATTTTATCCACGAAGCTTAGACTGTAAAAAAAAAATTACCGTAATTAGATGAATTTTTGAATCCAACAATGGTTTTGTTTAAATAATTACCTATTAAAGTCATCATTCGTCAATGGAAGCTTGTCATTGTCCGAGAAATCGTCATCATTTTTTAGATCCGAGTACATATCGTCAATTTTTTTATCCTCAGGCAGCGTTTTATATATACTTAGTCTGAAAAATTATAAATAGTTATGAAAAATAACTTTTAAAATATATCAATTTTATATTTTTTTATCGAATTATTCGAAATTATTGCTGAAATGGAATGAATAATAAATGGAAAATAAGACCAGTCAATTTCATTGAAATCAATATGATATTTTATGAAATGTATGTCTTGATTAATTTTTGTTTGATGAAAACAGAAAATTTTACTGAAAAATGGAAATTAAAAAAATGTAACCATGTCAGGGCAGCTGCCCGAAATACAAGGATCAAATATTCCCATATATGGAGCATAAATAGATTATACGTGGTTTTATATTTTCCATACGTGATTAATATATGTTCCATGTATGAACTATATGTATTGCGTATATGGATCATATATGTTTCAATTATAATTTATATATGGTCTATATGTTCTAAATATGAATCGTATACTCTGATGATATATATTTTATATATGAAACATATATGGATCCGTATATGACTCATACATGAAATATATATCATCTATAAATAAATCATGTATGCTTTTTGAAACCTTAATCTTTCAGTTAAAAAATAAGATATAAAATAGATTTTAGAAAATAATTAAAATATAAAAATATATATATACCCCCCCCCCCCCATTGTAACTAATAAAAGATTAAAGATTTTTAAAAATTTTGTATGCAGTCAAATTTATAATAACAAATATGACAACGTTGTTTCCATTGCGCTAACCGCGATACTCATCAAATACATTTTCAATTAATTTTCATCCAAGTTACATTACTACGACAATATCTTCTTAAGTCATTGAAAAGTCTTAAAGCTTTCTAAATAATGATAAAAAATATTGAACAAATTTTGTTGACATAAACTACGATTATAATTATAACAATGAAAGGAACAAAAAATCAAAATGTCCCTCAGTCGGCCCTTATAGGATCTACAATATTGCAAGATTTGAAGTACCTATTAATGGAAAATAAATTATTGATAGCTGATGTGTTGTCAAATTTTGAGATAACGCTAAATTGTTATTCGTTATCACGAAAAATCCATTTCGCAAGGATAATGCCCTGTTAATTATTATTAGTGAGTTGCAGTATACGGTCTCTGTAGAGACCTTTTACACCTTTGTCTTCAATTGTCTTTTCCTATTATTAGACCCAAAAACAAAACCAAAGAACTTAGAAGATTTCTGTCTCGAATTATTTATTAGGATTACGCAATAGGCATGAATTAAAAAAAAATCTTTAAATTAGAGATTTCGAGCCTCAAATTGCTTTTTTTAATTCTTCCCATACATTTTGATGCCCTAATTTTTTTTACCTAACGCCTTACTTTTTTTTACAGTCAGAGCGGTCATTCTATACTGTACTGCATATGCCTGTGTTAAGCATGTAAACGAACCCACCACAATGACCAGAAAAACCCTAGAAAACCTGGTCGAGTAAAGGCAACCCCTTTGTGGTGACTTCCCGAAGCATTGGACCCGAGATGTACTGAAAAAAATCTTGTTCTTGCGGAGATTTGAATCCATGTACCCGACGTCTAAAGCGCCAAATAATCTCTCACGGCTGGCGCCCGAGACTGCTCGGCGACGGCGTTCCAGTTCAATACCCTATTAGTTGAAAATAACCCTACACAAGCTGTTTTATTTATGTAACCTTCTACAAATCAGTCAACGTTCCGTAATATTTTCTTTTAACCAACCACATATGGTCCATAAATTAATTATAAACTCCAAAAGCTATTAAACCTTTAAGACAACTTTTTTTTTACCTCACGTATTAGCGTTCTAAGTTAATTAATTTAGAGCAATAATCTGATCTACCATAACTTAAATCCGGCAATAAGTATTAGTAATGCAAATTTAAAAAAAAATTACACCCGTTTTGTCATCGTTCATTTCAATGTAAACAAAATAATAATAGAAGTTAATAATAGAAGCGATTTATTATATGCGTCTTGCGATAAACATGTGAGTAAGACGTCGATCTAGATTCTTGGACTCACTCCATCTTAGTATCAATTTACCAGTTTTTTAATTGCAGCAAAAAATTGTGCAGTGGGTTGACCGCTGAGAGGTCATAATAAAAACATCACCTGCTTTATCCCGTAACTACCGAATTTTCTAGGCCAAATTGGAGGACAAAAATTTGTTTATCCATTTATCCCAATTATGTCAAAAAGATAAAACATTATTTTAAATAATAAGTGAACAATGGTTATTAGTAAGTTTATTTTGACAAAAAATATATATGTTGTTAAAGATTCTTATAGAGTAATTAATTACTAAGACTACGGAAAAAAATTGTGGTGCCTAAAAACCATAATATTGGGGTAAAACAATGTAGTAGCGGGTAGTCCAGAATGAAGTAAAAGGTATATTATACGCAGCTCTAACTACTAAATATTCTAGTAAACATGATAACTGTAGTTGGCGTCACTACATGTGTAGTCCCAGTTATTTCAAATGAGTAAAAGCATTTCTTTACACCAATTTGAAGTAATTTTAACAACAGCTGCAGCAGCCACGATTTTTTCCGGGCAATAGACCAATCTTATAATAAACATATTTAAATTTCTTAGAATAATCGAAAACACAAAGAGTTAAGATACAAACAACATAGCATAATTATAGCATGAAATATTCAGTTACCTAATTACATGGTTAATTTACAAAACATTTACACTAGACACAGATGAGCAACAAAACTTACATGAAATCATATGAAAACCAGAAAACAAATACTTAACAGACTAAAAAACTAGTTACGTCACTTTACAATCAAGCATCAGAACACATTTTCACTCATCACTAAATAATCTGGTCTCTTAAAATTTTGGAACTTCATACCGTGCTCGTTACTCTTCTTCTGATAAATCAGCACCTGATGGATGCATAATTTTGTACCACTTCTTCTGCTCCATCAGTGCGTTATTAATTTTCTTTTCAATACGTTCAATGGCAATATCATGGGGTGTCTTCTGAGCATAATTGAGAGCTGTTTTGTTGATTGAGGGCTGCTTGCACAACCATTTAACTAATTTATAGTTGTTGGAATGCACAGCAAGGTGCAAAGGTGTGTTGCCACCTTTCCTTTCCTGGCCATTGATGTCGGCACCCATTTCTAAGAGTACTTTTAATTTCTTGATGGCATTTACTTTGTCTTCACAGACGACAATATGAACACACTGTCTCTGACTGAAATTGTAATCTAATAATAGATGTCGATTGTCGTCATTAATAACCTCTTTCAAGGCTATTAAGTCAATGACGTCTCCTTGACGACTAAAGTAGTGCGCTAAATTATCTCCTCTATCGTTTAAACAGCCGTTCAATACAATTTTGAATCCAGACTTTGCTAACATGTTGCTAATTAAAGTTGCGTTATGGGTCAATATACAGTAGTAGATACCGTATTGAGAACACTGGCTCAAATGACTCGTTGGTCAGTTATTGTTCCATTAAATATCCCTCAGCAGCAAGTTATCACCCAATGCGGATTATTATTATAAAGTTCACAGATCAAATATTATCACTGAAATACATTTGGGGTCTGGCAAATGGTATCAATGTTGACGTCATGCGTAAGATTTGAACTGTCCACTCATGTTGTTTGTTATTAGTTGACGTTAAATAAGATAATAGGTAACTGAGCATTTAACACTTACAAAAATTAAATTGATATGCCTTCATTACTTTCACTTGAAGTTTCGTCAGATTCGTCAATATCGATAGGATCGTCACAAACTGCGCCGTTGACCCTCAAAATCTCCATCATTCTTGCATTCTGACGTTCATATGCAATATGATAGGCCGTTTTGTAAAGGAAGTTTATCGCTCCAAGTTCAACACCGGGTTTCTTACACAGCCATTCGGCCAATTGGTAATTTTCAGTACCTGCAGCAATGTGAAGCAACGTATTACCAAACTTCAGTTCCCGTGAATTTATATCTGCACCCAACATCACCAGTAGTTCAATTTTCATCACGGCATTAGAAACGTCGTACTCCGCAGCAATATGAGTACACTGTCTTCCCTCGTGATCGTACTGGAACAATAGATCTAGGTTTCGAAGAATGACAGGCGCCATATCCACCAGCTCGTTCATATTCCCCGCGCGGCAGATATAGTGGAAAGTATGTCCTTCTTGGTTGACTAATTCTACGTAGTCTATACCATTCCGAAAATGTTCATTCTCCGCCATCGCTACTTTGTTGCACACTTGCGAACTAGAAAACCGTCTGCAATCTTATGAGAGCCAACCGTAACTGATAATCCTAAAATTATTTATAAAAACAAATATCATACATTTGATTATTTTTCTTATTATCCCGATGTTTTTAAGCTTTCATATATGCTTTCGATCTGAGATTTGTTAGTTACTCATAAAAAGACAAATATATAGCCGATATAACATATTATAACAGATTAATCACAGCCAAGAGTTGTAAAAATAAATTCTTATAGGGGAGGGTGGGCAGAGCAGCCCCTTGATGCCGAGACGGCCCTGAAATTCTGATCAAAAAAAAAAATTTAATATACTAATCCATTTTTCGACTGATTTTCTAAAGCTGAAGCAAACTTAGCTACTAACAACATTCAATAATAATAATTTATTTTTCAATTGATAAAATTTTTTAAATAATACAAAATAATATGTAATCTAAAAAATCAAAAAACACGTTTTTTGGGTTCAAAATAATGACAAATAAGAAATATAGAATTGCTTTTTTTTATTAAATAACAATTAGTAATTAAGCTAATCGAGAGAACGATCTATTACACCTTAAAAAATTGTTTTTGAGCAATATGAACTAAAAATAGTTGTCAAGGGAAAAAAATATATTCTTGATGATGAAAACAATTTAAAAAAAAAAATAAGTGTCCATAAATTTGTTCGAAATACGACAAAAGTGAAGTGACCTGATGGTTGAAAGCCACAAAAAAAAATAATTGGCTTAGGAGGGCCGCTCTGCCCCACCCTCCCCTACTTTGATACAGTCATAAAGAATATGTTTCATGTGTCGTTAGCGTGCACCTAATATTACATTTTCAACAGATAGTGGTTAGGTCATTTTTTTTATTCCGCCATTAAATCGCTCATTTTACTACGTATCTGGAATCATATGATACCCTTTACATATCTTTATGTCAACACTTGGTAATAAAAATGCAGTTATTTCTTATCTTAATGTAAATATTAGCGGCAATTTTTTCTGTTATAATTTATTTGCTAAACACTGTACAATATCGTTCGCTAGGCGATGGCTATAAAAACCTATTACTGATTTCCATTCATGCCCTCAAGTATCATCAAGGTTACGATGGAGCGTACGTCAGCACTGAGTTGTAAACGCCCACGTTAAAAAATTTTTTATTCATATCATTGTTTATAAAAGATAACCATAAATTGTTACGATAGGTTATGTAGATCACTATGTCTAGTCGCAATAGTCTATGAGTAATGTGTATAAAAAGCAACGAAAGATAACGCTAAACTGATCTACAGCAATAAACAACGGGGTAACGACCGTCACATGTTTTCGGTAATATTAATGCGCGCCAACGCGTTGTATAGAATTTATTAAAGTATATATTGTTTTGCTCAACGTTCAACGAACTCTTGTCATTATAATATGAATTCAAGGTTACGAAGCTAGATATTTATGCGCGATAGTTTAAACAGGTGATTAATAATGGATTCCACAGCTCATTTTTTGTGCGTGGAGTAGGTCAAAAGCGCTCTAATGGACTACAGTTTATATGTTGAGGTTGGTTTAGCTTTTAGTGATTTTTCGTTTGTTTAATACTGAGGTCTACTAACGTAGATATGAAAGGCGACAAAACGAAATTTATCAAATATAACCTACGCTATGATGAAATCCTACATAGGTCATGTTTGAGAACGATACCTTACTAATTAAACCTTTAGCATCGGGCGTCTCGGTATATAAGCTGCGCTCAACCTAGTTTAGCACCGGCCCACCTGAACATTGAGTAGAGTTTCAAGTTCAAACGCCAAAGGATCAATGCATTTGAGGCTTATAATTTGTGATATAGTAAACCCTTTCCCGGTTGAGCCCCTACTCTTAATTTGAATTGTACGTCTTTGTCATAATGAAAGAGCGCTAGCCTGCTTAGTAAAAAAGGATCAAGAGAAATAGCAGAAGGAGGTACATGTATGCACTTCTACGATTAAACCGTTACTCAAACAGCCTTACTAAGAACTGTGATTAGTTTTATACCCAAACAGCTTACAACGATACTCCTCGAGATGAAATACCAAGAAAGGGTTAACCCATTTGGGCTTGAGTCTCGAAGTATATCAGTGGTCGTCAAGTGGGAAGAGCGCGAATCAAAAAGTGTCGTGGATTTTTATGCATTCAATGTAAGAGTAGTAGTGTAACTTTACGCCCTTTCTCACTTCTTTCAACCCTTCTTTGTGTCCAGCAACAGCGCCGTTATTAGGATTGTTAAAATGACTAAGTTGGATATTGAATGAAAAAAATCTTTTTTTCTGTAACATTCCCACCCGCGAGTACTACGCACTTACTCTAGTTTTACAGCAATCCGCCGAAAAATGGAACGGGGTTTTTAGGCCAACGGTTAAAGGGTTAAGTTTTTCAAAACTACTTTAAAATAGGTAATGATGTAATAAAAAATAATTATGTTGTTTTTTTCATTGCGCAAGCATTATCTTATTGCATGTTTTGCATAGTTCGTAGATATCTGTATTTAATGTCTCACCTTTTGTATCTTATCGTGACCTAAGACGGATGTAAGTGCTACTATTTCATTTTCAGACCTGTATTCAATTACAACAATTTTTAAATACTAGTCGTGTTATTTACTTCGTGTCAAAATAACTTTAATAACATATTAAAGTTATTTAATATGGTGGATGAACAAAGTGAAAATGTTGTGTACGTCGAATTGGCACCTAATATTCTAGTTCCTCAAGAATGGCCTATATGCAGGATAGAAACATTTCTTTTGAAAGTAATTGAAAAATTAATAAATCATTGCCAGCATACGAACCCCATTCTTCAAGTGACAAATATACCAGCCCGGTTGGTCAGACGTGAAGCCATAAATGGGATGTGTTATATTTTTAAAAAAGTGTCCAATGAGTAAGTGTTTCCGAGCGACCTCTATAGCTATAACTGCGACGTGTTTACAAACACTTTCTTAACACATAGTGTCCCACTTGTTTTTTATTCCAGACAAACAATTGGTGTTTATATTTACGAAATAGTGATCCCTGAGAATGGAAGTAACAACACGGCAAAAATAATCAGCGGAAGTAGTTATCACGAAGTACTGGAGCTAGGCTACAGAGGGCCGTGTATCCAATCTAAGAAAATGGCCTGCTACCTACGGCCTCCATTACTTAAGTAAGTTGCCGATTATCTTCAATTTACTTGATAGCAGTCTATATGTCGTATTAGGTTTTACTAATTAGACCGTACAAAAATATTGTTCCTATCTCTAGTGACTTGTCCCGTATCCATTACTGCAAACACATGTGCTATCAGAAATAACGATAAGAACATTTAACCAAATATTGTTTTTACTGATGGCAAAATATAAATGCGTATAATATAGACAAGAATTATAAAGATACATCAATGATAAGGAAATTTTTTTTCAGGATGACCTTACAAGAACACAAATACAGATTTTATGACGATAAACTAAGCCAATGAAGCTCGTGTAGCTGCGAGATCAGATGACGTAAGTTGGCGTATAGATTAGTATAAATATTTGATACCTTGACTTTCAAATGTTCTTTTAGACCATAATAGAGTTTTTCAGGTCTCTGGAAAACAATACTCAAGGCTATTTAGAAGCCATCATAAGCCTAAATATACATGAACCAACAACCCAAAAAATTGGAAAATGATTCGGATCTTCCATTTCTGTTTAACCTATTTTGTTAATTGGTCTTTATCGGTTGACTTTTTGTTGTGTTTTGTTTCAGAGAGACTTTGGCTCATAACATTAACTTACTTTTGGTATCTATCGTCACATATTTTTTATTTTATTATCTTGGTTATTTTGCTAAAGCAACAAGCAGATACTAAGACAGTTCTGAACAATCTACTATAATTCGTCGTATGAAATCCTGTACTTACTCATGAGTTAAAAAAAAAAAAATTTGCAGATTGCATAATACTTTCTAATTACAAACTTGTCCAGTGTTGCATTAAACTGACATAGTTCGGCGGTTCATTTTACACAAACAACTTTGAGGTCAAAAAAGCTATTGTCTTTGACATTGGCAACCGTTGATAACATTAATCTTGTTTACCACGAGTAGCTCCAAGCATCTGTTTCTATTTAAATAAATTTATCAATATTGTTCCAGCACTTGTTTGTAAATTCGGATTATCATTTATTTATACTTATATTCAGGTGCATTGAAAAAGTATATAAAGCACCGTGTTATTCATTTTCATTTATTCTCGTCGCATTCGCGGCTTTGCCAAGTACTTTGCAACGCCCAGCTGCTACATATTTTACTGCAATAAATTTGAAATTTCGAAGAAATGGCCGAGAATTCTCGTTATGTACGTTTGGACGCTAATGGTACGGAAGGTATTGAAGAGCCTAATCCAAGTAGACGGATAAGAAACAAAAGCATTCTTGAGAAGATGTTAAATTCAAACGACGCTGAGAGTCAGCAAGTGGCAAAAAGAAGAAGAGTAGAAGAACGTCCTGCATCTTCATCGAATCCAGATTATGTGTGCATAAATGATGTCTCGATTAACTCACCCGTCACACCAATACCAGCATCTCCATCACCGGCAGCCTTAGACTTTCCTACGATATCTAGAAGAATTTCACAATCATTAGAAAATCTCGCGAATGTGTCTGGATTTCGTGTGGCCACCGAAACTTCTCAAGAGAATCATTTAACTGAGTTTCATTGCTGGTTACTGAGTACTGCAATACTGAATGATTTGAGCTCTCGTTCATTTCTTGGTAACTCGGACGTAGCCCAGATGACAAGTCAAGAGTTGCTGTGTCAGGCCATTGATCTCTATGAGGATGTAGAACAACTATCACCACGGGAACTATTGAATCTACCATTCATTCCTAGTCCAATGCGTTCTAACAGCCAGTTAATGGAGATCCCATTTCTCGATCCTCTGCTGGTTGTATTGTGGAGCATACACCTCGATGAGATTCCTTGGATGCTCAACATCTTACCATGGAGAATCCTGGATCGCCCTACTCGAGCGGGTCGCAGTATTCTCGAGGTAAATAAATCCTATTAGCATAGACAGACATAACCTATTACCCATCACACCCTTAAAATTTATGCTAATCATTAAAATTTGTTTTTCAGTGGATCTTCAGACTTCGGAATCTTCATCAATGGCTGGAGGCAACCAGAGCTCCGCCCAATATAGCACTAAAAATCATCCGTTTTGTTGAGAAGGTTCTACGGTCATAAATAGTATAGTGTATAGCGAGGAAGAAAGCATCACGATCTAAAACAAGCGAGGTTGACAGTCCGAGCTGAAGGGTATGCTGCTTTCACCCAAAATCTAGAGTTGTAATAATGCCATATCATATATTATATTTTGTATCTGATCTGAATGTCAGTTGTCAATCGAAACAAGTCAATTTAAGATCGATAGTGCATGTCTACGTTTAACTTAATTTGTTAATAATCAACTGCAATTTTCGTGTGGCTAAAGTACAGTCAGAAACTGATGTACTGTATAGTGTTTATTCATGATACCAGCATCGAAACAAAGTTTTAGTATCTTTATAGCCAGTCGAAACAAGCTACTTTCAGTCCAATGCCATGAATTAATATTAGCAAACGCGTGAATTGTAGATACCTTCAGTCAGCGGGCGAAAACAAACTTGTTTCGCCCCTTGAAAAAAAGTATTTCGCAATTTAAGCTCTTAGTTGTTTGTTTAATAGTCTTACCATTAACTATTAATTTCATTAACGTAAATGACAACCCGTAAATGGCAGCCAACTTCATCCTGCTCTCAAATCATTTTGCTTCATCCCTTGTCACACGATATCTTATTTTACCATATCTGCACCCAAAATTCAAATTCCTGCCCTGTTTAGACGAAGAAAAGTCGTCCTATTCTTTTATGAGAATGCCTATGATACAAATTAGCACATACGCAATTCTTTCCACAAACAGAGGCAAAAATGTAAATTTTCAGGTGCAAGTCTGGTGAAAAAATGTATGCACACCATAGACGAAGGTAGGACGTCCTAATCAGCGTGTTTGCTACACTCGCTTTCGGTTCGGGTAGGAAACTGCATACATGGGTCGAAATGTTCTATTTTCCTCCCTAGGTGTGTAATATACTAATTCGCTCTAAGAACAGATCTAATAATTTTTCACGTACTAAATCACATTAGTCAGTAAGACTTCGTAGTTCTAATACAAATGATGTTGAAAATTATTTTTATAATATTTACTTAATAAGCGGAATGGTGTAAGATTCCAATTCTATGTTTATTGAATAGAAATAAATAAATGAGTTAACAAGGTCGGGAGTATTTTATTCTTGATATCGTAAGTTTCTGCCACTGAAGCCGTGATGGCTAGTCACATTATGGCCAAAAAAATAACATTAAATATTTCCGAGTATTTTTATAATACCTAATTGATACCTTAAGAAATTTTCTTAATCACGATCACTCCTAGTACCGTTTTTTGAAGTTTGTATGAAATCTTCATACGATTTCTGTCTTCAGCTACTAGGAGCGTTCGTCATTACGAAATTTTCTAGATAGAAGGAATTCAACACCAGGGCTTAGTAAATCGAGATTGATTGTTGTAGATATTTTAATTGTGTGTACAATCAGAGTCTAAAGAAGTTTTCCATTTAAATATTTTCAGTAGGGCAACAACAAAATTTAGTACAGACGCACTAAAAGATGTTACACAAATAAAAAGGAAAAGTCCATTATTTCATAAAATTCACTTAGCTCACGATAAAACACAAAAAAAAAAGTACACTGATCACTCTCATAACACCAAGCAGGAAAGAATTGATGGGTTACTGAATGCGATTGATACAGAGAAGAATGTAGTCGTTGGGGACTGGAGCATCATTCCAATCCTCTATTTTGCGGAACCATAAGAAGGTTTCATACATCTTCGAAACAACTGTTGTATCACCGATAGTTATCACGGCACCCTCCAGCGTGTGATGTTTTGAAAAGTAATCTTCAAGGTCCGTGTGTAATACGTGTTTCATCAACAGCGGAGGGCAAAACTCCCATTCCTTTGGCAGGATACACATTAAGTTACTCATTTTCTTGCACAACGTTATCACAACAAAGACGTCCAATGTGTTGAGTGAGTTTTTCTTTAATGTTTACATTATAACGCAGTCTACCTTTATATTGGAAGAAACAGGATCAATAACCCCAACGTTATTTGTGATGACCGTACGCTGCGAAGGTTGCAATAACCTTATCGAATAATCAGTCGCATATGAGTTGTTTGTCTGTATGTTTTCTTTTTGGATTTTCCGCGGTTGAATTATATTTGCGTATTACTGTTGATTATGCGGCTTTCTAAAGACGATTTGCTTTTAACTAAATGCCAAGTTCTTAAAGCTTTCTTGAGTCTCCATCTAAATCGTCTCTATTATCGGTTGTATATTTGAACAATTATATCATAATTTATTTACATTGAATGGCTTTATGCATTTCAAAGTTATTTTGAAAAACGCGCCAGAATCTAAGTGTAATATACATTGCGCGTGTCATTTATCTGCACATGCGCATCATAGTTTAATGGCGTAGGTGTGCGGTTTAGGGCTTTCAGTCACGTTAATAGAGAAGCACTGTTATAAGAATGATGTTTCAATAAATGAGCCTGGACTTGCTAAAAATTCCTATCGAGTGGTGATGGGATTCTGCCCCTCAATATTTAAATGCGTAATTGCGACTAGACAGAAGAGATTGGCGTTTGAAAAAATAATTTGTGAGAGTCAATTAAGAGATTAAACGGTGGATTACCGAGCTAGTGATGTGGAAAGAGGTTATTCGCATTCAGCTACGGACTGTGATCGGTGATATTCAAACAATTTTTCTAATTATTCATGGAGACACCCATTAATTTTTTAGCACTTGGTCTTGAAACTCTAATCCATGTTAAGATGGGTCGTTGTAGAACTATAGTGGCCATAGTGTATAAACATTCTTAACTATGGTACTGCTGCTACATGCGATACGCGTGCTTTCCATTTGACATATACTGAGACATTTCGAGACTCCCAAGCGCTAAAAAGTTAATTAGACTTTAAACTGTCTCAAATATCGCAATTTTTTATTGTTGATTAGTAATTGTATCTATTATTAAATAAATAGACTTGCCATGAGTCTTAGATATCATTGATAAATAAGAAATAATCATCTAAAATTTTACTAAAATAAATTGAAACTATTATGACAACTTGAATAATGCATTAAAAGTTATTATCACTATTTCAATTTTTCGTCAGTATAAATATTACAATAAAGTTAATATTAATACCATATTTAAATGATTTAATAATCACATGTCCCAATTATTAACCGGTCCTGATATTGTTACTTTGAAATTGAAGCGAACACCTAATGCACATTCAACATGAAGTGTGTAATGTTTTTTTTTTATTTAGTTTTCCTAATTTCAGTAATTTTTAGTAAAGAAAAAAGAATTAACTGCTGAAAATATCTCACTGGACTATTTCGAAAGACCTAAAAATTAGAAAATATTGAGAAAAATTATGGATTGATAGCAAGCCTAGTTTTTATTAACAATTAGGTGAGTAATAATAAATTATGATATTCTGACATCAGAACTCATGCATTGAGTCATGCAATTGATTATATATATATATATATATATATATATATATATATATATATATATATATATATATATATATATACTCCTCCCATTTCACTACTATGAAAAAGGATGAATATTTAAAAAAAAATTCATAATAAAATGAATGGATAGATCAAGTCTAATAATTTTCAGCTGAACGTTCTACTGAACAGCAATCAAACCAGAAATGGAAACCATAAGGGACATTCTTATCACATTATAAAAAAAATCTGCGGTCTTGCAATTGTAATTGGTAAGATATATATATAACCCATTGCCATACAAATAAGATAACTATTCACCAGACTTATTTGATGCCAACGTAATATTTAACTGATAGATAAATCTAATAGCTTTCTGAATAATGAACAAAAATCCTGATCAGATTATCCAGATATGAGCAATAAATAAGTACAATGATACCTAAAGTATTTTGAACTACTGAGTAGCCCGCATGGAAAAATATATATGTGAAAATTATATGCAACATATATGTCACATTGAGGACAATTTTTTATAGTTCCACTCGCTCGAAAAATCGTCAGTATTCCACCACCAGGGGGTTGCCAATGTAATGCACATAAATAGTATTGTGAAAATAAAATTCATTGGTGCATGCCGGAATCGAACCTGGTCCAACGCTGTAGTAAGCAAGTACCTTGTTCGATAGTTTATTGCCAGCCCTGACATATATGTGGCTATATAGTAAAAATATAGACATTTATGCCGACATTGATCGAGAAGTATATTTTTATATAAGTGACATATATAATACAGATATGTTTGCATATATTTTCCCGTTGCGATTATCCTGTATTGCATGTATCTAAAAGTAGTAATAGGTAGCAGGGGAGTTTAGGGCAGAGTGGGCCCTTTAAGAAAAATAATTATTATATCGTTAATTTTTTCATCGCGTTTACTTATTTTTAGACCCTTGATACTTATTTTCACTTCATTGAAACGTCTTTTTTCGCGGCAAAATATTTTTTTACGTTATTTAAAAAAATATATATTTTGATAATTGTAAAATATATACCTACGTATATGCATTCATATATTTAGACATTTATATAAGAATATAAAAGACATATATGCATCCATATAAGTACATATCTATGCAGAAATAGATGCGTAATTATATGTCAGCATGTATGTAGACATATATTTCGACGTATATACGATATAATAATTATTTTCCTTAAGGGGCCCACCCTGCCCTAATTTGCACATTATTTTGCATGTTCGTCAATAAAACAATGCGGGGATAAAGGAAATTCTTATCTAGTTTTAATCCCGGTTTGGTGGAGTATATAAAGCGCTGTCGAACCGAGTAAATCATATTAGTGTTGATATCGCTACCATAATTACAGTAGTGTCTGTACCATCTCTGTAAAAATGTCGCAAATTACTTTAATAATTCTCGTCCTGGCCATTGGCTTCTCATGTAAGTAATAATTCTGATTCTGACCATTGATTTCTCGTGTGACAATTCGTTGCTTAGTTTACCACCTAGAATATATAGATGTTAGCAACAAAATCATATATAAATCACAAACCAAGTTCTTAATACTTCAAATTAAATTGCAATCGCATAAATGGTAATTTAACATAATTTTGGTTATTTTTTAAGGTACCAAAAGCCATCCAATTAACTCTACACGTGACGGGGAGGATTCAGGAACTGATCTTAAGGTAAAAACATCTTATTCTAAACTTTTTCATACAAGTATTGATGATTTAAATAACTAGAGGTTATCGTCCCTGGTTCGATTTTCGACAATCGGCTTATAATGAAGTGGTGACATTTTTATGTTATAGATAATTGCTTGTTTTCAGGATTTTGTCTAAGCGTCCGTAGTTTATTTGTGTGTATGTTTTATTGTGTTGATTCTATAATATTCGAACAGATAGAGACCGATTGAGATCAGTTTTGTGAAATTGGAAAGACTTTATTTTGATTTTTATTCACTAATCAACTATACAAAGAACAATTTCGAAAATAATGGCATAAACCAATTACGTTAAGGACCAAAGACTTTTATTACAGAGTTTGCTATGTATTTATTACAATTTTATAATATATGTCTTCTCTTTCCCAGAATCTTCTAACAGAACCTGCAAACACCACTTATGCTACGAACTCAACGCTTACAAGAAAAGAATTGAACAGTACTATACAGCCGGAAAGAAATGATGAAGGTTCTGCAATAAGAAAAATAATGGCATCAAAAAAAGATGAAAATATTACTGGTCAATCCGAAATCAATACAAGTGCCAAAAGCCAGCCAATTAACTCTACACGTGACGGGGAAGATTCAGGAACTGATCTTAAGGTAAAAACATCTTATTTTAAACTTTTTAATGCAAGTATTGATGATTTAAATAACTAGAGGTTATTGTCCCTGGTTCGATTTTCGACAATCGGCTTTTAATGAAGTGGTGACATTTTAATGTTATAGATAATTGCTTGTTTTCAGGATTTTGTCTAAGCGTCCGTAGTTTATTTGTGTGTATGTTTTATTGTGTTGATTCTATAATATTCGAACAGATAGAGACCGATTGAGATCAGTTTTGTGAAATTGGAAAGACTTTATTTTGATTTTTATTCACTAATCAACTATACAAAGAACAATTTCGAAAATAATGGCATAAACCAATTACGTTAAGGACCAAAGACTTTTATTACAGAGTTTGCTATGTATTTATTACAATTTTATAATATATGTCTTCTCTTTCCCAGAATCTTCTAACAGAACCTGCAAACACCACTTATGCTACGAACTCAACGCTTACAAGAAAAGAATTGAACAGTACTATACAGCCGGAAAGAAATGATGAAGGTTCTGCAATAAGAAAAATAATGGCATCAAAAAAAGATGAAAATATTACTGGTCAATCCGAAATCAATACAAGTGCCAAAAGCCAGCCAATTAACTCTACACGTGACGGGGAAGATTCAGGAACTGATCTTAAGGTAAAAACATCTTATTTTAAACTTTTTAATGCAAGTATTGATGATTTAAATAACTAGAGGTTATTGTCCCTGGTTCGATTTTCGACAATCGGCTTTTAATGAAGTGGTGACATTTTAATGTTATAGATAATTGCTTGTTTTCACGATTTTGTCTAAGCGTCCGTAGTTTATTTGTGTGTATGTTTTATTGTGTTGATTCTATAATATTCGAACAGATAGAGACCGATTGAGATCAGTTTTGTGAAATTGGAAAGACTTTATTTTGATTTTTATTCACTAATCAACTATACAAAGAACAATTTCGAAAATAATGGCATAAACCAATTACGTTAAGGACCAAAGACTTTTATTACAGAGTTTGCTATGTATTTATTACAATTTTATAATATATGTCTTCTCTTTCCCAGAATCTTCTAACAGAACCTGCAAACACCACTTATGCTACGAACTCAACGCTTACAAGAAAAGAATTGAACAGTACTATACAGCCGGAAAGAAATGATGAAGGTTCTGCAATAAGAAAAATAATGGCATCAAAAAAAGATGAAAATATTACTGGTCAATCCGAAATCAATACAAGTGCCAAAAGCCAGCCAATTAACTCTACACGTGACGGGGAAGATTCAGGAACTGATCTTAAGGTAAAAACATCTTATTTTAAACTTTTTAATGCAAGTATTGATGATTTAAATAACTAGAGGTTATTGTCCCTGGTTCGATTTTCGACAATCGGCTTTTAATGAAGTGGTGACATTTTAATGTTATAGATAATTGCTTGTTTTCAGGATTTTGTCTAAGCGTCCGTAGTTTATTTGTGTGTATGTTTTATTGTGTTGATTCTATAATATTCGAACAGATAGAGACCGATTGAGATCAGTTTTGTGAAATTGGAAAGACTTTATTTTGATTTTTATTCACTAATCAACTATACAAAGAACAATTTCGAAAATAATGGCATAAACCAATTACGTTAAGGACCAAAGACTTTTATTACAGAGTTTGCTATGTATTTATTACAATTTTATAATATATGTCTTCTCTTTCCCAGAATCTTCTAACAGAACCTGCAAACACCACTTATGCTACGAACTCAACGCTTACAAGAAAAGAATTGAACAGTACTATACAGCCGGAAAGAAATGATGAAGGTTCTGCAATAAGAAAAATAATGGCATCAAAAAAAGATGAAAATATTACTGGTCAATCCGAAATCAATACAAGTGCCAAAAGCCAGCCAATTAACTCTACACGTGACGGGGAAGATTCAGGAACTGATCTTAAGGTAAAAACATCTAATTTTAAACTTTTTAATGCAAGTATTGATGATTTAAATAACTAGAGGTTATTGTCCCTGGTTCGATTTTCGACAATCGGCTTTTAATGAAGTGGTGACATTTTAATGTTATAGATAATTGCTTGTTTTCAGGATTTTGTCTAAGCGTCCGTAGTTTATTTGTGTGTATGTTTTATTGTGTTGATTCTATAATATTCGAACAGATAGAGACCGATTGAGATCAGTTTTGTGAAATTGGAAAGACTTTATTTTGATTTTTATTCACTAATCAACTATACTAAGAACAATTTCGAAAATAATGGCATGAACCAATTACATTAAGGACCAAAGACTTTTATTACAGAGTTTACTATGTATTTATTACAATTTTATAATATATGTCTTCTCTTTCCCAGAATCTTCTAACAGACCCTGCAAACACCACTTATGCTACGAACTCAACGCTTACAAGAAAAGAATTGAACAGTACTATACAGCCGGAAAGAAATGATGAAACTTCTGCAATAAGAAAAATAATGGCATCAAGAAAAGATGAAAATGTTACTGGTCAATCCGAATTCAATATAAGTACGAATTCTAACTTAAATACTACTACCCACCATGAAGACGCAGTTGTCAGCCCAACTGAAAAAGTTTATGTCCCCAACAATGCATCGTCCGCAGAACTAAACGTATCATCTACTATTCAACCTAAAGAAGCAGATGCAACTACTTCCTCGGCAAATGATATTAAGAAACCTGCCTTTCCGTATTGCATTATACTAATAACCTTCCAGATTGTAACGGTTGGAATGATTATATACTTAGTTTTTCGTACCATGCGTAAGCCTTGTCAATCCGAAAGAGCAATTCCATTAAACACATTCGGCTTTGGAAATAATAGTTCTCACGAGTGATCCGTAATCATTTAGTACTTTCATTATTATTTTTTAAAACTCTTCAAGACTCCACTCATGGAAACTTAGTCATAATTTCCAAGAGCTTTTTCACATTAACCAATATGTAATCTGTATCTTATGTTGTAGAAATTTTTTAAATATAAATTGCTTACTTTGTAGAGTGTAACTCCAAGAAATACCTATTATTAACATTATCTATAAGTTATGGTTAAATAAAGATATTTTTTCAGAACATGTTTTTTGACTTATTCTACATAACCTCAATGCAAACGCAACCCGCACTCTATTCGATTCTACCCCTCATCGAGCTGATAGGTTTTTACAAAGCATTGCTTACGTAATGCCATATTTCATATCTTCAAAATCCAACTATGTTTCAACAACCGACCTAGAATGAAAAGTGATATTAAAAGAAACATATTTCTTTTTGATAGTTTTGCTTAACATATTGCAGCTCAACAAATACCGACATCATCCAAATAAGTCAATAAGGATGATGAAATTTGAAGTCAGCTAAATTATTATTTTGTTTTAACTTTAATTCTTCGAATTGTCGATTTTTGACCTACATATTAACGCTCGGTAAATATAATATTAAAACGTGACTAATGACATGTATTATTGTTTTTGAACTAAAAGTTCTCATCACCGACAAAGGAAAAACCAGTGCTCGTTTACCGATAAGGTTTATCAAAATATACAATACAATACCAATTTAATATAGTGGAAACCTAAAACATGCAAACCTTCTCAATAAGACAATTTATAGATAAATTGAGAAAAATATAGATAGCCCGAACTGGGAATCGAACCCAGACCATGTCGGTATCGCGCCGAGTGCTCTACCAGTTGAGCTATCCGGCACTATACTATATTCCGTTCAATTTTATCTATAACTTATTGAGCCACACCGTCCATCGTACGGTATTAACACCAATTTAATATAGTGGAAACCTAAAACATGCAAACCTTCTCAATAAGACAATTTATAGATAAATTGAGAAAAATATAGATAGCCCGAACTGGGAATCGAACCCAGACCATGTCGGTATCGCGCCGAGTGCTCTACCAGTTGAGCTATCCGGCACTATACTATATTCCGTTCAATTTTATCTATAACTTATTGAGCCACACCGTCCATCGTACGGTATTAATACCAATTTAATATAGTGGAAACCTAAAACATGCAAACCTTCTCAATAAGACAATTTATAGATAAATTGAGAAAAATATAGATAGCCCGAACTGGGAATCGAACCCAGACCATGTCGGTATCGCGCCGAGTGCTCTACCAGTTGAGCTATCCGGCACTATACTATATTCCGTTCAATTTTATCTATAACTTATTGAGCCACATCGTCCATCGTACGGTATTAACACCAATTTAATATAGTGGAAACCTAAAACATGCAAACCAATATACAATACCTAAAAGTATACTAAATACGAGCTTGTTCCCTGGTGATTGCACCCCACACCATTAACCGTAATGCCTGATGATTTCATACAAACTGATAAGAGCCATGTATAAATAGCCTGACGAATTAAATTACTCCAGAGTGGCATGTACATTGACACTGGCATCATGTCGAACAACATTTTCCTGTTTGCATTTTTCGCTCTCGTCGGCTTGACACGTAAGTACAAATAATATGTGTGATAAATATATCTTTATTATTTAACAATATTTTAGGTATAGAGATGAGCACAAACTATTTTAATTTTTTTGTTTCAAGGGATTGAAGCAATGCCTACTAAAGGAAGTGAAGGGACCTGGGACGTGGATTACGAAGATCAAGAACACACAGGCATTACATGCAGAGAAAACGAGCATTACAACAGCACGCGGATAGAGTGTGAAGATGAGTGCAACGATCGTAATAACAAACTATGCTACCGGGTAAGATATTTTTTGTACTGCTATTACGACTAATCAAGTATGCGTACGTTTCTCTCAAGTAATTTCCAAAAACAAGTCCATAGAGATCAAAGTATTAAAAATTAGATAAACATAAGGTCATTAATCTTCACTTCATATACAATACCTATTATAGTCTTACCTTAATTTTATTTTCTAACTTATTTCTTTGTTACAGTTCCAGCAATTCTGTTGGTGCAACGAGGGTTACATACGAAATTCATCACACATTTGTGTAAAACTTGAAGATTGCCTTAAGGACGAAGAACAGAAATCAGAGACTTTAGCATCCAGTGCCAACAATGATTCTTCAAAACGGCTTGAAGATGATCTAAAATTATTCTCACATGATTCGGTTTCACATACCTCTTTAGAACCTGAAACGCAAGCACAGAAGTTTAACGGAATAATCGATCAAGAAACTCTTGATTTGGTGTTTGGAAAACCTGAAAACTCTTCGGCTGATAATAAACCCTTAGAAACTAAAACGCAAGCACAGAAGTTTAACGGAATAATCAATGAAGAAACTCTTGATTTGGTGTTTGGAAAACCTGAAAACTCTTGGGCTGAAAATAAACCCTTAGAAACTAAAACGCAAGCACAGAAGTTTAACGGAATAATCAATGAAGAAACTCTTGATTTGGTGTTTGGAAAACCTGAAAACTCTTGGGCTGAAAATAAACCCTTAGAAACTGAAACGCAAGCACAGAAGTTTAACGGAATAATCAATGAAGAAACTCTTGATTTGGTGTTTGGAAAACCTGAAAACTCTTGGGCTGAAAATAAACCCTTAGAAACTAAAACGCAAGCACAGAAGTTTAACGGAATAATCGATCAGTATACGAGACGTATAGTCTTTGTTTTTTCAAACATATAGAAGAGAGAAAACTTTTGTTTAGTTTTAATGAGAACGTAAATAGGCAAGATAAGCTGGTACCGCTGACGTCAGTCCAAACCACCAGTAGGCATCGTTATCATTTAAACCTATACCGTAAACGAATAACAGGATAACCGCACATGTTTTTATGCACATTGAATGCCTAAATAAAGGATCGAATACAGAAAATTAAAATTAATGTTAGCTGCTGTTTATACTATAAAAGTAAGACTGTATGCGTGATTGAAGTCGCATAATCGAATCCATATATAATAATATTTACCATAACTACACTTATTAGCAACTCAGTGTTGACTACGAGCATACTGCAGCATGTTGTTAAACAGGATTCCTACTTTTTCTGGTTATTGCAACCATTATTTGCGGTATAAGGCCTTTTTTTTTTAAAGAAAATAAATGATGAAATAAAATAAATAATCATTATCGATCATTACTTTGTTTGATTGTCCTTTATTCGGTATTTTAAAGATGAAAAATCCGGGGATCTCAAGTTTTCTAACAGAAGGTCCACTGTCAATAAATCATTTGACAGAATAAAATAGTTCTACGTCTATTTTTGAGGATTTAAAGCCTAGTCATCCAACAAAATCTCTTATGGTAAACACCCACCCAAATACACACACATGCATACACACATTAATTTTATGGATCTCAAAGGTCATAATTATTCAGCTGCATTGGACAATAGGTCCTTGGTCACTAGTCTATTAAATAGATATTACAGTAAATCATTACGCTAGCAGAAAGTGGTCAAAGCGTTTAAGCATTACATTAACTTCTCATTTCGTAGCAAATTTGCTAGTAGTCAACTCACTTGCACATAAAACGCCTAACACCAACAATTAGAACTTATTAATAATCCGTAATTACTAGCGCATGCGTCATTAACGTCTCGATATGGGATCCCCGCATAACCGGGTTTGCCTTAGTAACATTCATTTATTCCTCTGTGTGGACGTCAAGCTCATCATAACATGTTACTAAACGGAAATATATTGTTTTTCTTATTCGCTGCTATTGATATTACATGTAAGTATAAATAGATCATGTGTGTAACAATAGTATACAACATACCAAGGAAAAAAAGTGGGACATTCCGATCCGAGTGTGTAATTGCCTACCTGTACCAATAGAGAGAGTATTGTGTTTTTTACCAGATCTGCACTTGGAAGTTTAAATGCTTGCCTTTGTTAAATAGGACAAGAATCTAAACATCCAGTGCTTCTATGGTGAACAATGAATTGACTTCTTTATATTCCTAGTGGAGGTTTAACTAAATAGATAATATTTAACATTACTGTTGTTTTTTCTTAAGTTATTGGCGCGCTACCGGCTGAATCTGGTCAAAATGGAGTGACGAATCAATTTGGACCCACAGGGGTACCACTGCAGACAGTTTCTCAACTTCACTATCTACTGTGTGGAAAATATGCAGTTTTAAATAAAACTATGCGAGCTCTGGAAGTTCGTTGCTACGACAACAAGCCAGATCCCGAATACAAGGTAAAACTCTTTATTTTCCTTAACTATTGTTGCCACCAACTCACATCGACCTATTAATTATTAATTCGGAAATAAAGTTGTATAGCTGCGTGGTAACAAATAAATTCTATTGTCATTATAACCTTGAAGCGGAAAGCGATAAAAGTAAACTATTGACGCCTCGTGGCGCCCGTTATATATTTTCATACATCGTACGTTATAAATTGTCATGTTTTCCAGCTTTCTCCGCCTGATTGTGGATGCTTAGATGGTTACATGCGGAATTCAGCCAACGTTTGCATTAAAGCTTCAGACTGCGTTCCAGTGCCCAATGGATCCAGTTCCTCAAGAAGTGAATCAGTGGGCAAAGGCATTGTATTTATTATTTGCAGCGGAGTCGTTGGTATCAGTTACATTATGTCATATATCGTGAACATGTATGCTATTGTGTATGTCTTTCGTTCTCAGTTATCTGCTAAAAATTGGATGGTTAAATAAATTAAATAAGTATCAACTATTACTATTTTGTTTAATTTTCCATTATCTAGTATTTTAGAGATAAAAAGTCAGAAGAATCCAAACTGTCTAACAAAAAAATCTCTGTAAAATAATAATTTATAGAGCAGAATAAAGTTCTATGTCTAATATACGAGTTAACGAATACTCTGTATGCAAGTAAAACCTATTGACTACAGAAAAAAAAGGATTTTTTTCTATCGATACTCAAATTAGCCGTGTAAACAACTCTAACTACAAAACTGTCACTATATACAAAGTGAGATTGACATTAGGGGAGATGAACATACAGTAACACCGCTACCATACGATACCACGAAGATTTTTGATTCGCAGTCTTATACAAGTTACATTAGCAGTATCTTTCACCGATGATCTTTCGGGTTTAAAATTGCAATACTCTGGCGCTAGCTTCTGGATCAAAATATGAAGCAATATTGCACAATTCATATGCAAGATATGTGTTACTAATTTCTTACAGCGAATTTTAGTTAATTTTGAACACTATGACGCAATAATATTGTAAGCAAATCTTACGCAAGCATTGCTTAATATTGTCACTAAGGAACTAGTCCGAAATGTCAAAAATGTCAATTGACGATTCACGACGATTTAAAACTATCAAAAACTTAATCGTTTTAAATTCTCTCGAATCGTTAGTTGACGATTCACCACGATTAAAAACGATTAAAAATTTAATCGTTTTTAATCTTCTTTAATAATCAATTGACGATTCACGACGATTTAAAACGATTAAAAATTTAATCGTTTTTAATCATCAATTGACGATTCATGACGATTTGTGACGATTAAAACAGTTTTAATCGTCACAAATCGTTTTGTTTAATCAGGGTAATTTGAACCAGTGACTCAAATTAGTGTTATCATAATACCTATATCCTGCCGGGACGTTGATAGCGGCTAACATTAGTTCTCGGTATGAGTTTTCGAAGTCATGTTTTCCTGGTTTGGTATCCATTAGGTAGTGTGAGTCAGATAAATAGTAATAGTTATACTACTTTAGTTCTGACCAAGTGTCCCTGCTAAATCCATGCGACTGAAATCTTTGAAAGCAAAAGACAACAGGGTCACTGCAGCCAGCTACCCTAGCGGCAGTTTCTTCAACCAATGAATCCGTGTTTCTGTGATTAACTATCAGCATTTTCCTAATCTTGGCAGTGTCTGAGTACTTAAATAATTTAGAGTTTAAATGAGGGTGTGAAGAATAATACGAATACGTTAATATGCAAAATTATTGTTTATTAGTAATTTATCAGTCCGTTAATTAGTCCAATTTCCATTTATATGTTACGCTCTACATGCCGATGATTGTTTCAGAGAACTCCAAGTTTTCAGATACATTGGGACAGTCTTCAACTTTGATGCAAGTATCTGATTTATCTCTAACGTACCCCTTTTCACACCAGCATACTGTTGTAAACTGTAACAAAAAAAAACAAATAGCTACAGAATAAAAGTAAAGACATATAACTTGGTGTTTATTTAATTCCACAACTCTAAACTTTGCTTGCTTTGCGGCGTTAATTACTTCATACCTGTCACAATACTAATTACGCTTTCAATAGGAGCCCTTATAATTTTTAGATTCTATTTTGACGTGACCGTGACTCTTATCAGTTCCGGTCAATTAAATGTGATTCGGGATTTATCCAAACACAACACGGGCATGACACTGTTTTAATTTTTATCAGTATTTAAAATATTTCTTACTTTAAAGCAGAATGTTGGGTTGTGATCATCACAGCGCTCTTCACACCCACGCCGCATGGAGTCGTAGGCCTCGTTTTCACCACAAAAGCCATCTTTCCAAGAGTCACTGTTGATGGGCGAAGTTTCGATCCCTTAAAAAAATAAAAAAATAATATTAATACCTATTTCACTAGCTAATATCTAGATGGTGGTGTTGAATAAAAAAATATTACACATATTGGATATACATATATTATTTATACTTACCAATAAAGGCGATGCAAGCGACGAGCAGAACAAGTGCGAACTTTTCTGACATCATGTGGCCTTTAGTATTAACTTCTTTCCTACGATAAAGTTAATTAACGACTATAACTTAGATTAATATTGCAACTGGTTATATAGGCACAACAATTAATTTTGATGACGTAAAAGAGTTACTCAACTATTTTTCTATCTAGCTGTATGCCTAAATATAAACTCTAGTTTGTCATAATTTCAATATTTTCATAATATTTTTCAACGTTTATCGGGCGTACATTCCGATGCGGTTTTCCTGTTTTCAGGTTTGCGTTAGAATTTAAATTTTTAATAATATTTATTATTGATTTTGAATGATGCAATAAACTTCTGCGTTCCCTACCTACTTTACGTCGTGTTTGAAATACAGATATCTTTTCTTTTTTTTGAAAAAGCTTTTGTGGTGAAAACGAGGCCTACGACTCCATGCGGCGTGGGTGTGAAGAGCGCTGTGATGATCACAACCCAACATTCTGCTTTAAAGTAAGAAATATTTTAAATACTGATAAAAATTAAAACAGTGTCATGCCCGTGTTGTGTTTGGATAAATCCCGAATCACATTTAATTGACCGGAACTGATAAGAGTCACGGTCACGTCAAAATAGAATCTAAAAATTATAAGGGCTCCTATTGAAAGCGTAATTAGTATTGTGACAGGTATGAAGTAATTAACGCCGCAAAGCAAGCAAAGATTAGAGTTGTGGAATTAAATAAACACCAAGTTATATGTCTTTACTTTTATTCTGTAGCTATTTGTTTTTTTGACTTATTCTACATAACCTCAATGCAAACGCAACCCGCACTCTATTCGATTCTACCCCTCATCGAGCTGATAGGTTTTTACAAAGCATTGCTTACGTAATGCCATATTTCATATCTTCAAAATCCAACTATGTTTCAACAACCGACCTAGAATGAAAAGTGATATTAAAAGAAACATATTTCTTTTTGATAGTTTTGCTTAACATATTGCAGCTCAACAAATACCGACATCATCAAAATAAGTCAATAAGGATGATGAAATTTGAAGTCAGCTAAATTATTATTTTGTTTTAACTTTAATTCTTCGAATTGTCGATTTTTGACCTACATATTAACGCTCGGTAAATATAATATTAAAACGTGACTAATGACATGTATTATTGTTTTTGAACTAAAAGTTCTCATCACCGACAAAGGAAAAACCAGTGCTCGTTTACCGATAAGGTTTATCAAAATATACAATACAATACCAATTTAATATAGTGGAAACCTAAAACATGCAAACCTTCTCAATAAGACAATTTATAGATAAATTGAGAAAAATATAGATAGCCCGAACTGGGAATCGAACCCAGACCATGTCGGTATCGCGCCGAGTGCTCTACCAGTTGAGCTATCCGGCACTATACTATATTCCGTTCAATTTTATCTATAACTTATTGAGCCACACCGTCCATCGTACGGTATTAACACCAATTTAATATAGTGGAAACCTAAAACATGCAAACCTTCTCAATAAGACAATTTATAGATAAATTGAGAAAAATATAGATAGCCCGAACTGGGAATCGAACCCAGACCATGTCGGTATCGCGCCGAGTGCTCTACCAGTTGAGCTATCCGGCACTATACTATATTCCGTTCAATTTTATCTATAACTTATTGAGCCACACCGTCCATCGTACGGTATTAACACCAATTTAATATAGTGGAAACCTAAAACATGCAAACCTTCTCAATAAGACAATTTATAGATAAATTGAGAAAAATATAGATAGCCCGAACTGGGAATCGAACCCAGACCATGTCGGTATCGCGCCGAGTGCTCTACCAGTTGAGCTATCCGGCACTATACTATATTCCGTTCAATTTTATCTATAACTTATTGAGCCACACCGTCCATCGTACGGTATTAATACCAATTTAATATAGTGGAAACCTAAAACATGCAAACCTTCTCAATAAGACAATTTATAGATAAATTGAGAAAAATATAGATAGCCCGAACTGGGAATCGAACCCAGACCATGTCGGTATCGCGCCGAGTGCTCTACCAGTTGAGCTATCCGGCACTATACTATATTCCGTTCAATTTTATCTATAACTTATTGAGCCACACCGTCCATCGTACGGTATTAACACCAATTTAATATAGTGGAAACCTAAAACATGCAAACCAATATACAATACCTAAAAGTATACTAAATACGAGCTTGTTCCCTGGTGATTGCACCCCACACCATTAACCGTAATGCCTGATGATTTCATACAAACTGATAAGAGCCATGTATAAATAGCCTGACGAATTAAATTACTCCAGAGTGGCATGTACATTGACACTGGCATCATGTCGAACAACATTTTCCTGTTTGCATTTTTCGCTCTCGTCGGCTTGACACGTAAGTACAAATAATATGTGTGATAAATATATCTTTATTATTTAACAATATTTTAGGTATAGAGATGAGCACAAACTATTTTAATTTTTTTGTTTCAAGGGATTGAAGCAATGCCTACTAAAGGAAGTGAAGGGACCTGGGACGTGGATTACGAAGATCAAGAACACACAGGCATTACATGCAGAGAAAACGAGCATTACAACAGCACGCGGATAGAGTGTGAAGATGAGTGCAACGATCGTAATAACAAACTATGCTACCGGGTAAGATATTTTTTGTACTGCTATTACGACTAATCAAGTATGCGTACGTTTCTCTCAAGTAATTTCCAAAAACAAGTCCATAGAGATCAAAGTATTAAAAATTAGATAAACATAAGGTCATTAATCTTCACTTCATATACAATACCTATTATAGTCTTACCTTAATTTTATTTTCTAACTTATTTCTTTGTTACAGTTCCAGCAATTCTGTTGGTGCAACGAGGGTTACATACGAAATTCATCACACATTTGTGTAAAACTTGAAGATTGCCTTAAGGACGAAGAACAGAAATCAGAGACTTTAGCATCCAGTGCCAACAATGATTCTTCAAAACGGCTTGAAGATGATCTAAAATTATTCTCACATGATTCGGTTTCACATACCTCTTTAGAACCTGAAACGCAAGCACAGAAGTTTAACGGAATAATCGATCAAGAAACTCTTGATTTGGTGTTTGGAAAACCTGAAAACTCTTGGGCTGAAAATAAACCCTTAGAAACTAAAACGCAAGCACAGAAGTTTAACGGAAAAATCGATCAAGAAACTCTTGATTTGGTGTTTGGAAAACCTAAAAACTCTTCGGCTGAAAAGAAACCCTTAGAAACTGAAACGCAAGCACAGAAGTTTAACGGAATAATCGATCAAGAAACTCTTGATTAGCTGTTTGGAAAACCTGAAAACTCTTCGGCTGAGGAACCACCAGCAGAAGTTTAAATCGACGTAAAATAGTCTTAATAACATAGTAATAAGAATCATTCGTTAAAATCAGTGTAATGTTTCCTAGTTGATAAGTAAACTAATGTACGATTACGATACCATATTCATGTAATACAATAAGAGAGATAAATAAAAAATAGTTTTTAAAAAGTAGAATTTGTATTTGACATCTGATTTTCTGTTGTATTTGACATTACTACCCCTATAAGTAGTCCATCAAAAAGAACTGTGGAAGGTTCTAGCAACATGCAATCCTACATGGACTTCTCTTATCATTATCCATAGAATAATTCTCATGTATGAAGAAGAATCATTCCAACACATTTCCGTCAAACTTGAGTTCTACTAGAATCTATTTGGAATCTGTTAGAGTTGTTTTATGATGCCTAGATTGTAATGTTGAAAATTTCTGCCTGGCAACCATTCCTAGTAGGGCTTGACAATATATGTATGGAATCTTCATACATTTCCAGCTATAGGGTACTAGTAATGTTCGTCAAGTCGAAAATTTCAGTGTAGAAGAATTTGAACATGGTTGTTCAGTAAAGTAAGACTAAATAAAGTAAGACAGATCAAAAACCGTCATGGACTCGTATTCAAATAAAATGAGAATAGTATTACTGTGTGTTCCAAAAAGATTTAAGTCTCTTACAAAATATTGTATCTATGTAACAAGTTTCACTCAAAATTTATTTCCTTTTTCAGCTTATAGGACGAGAAGTATAGTCTTCGTTTTTTAAAACATATAGAAGAGAGAAAACTTTTGTTTAGTTTTAATGAGAACGTAAATAGGCAAGATAAGCTGGTACCGCTGACGTCAGTCCAAACCACCAGTAGGCATCGTTATCATTTAAACCTATACCGTAAACGAATAACAGGATAACCGCACATGTTTTTATGCACATTGAATTCCTAAATAAAGGATCGAATACAGAAAATTAAAATTAATGTTAGCTGCTGTTTATACTATAAAAGTAAGACTGTATGCGTGATTGAAGTCGCATAATCGAATCCATATATAATAATATTTACCATAACTACACTTATTAGCAACTCAGTGTTGACTACGAGCATACTGCAGCATGTTGTTAAACAGGATTCCTACTTTTTCTGGTTATTGCAACCATTATTTGCGGTATAAGGCCTTTTTTTTTTAAAGAAAATAAATGATGAAATAAAATAAATAATCATTATCGATCATTACTTTGTTTGATTGTCCTTTATTCGGTATTTTAAAGATGAAAAATCCGGGGATCTCAAGTTTTCTAACAGAAGGTCCACTGTCAATAAATCATTTGACAGAATAAAATAGTTCTACGTCTATTTTTGAGGATTTAAAGCCCAGTCATCCAACAAAATCTCTTATGGTAAACACCCACCCAAATACACACACATGCATACACACATTAATTTTATGGATCTCAAAGGTCATAATTATTCAGCTGCATTGGACAATAGGTCCTTGGTCACTAGTCTATTAAATAGATATTACAGTAAATCATTACGCTAGCAGAAAGTGGTCAAAGCGTTTAAGCATTACATTAACTTCTCATTTCGTAGCAAATTTGCTAGTAGTCAACTCACTTGCACATAAAACGCCTAACACCAACAATTAGAACTTATTAATAATCCGTAATTACTAGCGCATGCGTCATTAACGTCTCGATATGGGATCCCCGCATAACCGGGTTTGCCTTAGTAACATTCATTTATTCCTCTGTGTGGACGTCAAGCTCATCATAACATGTTACTAAACGGAAATATATTGTTTTTCTTATTCGCTGCTATTGATATTACATGTAAGTATAAATAGATCATGTGTGTAACAATAGTATACAACATACCAAGGAAAAAAAGTGGGACATTCCGATCCGAGTGTGTAATTGCCTACCTGTACCAATAGAGAGAGTATTGTGTTTTTTACCAGATCTGCACTTGGAAGTTTAAATGCTTGCCTTTGTTAAATAGGACAAGAATCTAAACATCCAGTGCTTCTATGGTGAACAATGAATTGACTTCTTTATATTCCTAGTGGAGGTTTAACTAAATAGATAATATTTAACATTACTGTTGTTTTTTCTTAAGTTATTGGCGCGCTACCGGCTGAATCTGGTCAAAATGGAGTGACGAATCAATTTGGACCCACAGGGGTACCACTGCAGACAGTTTCTCAACTTCACTATCTACTGTGTGGAAAATATGCAGTTTTAAATAAAACTATGCGAGCTCTGGAAGTTCGTTGCTACGACAACAAGCCAGATCCCGAATACAAGGTAAAACTCTTTATTTTCCTTAACTATTGTTGCCACCAACTCACATCGACCTATTAATTATTAATTCGGAAATAAAGTTGTATAGCTGCGTGGTAACAAATAAATTCTATTGTCATTATAACCTTGAAGCGGAAAGCGATAAAAGTAAACTATTGACGCCTCGTGGCGCCCGTTATATATTTTCATACATCGTACGTTATAAATTGTCATGTTTTCCAGCTTTCTCCGCCTGATTGTGGATGCTTAGATGGTTACATGCGGAATTCAGCCAACGTTTGCATTAAAGCTTCAGACTGCGTTCCAGTGCCCAATGGATCCAGTTCCTCAAGAAGTGAATCAGTGGGCAAAGGCATTGTATTTATTATTTGCAGCGGAGTCGTTGGTATCAGTTACATTATGTCATATATCGTGAACATGTATGCTATTGTGTATGTCTTTCGTTCTCAGTTATCTGCTAAAAATTGGATGGTTAAATAAATTAAATAAGTATCAACTATTACTATTTTGTTTAATTTTCCATTATCTAGTATTTTAGAGATAAAAAGTCAGAAGAATCCAAACTGTCTAACAAAAAAATCTCTGTAAAATAATAATTTATAGAGCAGAATAAAGTTCTATGTCTAATATACGAGTTAACGAATACTCTGTATGCAAGTAAAACCTATTGACTACAGAAAAAAAAGGATTTTTTTCTATCGATACTCAAATTAGCCGTGTAAACAACTCTAACTACAAAACTGTCACTATATACAAAGTGAGATTGACATTAGGGGAGATGAACATACAGTAACACCGCTACCATACGATACCACGAAGATTTTTGATTCGCAGTCTTATACAAGTTACATTAGCAGTATCTTTCACCGATGATCTTTCGGGTTTAAAATTGCAATACTCTGGCGCTAGCTTCTGGATCAAAATATGAAGCAATATTGCACAATTCATATGCAAGATATGTGTTACTAATTTCTTACAGCGAATTTTAGTTAATTTTGAACACTATGACGCAATAATATTGTAAGCAAATCTTACGCAAGCATTGCTTAATATTGTCACTAAGGAACTAGTCCGAAATGTCAAAAATGTCAATTGACGATTCACGACGATTTAAAACTATCAAAAACTTAATCGTTTTAAATTCTCTCGAATCGTTAGTTGACGATTCACCACGATTAAAAACGATTAAAAATTTAATCGTTTTTAATCTTCTTTAATAATCAATTGACGATTCACGACGATTTAAAACGATTAAAAATTTAATCGTTTTTAATCATCAATTGACGATTCATGACGATTTGTGACGATTAAAACAGTTTTAATCGTCACAAATCGTTTTGTTTAATCAGGGTAATTTGAACCAGTGACTCAAATTAGTGTTATCATAATACCTATATCCTGCCGGGACGTTGATAGCGGCTAACATTAGTTCTCGGTATGAGTTTTCGAAGTCATGTTTTCCTGGTTTGGTATCCATTAGGTAGTGTGAGTCAGATAAATAGTAATAGTTATACTACTTTAGTTCTGACCAAGTGTCCCTGCTAAATCCATGCGACTGAAATCTTTGAAAGCAAAAGACAACAGGGTCACTGCAGCCAGCTACCCTAGCGGCAGTTTCTTCAACCAATGAATCCGTGTTTCTGTGATTAACTATCAGCATTTTCCTAATCTTGGCAGTGTCTGAGTACTTAAATAATTTAGAGTTTAAATGAGGGTGTGAAGAATAATACGAATACGTTAATATGCAAAATTATTGTTTATTAGTAATTTATCAGTCCGTTAATTAGTCCAATTTCCATTTATATGTTACGCTCTACATGCCGATGATTGTTTCAGAGAACTCCAAGTTTTCAGATACATTGGGACAGTCTTCAACTTTGATGCAAGTATCTGATTTATCTCTAACGTACCCCTTTTCACACCAGCATACTGTTGTAAACTGTAACAAAAAAAAACAAATAGCTACAGAATAAAAGTAAAGACATATAACTTGGTGTTTATTTAATTCCACAACTCTAAACTTTGCTTGCTTTGCGGCGTTAATTACTTCATACCTGTCACAATACTAATTACGCTTTCAATAGGAGCCCTTATAATTTTTAGATTCTATTTTGACGTGACCGTGACTCTTATCAGTTCCGGTCAATTAAATGTGATTCGGGATTTATCCAAACACAACACGGGCATGACACTGTTTTAATTTTTATCAGTATTTAAAATATTTCTTACTTTAAAGCAGAATGTTGGGTTGTGATCATCACAGCGCTCTTCACACCCACGCCGCATGGAGTCGTAGGCCTCGTTTTCACCACAAAAGCCATCTTTCCAAGAGTCACTGTTGATGGGCGAAGTTTCGATCCCTTAAAAAAATAAAAAAATAATATTAATACCTATTTCACTAGCTAATATCTAGATGGTGGTGTTGAATAAAAAAATATTACACATATTGGATATACATATATTATTTATACTTACCAATAAAGGCGATGCAAGCGACGAGCAGAACAAGTGCGAACTTTTCTGACATCATGTGGCCTTTAGTATTAACTTCTTTCCTACGATAAAGTTAATTAACGACTATAACTTAGATTAATATTGCAACTGGTTATATAGGCACAACAATTAATTTTGATGACGTAAAAGAGTTACTCAACTATTTTTCTATCTAGCTGTATGCCTAAATATGAACTCTAGTTTGTCATAATTTCAATATTTTCATAATATTTTTCAACGTTTATCGGGCGTACATTCCGATGCGGTTTTCCTGTTTTCAGGTTTGCGTTAGAATTTAAATTTTTAATAATATTTATTATTGATTTTGAATGATGCAATAAACTTCTGCGTTCCCTACCTACTTTACGTCGTGTTTGAAATACAGATATCTTTTCTTTTTTTTGAAAAAGCTTTTGTGGTGAAAACGAGGCCTACGACTCCATGCGGCGTGGGTGTGAAGAGCGCTGTGATGATCACAACCCAACATTCTGCTTTAAAGTAAGAAATATTTTAAATACTGATAAAAATTAAAACAGTGTCATGCCCGTGTTGTGTTTGGATAAATCCCGAATCACATTTAATTGACCGGAACTGATAAGAGTCACGGTCACGTCAAAATAGAATCTAAAAATTATAAGGGCTCCTATTGAAAGCGTAATTAGTATTGTGACAGGTATGAAGTAATTAACGCCACAAAGCAAGCAAAGATTAGAGTTGTGGAATTAAATAAACACCAAGTTATATGTCTTTACTTTTATTCTGTAGCTATTTGTTTTTTTGACTTATTCTACATAACCTCAATGCAAACGCAACCCGCACTCTATTCGATTCTACCCCTCATCGAGCTGATAGGTTTTTACAAAGCATTGCTTACGTAATGCCATATTTCATATCTTCAAAATCCAACTATGTTTCAACAACCGACCTAGAATGAAAAGTGATATTAAAAGAAACATATTTCTTTTTGATAGTTTTGCTTAACATATTGCAGCTCAACAAATACCGACATCATCAAAATAAGTCAATAAGGATGATGAAATTTGAAGTCAGCTAAATTATTATTTTGTTTTAACTTTAATTCTTCGAATTGTCGATTTTTGACCTACATATTAACGCTCGGTAAATATAATATTAAAACGTGACTAATGACATGTATTATTGTTTTTGAACTAAAAGTTCTCATCACCGACAAAGGAAAAACCAGTGCTCGTTTACCGATAAGGTTTATCAAAATATACAATACAATACCAATTTAATATAGTGGAAACCTAAAACATGCAAACCTTCTCAATAAGACAATTTATAGATAAATTGAGAAAAATATAGATAGCCCGAACTGGGAATCGAACCCAGACCATGTCGGTATCGCGCCGAGTGCTCTACCAGTTGAGCTATCCGGCACTATACTATATTCCGTTCAATTTTATCTATAACTTATTGAGCCACACCGTCCATCGTACGGTATTAACACCAATTTAATATAGTGGAAACCTAAAACATGCAAACCTTCTCAATAAGACAATTTATAGATAAATTGAGAAAAATATAGATAGCCCGAACTGGGAATCGAACCCAGACCATGTCGGTATCGCGCCGAGTGCTCTACCAGTTGAGCTATCCGGCACTATACTATATTCCGTTCAATTTTATCTATAACTTATTGAGCCACACCGTCCATCGTACGGTATTAACACCAATTTAATATAGTGGAAACCTAAAACATGCAAACCTTCTCAATAAGACAATTTATAGATAAATTGAGAAAAATATAGATAGCCCGAACTGGGAATCGAACCCAGACCATGTCGGTATCGCGCCGAGTGCTCTACCAGTTGAGCTATCCGGCACTATACTATATTCCGTTCAATTTTATCTATAACTTATTGAGCCACACCGTCCATCGTACGGTATTAATACCAATTTAATATAGTGGAAACCTAAAACATGCAAACCTTCTCAATAAGACAATTTATAGATAAATTGAGAAAAATATAGATAGCCCGAACTGGGAATCGAACCCAGACCATGTCGGTATCGCGCCGAGTGCTCTACCAGTTGAGCTATCCGGCACTATACTATATTCCGTTCAATTTTATCTATAACTTATTGAGCCACACCGTCCATCGTACGGTATTAACACCAATTTAATATAGTGGAAACCTAAAACATGCAAACCAATATACAATACCTAAAAGTATACTAAATACGAGCTTGTTCCCTGGTGATTGCACCCCACACCATTAACCGTAATGCCTGATGATTTCATACAAACTGATAAGAGCCATGTATAAATAGCCTGACGAATTAAATTACTCCAGAGTGGCATGTACATTGACACTGGCATCATGTCGAACAACATTTTCCTGTTTGCATTTTTCGCTCTCGTCGGCTTGACACGTAAGTACAAATAATATGTGTGATAAATATATCTTTATTATTTAACAATATTTTAGGTATAGAGATGAGCACAAACTATTTTAATTTTTTTGTTTCAAGGGATTGAAGCAATGCCTACTAAAGGAAGTGAAGGGACCTGGGACGTGGATTACGAAGATCAAGAACACACAGGCATTACATGCAGAGAAAACGAGCATTACAACAGCACGCGGATAGAGTGTGAAGATGAGTGCAACGATCGTAATAACAAACTATGCTACCGGGTAAGATATTTTTTGTACTGCTATTACGACTAATCAAGTATGCGTACGTTTCTCTCAAGTAATTTCCAAAAACAAGTCCATAGAGATCAAAGTATTAAAAATTAGATAAACATAAGGTCATTAATCTTCACTTCATATACAATACCTATTATAGTCTTACCTTAATTTTATTTTCTAACTTATTTCTTTGTTACAGTTCCAGCAATTCTGTTGGTGCAACGAGGGTTACATACGAAATTCATCACACATTTGTGTAAAACTTGAAGATTGCCTTAAGGACGAAGAACAGAAATCAGAGACTTTAGCATCCAGTGCCAACAATGATTCTTCAAAACGGCTTGAAGATGATCTAAAATTATTCTCACATGATTCGGTTTCACATACCTCTTTAGAACCTGAAACGCAAGCACAGAAGTTTAACGGAATAATCGATCAAGAAACTCTTGATTTGGTGTTTGGAAAACCTGAAAACTCTTCGGCTGATAATAAACCCTTAGAAACTAAAACGCAAGCACAGAAGTTTAACGGAATAATCAATGAAGAAACTCTTGATTTGGTGTTTGGAAAACCTGAAAACTCTTGGGCTGAAAATAAACCCTTAGAAACTAAAACGCAAGCACAGAAGTTTAACGGAATAATCAATGAAGAAACTCTTGATTTGGTGTTTGGAAAACCTGAAAACTCTTGGGCTGAAAATAAACCCTTAGAAACTGAAACGCAAGCACAGAAGTTTAACGGAATAATCAATGAAGAAACTCTTGATTTGGTGTTTGGAAAACCTGAAAACTCTTGGGCTGAAAATAAACCCTTAGAAACTAAAACGCAAGCACAGAAGTTTAACGGAATAATCAATGAAGAAACTCTTGATTTGGTGTTTGGAAAACCTGAAAACTCTTGGGCTGAAAATAAACCCTTAGAAACTAAAACGCAAGCACAGAAGTTTAACGGAATAATCGATCAGTATACGAGAAGTATAGTCTTCGTTTTTTAAAACATATAGAAGAGAGAAAACTTTTGTTTAGTTTTAATGAGAACGTAAATAGGCAAGATAAGCTGGTACCGCTGACGTCAGTCCAAACCACCAGTAGGCATCGTTATCATTTAAACCTATACCGTAAACGAATAACAGGATAACCGCACATGTTTTTATGCACATTGAATGCCTAAATAAAGGATCGAATACAGAAAATTAAAATTAATGTTAGCTGCTGTTTATACTATAAAAGTAAGACTGTATGCGTGATTGAAGTCGCATAATCGAATCCATATATAATAATATTTACCATAACTACACTTATTAGCAACTCAGTGTTGACTACGAGCATACTGCAGCATGTTGTTAAACAGGATTCCTACTTTTTCTGGTTATTGCAACCATTATTTGCGGTATAAGGCCTTTTTTTTTTAAAGAAAATAAATGATGAAATAAAATAAATAATCATTATCGATCATTACTTTGTTTGATTGTCCTTTATTCGGTATTTTAAAGATGAAAAATCCGGGGATCTCAAGTTTTCTAACAGAAGGTCCACTGTCAATAAATCATTTGACAGAATAAAATAGTTCTACGTCTATTTTTGAGGATTTAAAGCCTAGTCATCCAACAAAATCTCTTATGGTAAACACCCACCCAAATACACACACATGCATACACACATTAATTTTATGGATCTCAAAGGTCATAATTATTCAGCTGCATTGGACAATAGGTCCTTGGTCACTAGTCTATTCAATAGATATTACAGTAAATCATTACGCTAGCAGAAAGTGGTCAAAGCGTTTAAGCATTACATTAACTTCTCATTTCGTAGCAAATTTGCTAGTAGTCAACTCACTTGCACATAAAACGCCTAACACCAACAATTAGAACTTATTAATAATCCGTAATTACTAGCGCATGCGTCATTAACGTCTCGATATGGGATCCCCGCATAACCGGGTTTGCCTTAGTAACATTCATTTATTCCTCTGTGTGGACGTCAAGCTCATCATAACATGTTACTAAACGGAAATATATTGTTTTTCTTATTCGCTGCTATTGATATTACATGTAAGTATAAATAGATCATGTGTGTAACAATAGTATACAACATACCAAGGAAAAAAAGTGGGACATTCCGATCCGAGTGTGTAATTGCCTACCTGTACCAATAGAGAGAGTATTGTGTTTTTTACCAGATCTGCACTTGGAAGTTTAAATGCTTGCCTTTGTTAAATAGGACAAGAATCTAAACATCCAGTGCTTCTATGGTGAACAATGAATTGACTTCTTTATATTCCTAGTGGAGGTTTAACTAAATAGATAATATTTAACATTACTGTTGTTTTTTCTTAAGTTATTGGCGCGCTACCGGCTGAATCTGGTCAAAATGGAGTGACGAATCAATTTGGACCCACAGGGGTACCACTGCAGACAGTTTCTCAACTTCACTATCTACTGTGTGGAAAATATGCAGTTTTAAATAAAACTATGCGAGCTCTGGAAGTTCGTTGCTACGACAACAAGCCAGATCCCGAATACAAGGTAAAACTCTTTATTTTCCTTAACTATTGTTGCCACCAACTCACATCGACCTATTAATTATTAATTCGGAAATAAAGTTGTATAGCTGCGTGGTAACAAATAAATTCTATTGTCATTATAACCTTGAAGCGGAAAGCGATAAAAGTAAACTATTGACGCCTCGTGGCGCCCGTTATATATTTTCATACATCGTACGTTATAAATTGTCATGTTTTCCAGCTTTCTCCGCCTGATTGTGGATGCTTAGATGGTTACATGCGGAATTCAGCCAACGTTTGCATTAAAGCTTCAGACTGCGTTCCAGTGCCCAATGGATCCAGTTCCTCAAGAAGTGAATCAGTGGGCAAAGGCATTGTATTTATTATTTGCAGCGGAGTCGTTGGTATCAGTTACATTATGTCATATATCGTGAACATGTATGCTATTGTGTATGTCTTTCGTTCTCAGTTATCTGCTAAAAATTGGATGGTTAAATAAATTAAATAAGTATCAACTATTACTATTTTGTTTAATTTTCCATTATCTAGTATTTTAGAGATAAAAAGTCAGAAGAATCCAAACTGTCTAACAAAAAAATCTCTGTAAAATAATAATTTATAGAGCAGAATAAAGTTCTATGTCTAATATACGAGTTAACGAATACTCTGTATGCAAGTAAAACCTATTGACTACAGAAAAAAAAGGATTTTTTTCTATCGATACTCAAATTAGCCGTGTAAACAACTCTAACTACAAAACTGTCACTATATACAAAGTGAGATTGACATTAGGGGAGATGAACATACAGTAACACCGCTACCATACGATACCACGAAGATTTTTGATTCGCAGTCTTATACAAGTTACATTAGCAGTATCTTTCACCGATGATCTTTCGGGTTTAAAATTGCAATACTCTGGCGCTAGCTTCTGGATCAAAATATGAAGCAATATTGCACAATTCATATGCAAGATATGTGTTACTAATTTCTTACAGCGAATTTTAGTTAATTTTGAACACTATGACGCAATAATATTGTAAGCAAATCTTACGCAAGCATTGCTTAATATTGTCACTAAGGAACTAGTCCGAAATGTCAAAAATGTCAATTGACGATTCACGACGATTTAAAACTATCAAAAACTTAATCGTTTTAAATTCTCTCGAATCGTTAGTTGACGATTCACCACGATTAAAAACGATTAAAAATTTAATCGTTTTTAATCTTCTTTAATAATCAATTGACGATTCACGACGATTTAAAACGATTAAAAATTTAATCGTTTTTAATCATCAATTGACGATTCATGACGATTTGTGACGATTAAAACAGTTTTAATCGTCACAAATCGTTTTGTTTAATCAGGGTAATTTGAACCAGTGACTCAAATTAGTGTTATCATAATACCTATATCCTGCCGGGACGTTGATAGCGGCTAACATTAGTTCTCGGTATGAGTTTTCGAAGTCATGTTTTCCTGGTTTGGTATCCATTAGGTAGTGTGAGTCAGATAAATAGTAATAGTTATACTACTTTAGTTCTGACCAAGTGTCCCTGCTAAATCCATGCGACTGAAATCTTTGAAAGCAAAAGACAACAGGGTCACTGCAGCCAGCTACCCTAGCGGCAGTTTCTTCAACCAATGAATCCGTGTTTCTGTGATTAACTATCAGCATTTTCCTAATCTTGGCAGTGTCTGAGTACTTAAATAATTTAGAGTTTAAATGAGGGTGTGAAGAATAATACGAATACGTTAATATGCAAAATTATTGTTTATTAGTAATTTATCAGTCCGTTAATTAGTCCAATTTCCATTTATATGTTACGCTCTACATGCCGATGATTGTTTCAGAGAACTCCAAGTTTTCAGATACATTGGGACAGTCTTCAACTTTGATGCAAGTATCTGATTTATCTCTAACGTACCCCTTTTCACACCAGCATACTGTTGTAAACTGTAACAAAAAAAAACAAATAGCTACAGAATAAAAGTAAAGACATATAACTTGGTGTTTATTTAATTCCACAACTCTAATCTTTGCTTGCTTTGCGGCGTTAATTACTTCATACCTGTCACAATACTAATTACGCTTTCAATAGGAGCCCTTATAATTTTTAGATTCTATTTTGACGTGACCGTGACTCTTATCAGTTCCGGTCAATTAAATGTGATTCGGGATTTATCCAAACACAACACGGGCATGACACTGTTTTAATTTTTATCAGTATTTAAAATATTTCTTACTTTAAAGCAGAATGTTGGGTTGTGATCATCACAGCGCTCTTCACACCCACGCCGCATGGAGTCGTAGGCCTCGTTTTCACCACAAAAGCCATCTTTCCAAGAGTCACTGTTGATGGGCGAAGTTTCGATCCCTTAAAAAAATAAAAAAATAATATTAATACCTATTTCACTAGCTAATATCTAGATGGTGGTGTTGAATAAAAAAATATTACACATATTGGATATACATATATTATTTATACTTACCAATAAAGGCGATGCAAGCGACGAGCAGAACAAGTGCGAACTTTTCTGACATCATGTGGCCTTTAGTATTAACTTCTTTCCTACGATAAAGTTAATTAACGACTATAACTTAGATTAATATTGCAACTGGTTATATAGGCACAACAATTAATTTTGATGACGTAAAAGAGTTACTCAACTATTTTTCTATCTAGCTGTATGCCTAAATATGAACTCTAGTTTGTCATAATTTCAATATTTTCATAATATTTTTCAACGTTTATCGGGCGTACATTCCGATGCGGTTTTCCTGTTTTCAGGTTTGCGTTAGAATTTAAATTTTTAATAATATTTATTATTGATTTTGAATGATGCAATAAACTTCTGCGTTCCCTACCTACTTTACGTCGTGTTTGAAATACAGATATCTTTTCTTTTTTTTGAAAAAGCTTTTGTGGTGAAAACGAGGCCTACGACTCCATGCGGCGTGGGTGTGAAGAGCGCTGTGATGATCACAACCCAACATTCTGCTTTAAAGTAAGAAATATTTTAAATACTGATAAAAATTAAAACAGTGTCATGCCCGTGTTGTGTTTGGATAAATCCCGAATCACATTTAATTGACCGGAACTGATAAGAGTCACGGTCACGTCAAAATAGAATCTAAAAATTATAAGGGCTCCTATTGAAAGCGTAATTAGTATTGTGACAGGTATGAAGTAATTAACGCCGCAAAGCAAGCAAAGATTAGAGTTGTGGAATTAAATAAACACCAAGTTATATGTCTTTACTTTTATTCTGTAGCTATTTGTTTTTTTTTGTTACAGTTTACAACAGTATGCTGGTGTGAAAAGGGGTACGTTAGAGATAAATCAGATACTTGCATCAAAGTTGAAGACTGTCCCAATGTATCTGAAAACTTGGAGTTCTCTGAAACAATCATCGGCATGTAGAGCGTAACATATAAATGGAAATTGGACTAATTAACGGACTGATAAATTACTAATAAACAATAATTTTGCATATTAACGTATTCGTATTATTCTTCACACCCTCATTTAAACTCTAAATTATTTAAGTACTCAGACACTGCCAAGATTAGGAAAATGCTGATAGTTAATCACAGAAACACGGATTCATTGGTTGAAGAAACTGCCGCTAGGGTAGCTGGCTGCAGTGACCCTGTTGTCTTTTGCTTTCAAAGATTCCAGTCGCATGGATTTAGCAGGGACACTTGGTCAGAACTAAAGTAGTATAACTATTACTATTTATCTGACTCACACTACCTAATGGATACCAAACCAGGAAAACATGACTTCGAAAACTCATACCGAGAACTAATGTTAGCCGCTATCAGCGTCCCGGCAGGATATAGGTATTATGATAACACTAATTTGAGTCACTGGTTCAAATTACCCTGATTAAACAAAACGATTTGTGACGATTAAAACTGTTTTAATCGTCACAAATCGTCATGAATCGTCAATTGATGATTAAAAACGATTAAATTTTTAATCGTTTTAAATCGTCGTGAATCGTCAATTGATTATTAAAGAAGATTAAAAACGATTAAATTTTTAATCGTTTTTAATCGTGGTGAATCGTCAACTAACGATTCGAGAGAATTTAAAACGATTAAGTTTTTGATAGTTTTAAATCGTCGTGAATCGTCAATTGACGATTCGACAGGATTAAAAAAGATTAAAAATTTAATCGTTTTTTATCTTCTTTAATAATTAATAGACGATTCGTGACGATTAAAAATTTCAAGTCGTCATGAATCGTTTTTAATCTTTATTCGGAACCAGAAATTACAATATTATTTTACGATTAAAGACGATTCATGACGATTTAAAATTTCAAATCGTCATGAATCGTTTTTAATCTTCCATCAGAACCAGAAATTATAATATTATTTTACGATTAAAGATGATTCATGACGATTAAAAATTTCAAATCGTCATGAATCGTTTTTAATCGTAAAATAATATTGTAATTTCTGGTTCCGATTGAAGATTAAAAACGATTCATGACGATTAAAAATTTTAATCGTCATGAATCGTTTTAAATCGTAAAATAATAAATCGTCTTTTGACGATTTAGGACGATTAAATCTGAAACTCCATGACGATTATGACGATTAAAGACGATTAATTAAATCGTTTTGTTTAATCAGGGTAAATTAACCGAAATGTAATAATCGGTTATTGGAACAGGATAGCAGATCAGAGTGGAACGCATTTTCTAACTAAATATAAAGTAGGTTTCAAAGTAAAGCATTAAAGGTTCTACTGACAGCGACTTGATACTCGGATATAGACATTTTTTTTTAAAAAGCCGAGCTGAAAATTACTATTATTAATATATATTGCTATGTATATAACCGTTTAATGATTAATCATTTGTGGTGGCACACAAAAAACCCAAACACACGGAACTGATAAGAGGTAATATTGACGTCTGGTCAAGTTAGGCATGATGTTATTACTCACCATTTCCAGTTGATAACACTGACCGTTTCTAGGCCGAGTAAATGATAGTCCTTATATATGTACATTTAACAGTCATTAATTTAGAAGTAACATAACTTAATTGTAAAATTGTCTCAACTATAATTACTTTACTTTACACAGTATAACTTCGAAAAATACTTGTCACTAATACTATTGCACGACTCATGATGCGAAGCATCTATGCGAATTGCATAATAATGTCAATTCGCTCTTTATAAGACAGACGAATACATGCTGTTTTTTTTAATAAATACGTCACAAAAAGATCCATTTGGTCTGCAGATAGGTAAATATTTACCAGATCATCTTTGAAGACACAATAAAAATTATTTGAATAATAGGCTGCATACAATAAACAAATAACAATAACAATAACAATTGTTATTTATAGAACCGTTTAATAATGAATCATTACTGGCGACATACAAGAAAAACCCAAACAATATGGATCTGATGAGAGGTTATAGGTCTGGTCAAGCTAAACAAAATATTATAACTCATCATTGGCGGTTGATAGTATTGACTGTTTCCAGGCCTAGTAAATGATTTAGAAATAATAATTAAATAGACTATACTAGTAGCATTTATAGCTCGAAATGCCTGTCAGAGTTTCAAAATGATGTTTCATTTGATTCCAACTTGACGGTTTTTTCAAGTGATTCTTAGAGCCTAACTTTAGCCGCAATACTAATTGAAACAACTTTTTTCTTTTGTATTCGTTGTTTTTTACTAATGCGCATCATTATAAACGACTTGAGTAATTGCGTTAATTAACTTTTATCATTTATATTCTACCTAAATATCAACTCTTATTTACATTGGTGCCTATGGATTAAAGCCGAATGCTAATAGACGTCTTTAGTTATATTTGAATGAGTAAATTAACGTTTCAAACGATTTAAAGTTGTGATTTCATTGGGTCTAGTAACATGATTAAGCTAGTATTGCTTACTTATTTATGCGTTATTCTAATAGCTTTTTAAATTATAAATCTAAATAATATTTGAATGGGTATTGTTATCGCTGTGTTAAAAACGCGTGGAATCGAAACAATAACAGAATAATAATTTTTTATAGTTTTATTCTTATTATCAGTTACATCACGGGGAAGAATATATATATATATATATATATATATATATATATATATATATATATATATATATATATATACCCCCCCTAAACTGTGTCTCTAATAAAAGCATGAAAAAAAATATTAAATAATTATTTGACCAAAGTTATCAAGTCTAATATCATAATGTCGTAGTATATAAATCAATTTCTTATTCTTTTGTCTAGAAACTTTAAGACAGATATAAAAGAACAGCATAAAAGCACATAAGTGGTGTCATAATATTGCCAGCTAAGCAGAAAATGATTCATTCGAATTGGAACAGAATAACCAACATATCCAAGTTATCATTGCTAACCAATTGAATGAGCTAATTAGTCATTGAATACAATGATTGGTAACATAGTATCAACGATAATCGTTGGAAGTGCTGGAATAGTGGTGAGGATTAGGAAGTATAAGACAGAATTATTATGAGATGAGCGTCTGCTCTGTTTGGATTTTTGAGAGTGACTGTACAATAATGAGTAAGTGTAATCAATGCCCTATGGACTGAGGTTTTGTATGTCCTATACATTATGTACGAGAGAAAATGATGTTTGCATATGTGTCATCGTTCTCAACAATAACTAATCGAAACATATTGAATGATGATATATTACCTATCCTTTGCTTTTAAATAATAATTATCAAATTTAAGAATGAACGAGAATTTTAACACACTAATAATGCCCGAAGCAAGTTTTCATTCAAAATATCGTATGTTATATGTAGAAATTAGTATAGTGCAAACTTTTAAAATGAAAACACTGAAATATATCTCAGATTAAAAACTTTAATTTATTTTAAATTCTAAATTAATATTTGTGATTACTCACCGAAATTATTAATTAGATAGACTTACCATGCGTCCTAAATATTGATAATAAATAACAAACAATTAACAACTGCCCCAAATAATGAATGATAATACATGGCAACTTAAAGGCATTTCTTCTCATTTTTTAAATCAGATTAAGCTAAACAATTAATCAGTGTAAAAATTAGTGAGCAGGCCTAGTGCAATCTTATTGTTTTGCTGATACCGACATAAAAAAATACACAGAAAGAAAATTATAGGAAGTATTCCTATGTATTATGAGAATGGTTCCCATAATGGTATAGGAATTGTACCCATACTATTATAGGAATGGTTCCTATATTTTATAAGAACCATCCCTATATCATTATGGGAACCATTCCCATAATATTATAGGAACAGTTCCTATAATATTATAGGAATGGTTCCCATATCATTATGGGAATGGTTCCCATAATATTATAAGAATGGTTCCCCTAAGAGTACAGGGATGGTTCCTATAAAATATAGGAACCATTCCTATAATAGTATGGGTACAATTCCTATACCATTATGGGAACCATTCCCATAATACATGGGAACACTTCCTATAATTTTTTTCCCGTGAAGAAGTAATTTTCACACTTTTCTTTGAATTAATATTTTCACGATAGCATGGGAATCATTCCCATAATATTATAAGAACCATTCCTAGAAATTATAGGAACCATTCCTATAATATTATAGGAATGGTTTCTCTAATTTCTAGGAAAGATTTCTATAATTTATTGGAATCGTTCCTATATATTATGGGAGTGATTCCCATAGTATTATAGGAAGTATTCCCATAAATTATAGGAACTATTCTTATAATTATGGGTAACATTCCCATAATTATAGGAACTGCTCCCATAATTTATGATCGTCATTCCTATACTGATATAGGATGAAATTTCACAAAATTATAGGAACCATTCCTACAATTTTCTTTCCGTGTAATAACAGTAATGGTAATATGGAAGATATCCCTATAATGTGGGTCAAATTTCTTTTAAATATCGTTGTATTCTCTTTTTTCTTTAGTAAAACTTACCATGTTGATAAAGCAAAATTTTCTATGTCAACAAAGGAATTTCCCCAAGCAAAATGAGAAAAATTCCCATATTTTCACTGATTCAATTTTAGAGAATAAGTATTAATAAACTTTTTAAAAATTATCGCTTACAATATTTACATATAATAAAGAAAAGAAAGAACGATAAATGACATTTTAGTTTTTCTAATAAATATAATTAATATGTAATATATAAAAATACAAAAAAATTGGTTAGTAATTTAACGTAGTTATTTATAAAAAAAATAAAATACTGGTTGATAACATGGGATATGATTATATACAAAAAGTAAGTCAGTACTTTAAAAAACTCGAGTTAAAAGACGCGTTTAGCTGGATTTCCTGATTAGTTTTCCATGTGATAAGTTCCTTTTCAAAGTTCGATTGGTTCTTGGACTTGATGGAACTGAGCCATCTATTGAATAACGGCCGCTTGTGATTTTCATTACTGAAAGGTTTTTTATTCTCGACCATCAATCGGTAATATCGAATAATGGTGTGCACTCCAATCCACAAAATTGATATAATTGAGCCAAGAATTTTCCATACGTCAGAAATATTTTGCGAATGCAAACTGAGTTCTTTTCTCAATCCTTGTTTCCGTGAGTCAAAAGAAAGGAATCTTGGTATTATTGAGTCATAATTGAAATTACAGTAGGGATCCAATACGAAAAAAGTCCATATTATCAATACAAAACTGAATGAAAGTGGTATATTCCAGCCTAATCTTGATCGGAAATCGAATCCTCGTAGAATACGTAGTCCGCCTTTGTCATCTGGAAATATTTGATAATGACAATTTTAAAATTAGAAAGAAAACAATAGACTCAAGTAAAATGGCGGCAAAAAGTTACGAGTTTCAGTATACAGTCACGGTCTTACAAATTTGAATTCATGTATAATTTAAACTGAAGCTATTTTACCAACATTTCTTCCATTTGCGTATGTATAATTTAATAACTCACCTTCTACATTACTGAGAACAGATAACAATATTTGAGTCAACAAAACTAAAACAACAAAAGAAAGACTTCCATCTGGAATAGATATTACTCTTCCCAAATCAACTATAGTTCCATTGTAATTAACAATTTTCTGTTGCGTGTTTTCAATAAGAGTTATATTATGCTGTTTGAATGAATCTACAAAATGTAGTACAATATCTACAGGATTATCACCAGTTATGTATAAAATAGTAAATGAACTGACTAAAAAGACGGTAATCCTCCACTGTGAAGCTAATGCATCTGTATAATGTCGTACAGGATAAAGTTGTTCACGTGCTGTATTGAAAGTACGAATATAACCTAAATGAAAAGAACACACATTATTATTATTATTATTATCATCAGTTGTGTATAATGACCCGCATGGAAAAGCTAATATATACACTGAGAAAAAAAAGTACTACTTTCGAAACAAGAATTTCTTGGTTCAAGAAATCCGTTCAAAATATTTATTTTATTATTATTAATTATCAATTTCTTGAGAAAAGAGCATCAAATTTATTTTTGTTATTATATGAATTTGATATTATATTATGAGTAAACAAAAGAATAGCTTTACTTGAATTAAATAAAAATTATTTCCTTCAATTCTACGAATTCTTGAGACAAAATTATATATTCTTGAAAGTTATCAAGAATATATGTTCTTGTATCAAGTAAATGTTCTTAACAAAAGTATTTTTTTTCTCAGTGTAGTGTTAAAAGTATATAGAAAAATATATGGTGAATATGTGATAAATATATAGCGGCAAAAATATCTATACGGAAAAATATATGTTTTTTACACATATTGGATTATATATTTATAATAATATATTTACCCATATATAATGTTTTGTATTTTTCCATATATATTATCTCATATAATGCTCAACATATTCTTGCCATATAAGTATAATATAATAAACTTGATATATACTTTCATATATTTTGATCCATATAATTAGTGGTATATGGTCTCTATATAATTGATTATATATGAGAGAATTTATATGGTTAAAAATATATGGTTCGCAGTAGATTGGAATTATATTTTGCCAATATATTAAAACTTATATTTTTCGCTATATATTAAAAATTTTATTTTTTCATTATCCTTTTCCGATTTCTACACAATTCCACAAAAAAAAGTCAAGTTTATTATTTGTTTTCTTTTCATGGACCTTACATTTACTGAATAACTAACGCAATAACCTAAGAAAAGTAAAAAAAGTGCCATATAATTTACAATATACTGGAAACCATATATTTTGCAGTATACTGAAAAACATATATAAAAATACAAAAAATACTATATATTAATTAATATACTACTTTCAATATAATATATCAATATAAAGAAAGTTATATTAAAATATATATGTGAAACATACATAAAAAATTCATATATTGATAAATATATTGGTAATATATTCTAGCAATATATTTTTATTTAATATATTATCATATATTAATACGGCAAAAATATTAGTATTATTTTATACATTGTACAATATATCACATTATAATATTAATATATTTTATCATATATGTTTTCACATATAGAGCTTTTTCATGCGGGGAGGCTTTCCATTCCAAAATCGACAGTCACTATTACTATTCAAAATGGCCTGCCTCATTCGTGATCAAATTATTTATTTTTATTATTATAGTTACCAGTAGGACTGAGTATAGAATAAGAAACATCCTGCCAAAATCCAAAAAATATGAAACTAGATGACAGAATGATAATCCAAAAACTATTATCATAAATAGTGCTGTCATGTAACGAAAACACAATATTCTCGATAGCTAAATTTGCTAAAATAATAACATCTCCAACAATAAACACAATGTTATTTTTAGCGTTTCTTCTGTCAGAAAATCTCGATATCAGATTGAGCAGTCCCATGTCAAATACGAACCAAACACACAGCAACCAAAATCGCATAATATCAATTTCCGGTAGGATAACAAAAATCATCAATGTTATTCCAATCACATGAAAAGTTTCGGGAACTAGCACTGATAATAATTGAAGTCTTGATGGTTGTTCTTTTGATTTGTAGAAACATACAAATGAGTTTATCATCTCGGGAACAATGAAAGCAATCATCAAACACGAGATCCACATAATTCGTTCACTTTTAGATTGAACAAGAAAATATTTCTTCATTTCATTTCTGTTGGAATTTTTAATACAGTGCACTGTGTGATTAGGCTCCAATTGTGATGTCATAGATAGCAAAGTGGATCTAGATACAAGACAGCTTATGAAAAATAATGTTCTGTACGAAAATAATGCCAACACTGATAACAACTTGGTTAATTTTCTTTTTAACCTTCTCACTGACGACGGAATACTAGGCAAGCTGTTGAATGATTTATTCATTTTATCCACGAAGCTTAGACTGTAAAAAAAAAATTACCGTAATTAGATGAATTTTTGAATCCAACAATGGTTTTGTTTAAATAATTACCTATTAAAGTCATCATTCGTCAATGGAAGCTTGTCATTGTCCGAGAAATCGTCATCATTTTTTAGATCCGAGTACATATCGTCAATTTTTTTATCCTCAGGCAGCGTTTTATATATACTTAGTCTGAAAAATTATAAATAGTTATGAAAAATAACTTTTAAAATATATCAATTTTATATTTTTTTATCGAATTATTCGAAATTATTGCTGAAATGGAATGAATAATAAATGGAAAATAAGACCAGTCAATTTCATTGAAATCAATATGATATTTTATGAAATGTATGTCTTGATTAATTTTTGTTTGATGAAAACAGAAAATTTTACTGAAAAATGGAAATTAAAAAAATGTAACCATGTCAGGGCAGCTGCCCGAAATACAAGGATCAAATATTCCCATATATGGAGCATAAATAGATTATACGTGGTTTTATATTTTCCATACGTGATTAATATATGTTCCATGTATGAACTATATGTATTGCGTATATGGATCATATATGTTTCAATTATAATTTATATATGGTCTATATGTTCTAAATATGAATCGTATACTCTGATGATATATATTTTATATATGAAACATATATGGATCCGTATATGACTCATACATGAAATATATATCATCTATAAATAAATCATGTATGCTTTATATACTCGAGTCACAAAAATTAAGGGATAAGGTAAATGTCCCTATACCGGAACAAGACCCAATACCGGAACGATTTGATAATCATTATATTATATTTCAACTCGTACGCGATGAAACTAAATAAAACTTTCTTTATTTGAAACCTTAATCTTTCAGTTAAAAAATAAGATATAAAATAGATTTTAGAAAATAATTAAAATATAAAAAAAAAATGTAAATTAGAGCAATAGTCTCGGATTCATGACTTTTTCATGTCTCTTAATGGTTTTGCTAAGAAATCAGTCAATGGTATTAAGCTTATAGAAAATGCATAGAATTACTTTTCAATAATTTTTTTTTTTTGTATATGCATCTTGAATGACATAAAATTCAAGAAAACATATTAAAAATATGAAAAAAATAGTATTATTATATTAATTTTACTGTTCGTCTATTGGTACACCAAAATGAACCCGTGCCCAGTACCGGAACAGCCAATCATATTAATGTTATCGATAGACATTAACGGTGAGTTTTATTGACTGGCTAAATCAAGTACAACATTAATTATTTCTGGAGCCCTAATATTTAATGCAGTATGTATAATTGTTATACGAAATATATTAAGTATAGATAAACTCTAATTTAAATCATACAAAATTAATTTTTGTTTTTAGTTTTTTTTTTCAATTATTTTTCTAGTATAACCTCAAATGATTTATTTTGTTTCTATTCTTTAGTTCAAAATATTTATTTTCATTAAATATTCAATCATTTTAAAATTTTAAATACATTTTACATTATGGGTGTGATATAGCAGACATCAGACAAATTCAAAATTATTAATAAATCGAGTAAATAATTAATAATATAAAATTTTAAAAAATGCAAATTCAAAAAATTTTGAAATTAATAGTGCTTTTTTTGTAAATATTATTTTTTTAATTATTTATCTTATTTATTTATAATTTTAAAGTTCTCTGACGCCTGCTACATTCATACTCGTTTTACATTAATATTATTTAATAATTATTAATATTTTCACCATGAATAAATGCAAAAAATAACTTATTTTATTTACTGTTCCGGTATTAGGACAACCGAATTCCCGTATTGGGACACGGCTATTTTAGCGTTCCGGTATTGGGTCTTTTGGGTGTCATAGAAAAAAATTTTTTTTTTATATTAAATTTAAGAAAAATGAACTAATTTGATTATTTTTGAATTGGTAAATGTCTATTCTATATGATGTAATAAATTATTTTGGTTTATAATTTATTTGAATATTTTTAAAACGATAAAAATCAGTCATATACCCTTCGTCGTTCCGGTATTGGGACATTTACCTTACTGAAAAATTTAAAAATTTTAAATGATTTCTAACAAGCCATAACTTGAAGGCATTATTATTAAAAAGCATTAAATTTCCTGAAAGAACTTCATGTAAAATTATAAAAAAAAACTTATTGAAGCCCGTAGACCGTATATGAAACGAGCAAAAATTTGGGAGTTTTTTTTTTCACAGTTTTCTCAGAATTATTTCGGAACCATGCATGAAAAAAAAATTATTAAGTTTAGATTTAAAATTTCAATACTTAAAGCTACAATTTGTTTCTTTTGTTTTTGCTATGTGACATTTTTTTCCAAATTAAAGTCTGTTGAAAATCATTTAAAAATTTTGAATTTTTATAACATCTTAATTTTCGTGACAAAGAATTTGAATCATCAAATAATTATTTTCTGATTAGTAATAATTTAATTTAGCCGCATTTGTTTTTGCAAAAAACTATCAGGCAGCTTTAAAAATTTGTTTTATAATTTTCTAATTAATAGTTAGATGTCTCATTTTCAATACAAAGAACATTTTCACGCATGCGCACAAGTATATTGCTGTCTCACTTCTACATTATACTACTGTATTTATTTGGAAAAACATGGAATGAATAATTTCACAGGAAATTTTGCAAAACTTATTAAATATGTTTTTTTTTGTCGACAACTAATGCAATAAATTTAAAATTTATTTTATTTTAATTTCATAAATATAATTTACGACATATATATTTATATATATATATATATATTTAAACATATATAAACACCAATGAGATAACTCATAGGCTTATGAAATAAAATTGAACAGAGTAGATTAATTTTCAAAAATATTAAAAATCACTTACTTTTTTAATATATTAAATTAATATTGTTTTTTTGAGGATTAAACATTTACACAAGGCGGAAAACGCTGAAAAAACTTAGCGTCACTATGCCACGGACAGATACACATAAAGTACAGCGAGAGAAAATGTGATTTTGACCATTTTGGTCCTTTGCTTACACAAAACCTAATCCTCGGACTGACCTGCTGAGAATCCTGAGAATAACAATATCCCCACTTTTTTCTCTTGAGTTTGACGTCACATAAAATTCTAACATTTTAAAAGGGATGTTTTGAAGGCACTATTTTTAGAAATAAAATTACAGCGAGCAGGCTCAGTATATAGAAGTTTCATTTTAATGCCAAATTAATTTTTAAAAATCGGAAAAGTTTATTTATTTAATAAAAAATCTAACGATTTAATTAAGAATTAAATTATTTTACTAAATACAAGAAAAATTATTTGTTATGATAAATTAAAAAATTTGATTTAAATAGAAATTAATTTTTTTTTTTGGTATCATTATTTTTTAGTTATAAAAAATATGTGAGGCAAAATGGCCCGCATGATGACAATAATGGTGGGTATAAATATATATATATATATTTTTTTCTCACAATGCAGCGAGTTGGGGCGGGGTTTCGTAATGTTCGGCATTGTTTGACAAAATAAAACATTATAACATAAATTTTGAAAATGGCAAAATGAGATCTTCTGCAAAAAATATATTTCTAAACGGAATTTACCCTACACCATTAGTGTCCATATGACCTATCTCCCCCCCTCCATTCCTATGTGTAGATTGAGTTCATAAATAAAATTTAAAACGACCCATTTTGCCTCGCATTTTTTCGTTATCTTATCTAATATCCCTTAAATATATAACAATAATTTTTGTTATCACAAATTTGATAAATTTATTTAAATTTATGGTAACAAAAATCACAAACTTAAATGCAGAAAAACAAATAATTTATCTATAAAATATTAAATTTTAGAAAATTTTAAATAAATTCCATTTTTCGGAGCTAACAAAAAACTTCTGGGATTAACTTCATATGGAATTTCTGTTTTTTCGCAAACATCCACTTTGAAGTTTTCAAGAAGTTTTATAAGACCAACTTTTGTTTGATGGTTGGCAAATCTTGCACCTAAAAAATAATTATTTACTTATATTGTAGAATACTTTTCTATAGAGTAAAGAATGATATTTACCAATACAATTTCTTGGCCCATCACCAAAAGCCAAAAAACTCATCGGGTGCCTCGCAGCAATCTCCTCATCAGTGAATCGATCGGGATTGAATACTTCTGGGTCTTTGTAGACTGCAGGATCATGATGGATTGCCATCACGGGGATCATGACTCGTATATCTTTTCTGATAGTTACGTTTGTGTCAGTAAATGTATAATTGGTGTCTGCACGTCTGATTAAAAACGTTGCGGGTGGATATTTTCTCAACGTCTCTGTAATTATTATTACTCATTAATATCATTACACATTGAAAATCGGCTATATCTGAAGCATATATGGATTATATATGTTCTATATATCGTTCATAGATACCCCACAGAGAGAAAGTCCTAAAAGTCCCCAAAAGAAATTTTTGTTCTTATAAACTAAATTAGGAAGGATGAGAATGACACTGTCCATGTAGCCTGTAACGTTTTTTCTGTTGAGGACTACTTCACGCAATACTAACGTTTTTTGTTCATTATAATGTCCTCTAGTAGGAGGAACCCTAAAAAGGCCTAAGAAAAATATTACTTTTGAGTTATGATGGCGCAGAGGGCGCAAGAAGATCAGAGAGGATGCAAGTCCATGCATTTTTATAAAAAGTGGCCGTAACTTTTCATTTTTTGGGTATAATTCCAGACAATACGAACGTTTTTCATCCCTTATGATGCCCTCTAGTAAGAAAAACCAGAAAAAGTCCCGAGGAAATTTTTTTTCTTTAACTAGAGACTCGAAGCGAATAGGGGATGAATAAAGCCGCCTGCCTACTTTTACTAAAAGTAACCCAAAATTTTGCTCTGGTTGGTTATATAAAATCTTTTTTTGTTCGTTATGATGTTCTCTAATAGTAAAAACCCAAAAAAACATTACCTTTAAAGATCATATCCATGAATTTCATATTTTTGACCAACTCATAACTGAGTCTTCCATCATTGCTCTTGAGCACTCCTCTAATTTCATCCCTCAATTTATCCTGATAATCATGATGCTGGGCCAACTCATAAAGCGCATTACTCATTGTCGTCGAAGAAGTCTCAAATCCCGCCAAAAAAAATACAAATAACTGTGAAGTCAACAGCGTGTCTGTTAACTTAATATCTATTTTATCCGGATTATCTTGTAACTCCATAATCAAATCAATGAAATCATGTTTAACGACCTTATTAGCCCTGCGGTATTCAATAGTGTCCTTCATAATATTTGTAAAAAAGTTGGTTACCACACTGTCATGCATTATGGGCGCCAGTAATCTGTACAACCATGGTGCGGCCTCTCTGATACGGAACCTTATTAATTTTTTCCAATCAATATTGAAAACGTATTTTCCCATCTTACGAAACTCACTTTCCTCATCAGCCATTGCGTTCAATTGAAGCCCGAATGCGCACGTGCCAATAACATCTGTCGTAAAACGTGCTGTTAAATCTCTAACTTCAATTATTCCGTCACTTTCTTTGTTGACTATTTTGGTAACGTAATCTTTGAAATTATCCCCACACTCTACCAATAAATAAAACATTTCTTTCAATTTACCAGAGGTAAATGCCGGTGACAATTTGTGACGTAGCGGCCGCCATTTCGTGTGGTCAAGATTCACAAGATGCTGCGACAGTGGCTCCGCATGTTCGAATGTTTTCAAACCACGGTCAGGAAATTTCGAAAAATCTCGTATGAATATATCTCTTAAAATATTCAAATCTCTTATTATTAACAATGGCTGCCGGCGTATAAATACTCCAATAAATTTATCATTTGGATATTGAGCATAATAATCATCAAGCCAACGTCCGAATGATTTTTTACCCATCAATACATCTTTGAAATTACCGACCAATGGTGAAGGATCCGGCCCCGGTACATTGCGTTCACGCCAATAACCGTAAGTTGATATTGACCAATAATAAATAATTAATATTATCAATAACAATGTGCAAAAAAATTCTATTATCATTTTTAATTTTTAATTTCATTAATCAAAGCATTAAATTAAAAAAAATTTTTTTTTTTTTTTTCAGAAAGTTGATATTTTATTTTTTAGGTTATATGAATTTTTTTTTAATTTTTTCACAAGACACTCTTATATATCACACTATTCGCTGCATTTATCAATGATGATTACAGTCGGCAATTTACAAGGTTACAGTCAAGTTTAAACACACAATTAATTATAAAAATTGATTAATAATTTTGAATATTTTTTTATGTATAATTTAAATGATTAATAAACTTTTTAATTGCGCGGGAAAATTTAAATATTTATTTTTAAATAAAAAATTACTTATTACCATTAAAAAGAAAAAACATCTTATAAATTAATTTACTTGTGTTTACGATTTGTAAATGCGATAAAAGGTTACTGGCAAGCCTACTGATTCACTACGTCGCGAGTTCTCTATTACGTCTGCTTGAATGTGTTCGTGGGTCAAAATTGTAGTGGTGTATGAGGGAGGTGGCACATGACCATGAGCGCGGCTGTTAAATGAGTTATGAGTAATTAATGATAATATAGTTATATCAAGATTTTTATTTTTTTTGCGGTTGAAATTGTTTTTATTTTTCAATTAGCAATATATGAAATTAAATGCCTCGCTTATATGAAATTATGATTTTAAAAATTTTTAAATAATGGCATGATGAGACTGAAAATTGTAAAATAAAAAATTAGTAGCAATTTTGCACTTGAAAGAAATAAATATTTTTTTTTCCGAGGAAATAAATTATTTGGATAAAAATTAAAGCTGGATATTGATTCGACGGCCACGCGTCTGTGAATTAAAAATTTATAAAAACAAAAAAAAATGAGCCAATAAAATTTTTATACTTTTCATACAAATTTTTCTATTTACTATCTTACAGATTAATTTGAAAAATAGTATCATAAATTATTATTTATGTCACTCATTCAATACATATCATATATATTGTCTCAATAATATTTATTGTACAAATACAATATTATAATTATGTAAATTATTCAAAAATCTCATCCGATCTATCTAATAGTGCAAGTCATGTAAAAAATACATCATAGATGCAATGTCAACTTTTTTTTTATATACATTGATAATTCCTCAGGCAACAAAATCCTGACGTATTATTGCGGTTACGTAATTACTCAGTCAGGTAAGACAATCTATTAAGATAAAAGTCCTTATAGGGGGGGGGGGGGGGAGTCCAAACGAGATACATAAGGGAATACTAAGTTTTCGAAAACTTAAAACCAAAAAAATTTTTTTGTTTAATGATATTCGAAGTGAATACAAAAAATTTTTAGTTGCCGTTGAAAAAAAAAGTTTTCATTTTTGCGGGAAAAATGGGGTACCCCCTAGAAAAGGTAAAGAAAAAATTCGGGATTTTAAATGAATTTTATTAAATTAAATTTTTTTGTTAATGCACATAAAGGAAGATTACATTTTACATTATTGGATGCAAAAGAATATTTTTAACAATTTTTATCATAAAACAAATATCATCAATATTTTTCGAGTGACATTAGATTTTTGAAAAAGTTTAACAAAGAAAATTAAAAATAATGGTCAATTATATTTACGAAAGTGTTTTTTTTTTAAATTTAATTTTAGGGGTATCCTGTGTTCCCCCCCCCCCCCCCCCCCCTTCGTCCCTTATATATTTTTATAAGGGAATGACGGGTAGAACGAGACCGCTAAAATAATAGTGGATTTTTCACGTAAGCACAATTTTTTGACTGGAGTGTCGTTCTCATTTTCACTTTAAATTGATTTAGTTAGACTTATACCTTCATAAATAAAATTCTATAAAATTATTAAGGAGATTTTTTAATATTTAAAAAAATTCCATTTTTGGGTACCAACAAAAATCCTCGGCGATTCAGCTCATAATTTAAATCTGTCTTATCACAAATATCAACAGTATGATTGCGCAGAACTGTTATCAATCCTACTTTTGATTGCATAGTTCCGAAACGTGCGCCGATGCAATTACGCGGGCCGTCTCCAAACGACAGAAAAGTCATTTCATGTCGTTTCTTAATTTCTTGCTCACTAAACCGCTCGGGATCAAATTGATTTGGGTTTGGAAAGTACTGAGGATCACTTTGGATTCCGTATATTGGAATCCAGACATCAGTATTTGCGGGAATTGTCACGTCGGTGTCTGTAAATTTGTAGGAATCAATTGAACAGCGGGTCAAAAATGGCAGCGGTGGGTATTTTCGTAAAGTTTCTGAAAAATATGAAAAAATTGGGTTAGTCATCTCAATTTTTTACCATGTACTTGAGTTCGAATACCTTTTATCACTTTATCTAGATACTTCATATTTTTGATATTGTCATAAGTTAATTTTCCATTTGTTTGAATTAATTCGTTGCGAATTTCTTGTCTTAACTTTTCCTGGATCGATTTATTGCGAGCTAATTCGTAAAGTGCGTTACCGATCGTTGTTGATGATGTTTCGAAACCGGCAGCGAAAAATACAAATAATTGGGCTGCTAATAATTTATCTGTTAGTTCTGTAAAATAAATACTTTTAGATTTTTTCATTTTCATACTTTTTAAAATCAATAGAATTATTCGAGATAAAAAAAAAATTTGTCTGTGCCCTCATGGTTCCTGGATTGATACCGGAAGTATCAAGACACACAAAAAGTTTCAAAATTCGTATTTTTTTATTTTCTTACATTTTGAAAATTGATAGAATGATTCAAAAAAAAAAATTTTGACTTTGCCCTTATTGCTCCTGGGTCGATACTGGGGACTGAAAAGGCGAATCCAAAAATTTGTATTTTTTCAAAAAAAATCTGTACTCTCGTATGGCTCTCGTAATAACTTCGGAAACCACAAGGACACAAAAAAAATTTAAATTTGTATTTATTAAATTCAAATTTCCAGATGATTAGACAATAATTTTTTTTGTACCATCTTATAAAAACTGTACCATACAAATAAAATTTTCCGGAGCAATGTCACCGAGTCGAATTTATAAAATATATTTGTCATAATAAAAACAAAAAAAATATCAATCATTACCAATATCACCAACTTTATTCGGTTGATTCTTCAATGCCATTAATAAATCGATAAAGTCATGTCTCACGATACCATTTTTCTTGCGATAATCCATCGTGTCCTTGGTAATACCAACAAAGAAATCAACCATTTCTTTATCTCGAAAAAAATAACCCACTATTTTAAAAAGCCCGGGGGTGAAATTAGCCAAAATACCCCTGCCAACATTTTTAAAATTTAATTCAAAAATTCTCTTGCCCATTTTACGAAACAAACTGTCATCCTCCGCAAGTGCATTCGCTTGAAGCCCAAAAGCACAAACACCGATAACATCTGTCGCATAACGGGCGGGGATGTCACGCATATCAACAATTTGATTTTCAAATTTATCTAAATAACTTTCCATCTGATCAGCACACTCAAGTAATAAATAAAACATGTCTTTTAATTTTCCCGATGTAAATATCGGGGACAATTTCGAACGCAGTAACCGCCATCTCTTTGGTTCTAAATTAAACAAATGAACTGACAAAGGATCATGAGATTCATTTATCGTTTGCCCGCGATCAACAAATTTACTAAAATCTTTTATCAAAACATCTTTTATTAAATTTAAATCATTTAGTACCACAACTGGATTACGTAACTGATAAATTCCCACCAATTTATCATTTTTGTATTCCATATAAATTTGTTGGAGGTATGTTCCAAAATTATGTTTTCCGGTCATGATGTCACTGACAGTTCCAAAAGGTATTGAAGGTTTTGGTCCATTCACGTTACGCGATGACCAAAAGTTCCAATTATTTGTATAATAATAATAAAATATTATTATTGATACAATTATTAATGTTAATTCTAATAACATTTTTATTTTTTTAATTAACACAACACTTTTTATTTTCAGTTAGCAAATGTACAATTTTTCACTACTGCGCATAAGCTGACATTGATAAATGAATTAAATGACTTTTAATGTATGGTTATATAAAGCCAACACTAGAGATATATTTCCCTACTCTTATTTGTAAAATTGTGTTGTCATATGTCGATTAGCTGGATGACATTGCAAATTATTACATGTATTTATAAGTATTATGATCATAATATTCTTATAAACCTAAAAAAAAAAATTTTTACTTGACGACAGCATTAAATGTGTTTATTATCAAAAAATTATATTTTGAAAAAAATATATACCAGATTATTATTATTTTTTTTTCTAAGTTTTATGAGTAAGTGTATACAGAAAAAATGAATTTTTTGACGCCAAAAAAATTTTGAATATGAAACGAAAACGAAATTTTTCTTAAGACTAGAAAAAATTTTTTGGCTCCAAGAATTTTTTTTTTCTGTGTAATTAGTAATGTATTTAAATGTAATTTTTTATATTAAATATTTATTTATTTTTAAATTATAGAAGGGCCTACGCCACAACTGACTTTCCGGAGTGCAACGAACACCCCCCCCCCCCTCCAAAACTTGGCAAAAAAAATTTGTCATCGTAGTATATTTTCATGAATTTGATATGACACCGAGTTTTATATTAATATGAGATAACTGGGGCAAAATGGACTCCCGAAAAATTTGGAAAAAAAAAACTATAATTGATAAATGCATCTTTACGGCATTTACCCCAAAAATTCCAAGGACCTGATTTTGACCTTTTTTTGTAACATGACTCACAAATTATTTTTCGAGACCCGTTAATTACTATAGAAAATATCATAATTGGATAAATTCAACCAACAGTCATCAAAAATTTTCATTCTATAATTTATTTATGCAGCATCAGGTACATGGTCACGAATAGATAGCAGGTTAGATCCCATTGCATTATCTGGGCATTTCTCTAGTTATCAGATAAAATCCTCTGGTTTTATTGACAAATATTGCAATTTTAAAAATACAATTTTCATGAAAATTTTTTTTCTGAACAAAAGATCTTAAGTTTTTAAGAATATTAGTATTTTCTTTTTAAATTGTCTAATGAGCAGTTTGAATAAAAATTACAACTCAATTATTACACACAACTTAAGGAGGTTCGACCGATACTAGTGAGTCAAAGTAGTGTTTGAATTTTTTTGTTTGCTAAATTCTTTTAATAATTATGAAAATTCATTATGTTAATTTATAATAACATAACGAATTCATAAATTAATATTCATTACATATTTAATTACAGAAAGTAATGAAATGACTTGGTTATTTTTGACTCATATGATTTAGTAAGAAGATTTGGCAACAGCGCGTTCTAACTTCTTACAAATCGATATTCAAATTAAAGCGGGAAAAATTTATTTCTAATCTTGTCTCTCTTATTAATGTATTTCTATCTTTGTTTTTTCTCTCAGCTGCTTCCGCGACGTTGCCAAACCCTCAATAATATGTATCTCTGTCGATAAACGAGATTAAATAATAAAGTTTAACTTTAATTATTTAAATAATTACAACGGTAACACTATATTGTTAAAATCTTATCATATTTCAAAAATATTCAAGTTTATGGCATGTGGTTTTTTATTTTTTAAACTTGGGAGGTTAAAAATGAAAATAATCGAATAAGTCATGCCGGGAGCTTGTCCGCCATAAGAGCCTGTGTATAAGAACTTTAAAAACGTAATTTTTAAATCTATTTTCGTAAAAAATTAGACGGTGGGTTATATTCAAATTTTGAGAACATATAGATGAAGTACTTCTATATATGTATACTAAGTTTCAAATCTTAAAGTTGGAAAATCCTTTTTACATTAGATTCGATCGAATCTCCTTAAATGTATAGATATGTAAGAAATTAAATTTTTTATAAAAAATATAGATGTCAATTTTTGCATTAACTCAGTAGTTCAATACTTATTTGGAATTAAAATAAAACGTCAATAAGTTTAAATTCCATTGAAAATATTATTTTTTTAAAACCATTAAATTCAATAATCACAATAATTTTCGTGTAAGTAGTCATAATAATAACAATCAAAAGTGATAAATTTATATAAATGATAAACGAATAGTAAATCGAGAATAATATATAACATAATATATTATTTTAATTTAATAAAAAAATAATAATAATAATAATAATAATTGATATGATAAATATGAATTACATTTTTTTCAGTGATATTATTTTTTTTTTTGTATTTTTGATACTTAGTTATTAATATAAAAATAAGATAATATATTATTTATATTAATGTATTTTATTACTAATTAATTAATATGCTTGGAAGTTACTTTTAAGAACGGTTTTCAGATAATTTTGTCCCAGCTTTTCTCTGAAATAAAAGCTCTAAACGCAAAATAAAGACACAGACCCGATGCTTTACTCTATGAACTAGCGAAGTGCACTTGAATTTTTTGATAACTTCCATTTGTTTACGAGAAAAGCTTGGACAAAGTTCCTATTTAATGTACAAGTGCAACAGAGATAGTACCGCTTATCTAGTTGAGTGTGAATAGAGAAACAAATGAAAACGCGTCTTAAGTAAAATAAGAAATACATTAGAAAAAAATTAATTATTATTTTAGTAACATTCACTCATGTAAAATATACATTTCCACTCATTTTCAGACCTTACTTCATATTTTAAATAATTATAATTGAGAGCAGTGATAAAAAAATTATTTTAATTATGAGCATAATGAAAAAAATTTTTATAAACATCACGAGTTTGATTAAAAAGTCAAAAGTAATAATAATAACAATTAGTGAGGTCAATGTCATTATGATAAATATAAAATTCGTTTTTTTTTTTTTTTTATATATTTAAATTTAATAAATCTAAATTTTTTCGAATTTCAAATAGATTCCATTTAATGGCGCTAATAAAAATCCAGTTGGATGAATTTTATAAGGTATGTCTGTTTTTTCACATACATCAACACGGTATTTTTCAAGAATTTTAATTAAACCCACTTTTGATTGATGATTAGAAAATCTTGCTCCTAAAATTGGAAAATTTATTTTTTTAACGATAATAGTAGATATTTATATAGTCGAATTCCATTAACTCGGAACTTCCCCTCAATCTTGACCCCCACTACGAGCTACGCGGTCTCCCACTCGATGCTATACATTTGTATGTTACGATGTATGTTTGTGTATGCATAATTCATGTAGATGTAAGTACGCATGCGTGTAGTTTACTCCTTAAAGGAGAAGGGGCATTCAATATGTCGGAATTCCCAGGAAATTTTCGCTTTACCGTAGACTAACTGTTCGAGTTAATAGAATTCGACTGTAGTAATTAAACATAATTACCAATACAACTTCTTGGTCCGGTACCAAAAGGCAGCCAAGTCAATGGATGTCTTGAAGCTCTGCCCTCTGGTGTCCATCGCTCGGGATCAAAGACTTCTGGATTTGGATAAATATGAGGATCGCGATGAATCGCTAGAACTGGTACCATTACCTTCATATCTGTTGGTATCGTAACATTTGTACCAGAGAAGGTGTAATTACAGTTAGCACGTCTCACTAATAACGTCGCTGGTGGATAGAGTCTCAAGGATTCTATAAATAAATATTATTTACGTGTTAATTTTAATTACATCAACAATTTGATTTCGAATTTTCAAATAACCCGCTATAATCAGCACCGCCCATTCATGCGTGCGCATATTCATAAGAACAACAACGCCACCTGCAACTGAGGTGGACAAAGCTCCGCCATTTTTTACTTGCTACGCTTCGTGAGTTACAAATTCTTATTAGCAATGATATTATGCAAATTAATAAGTATATATGTTAATATTTTTTTTTTCTTAAATAATTTTGAGTAAAATTATTTTATTGCCACAAGATTTTTCTCAATTAGTCGATTAACTCGAAATATGAATAAATAAAAATTATTATAACTTTAATGTCTTGGGCCAATTACTAAAATTTACTGAAGTTATGTTCGATTTAATTTAAAAATAGATAAAAAATAAAATTACATTGAAAAAAACAAAATTAAGTAAAATCAAAATTTCGTATTTTTTATAAGTAACTAAAAATCTACTCGATAAATAGATCCCAAAATTGAAGAATATCATACTACCACAACTATTATTAAATACATCCCTATAAACTCACCTCTAAATACCATATCCATATATTTCATAGACTTAATGATGTCATAAGTAATTTCACCATTACACGCTTTCAACGTATCCAAAATTTCAGCTCTTAACTTATCCTGTACATTTTGATGCAACGCCAGTTCATAAAGCGCATTACTCATTGTCGTCGACGAAGTTTCAAATCCCGCCAAAAAGAAAACAAATAACTGTGACGTTAATAGTTCATCAGTTAATTTAATTTCAATTTTATCCGGATTGTCTTGTAGTTCCATTATTTGATCAATGAAATCATGTTTTACAACATTGTATTTACGTCTATGCGCGATAGCATCCTTCATAGTGTTCATAAAAAAGTCAACAACCATTTTATCCTTCATAGCAGGTCCAATAATTTTATAAACAGCCGGAAATAATTCACGTACACGAAACCGAAATAATTTAAATGAGTTCACTTTAAACACATATTTTCCCATACGACGAAAGTCACTATTATCATCGCTCATAGCATTCATTTGTACACCAAATACACAAGTTCCAATAACGTCTGTTGTAAACCGCGCTGTAAGATCACGTACTTCAATAGGTTCATCCTTAGCAACGGTTTTTTCTAAGTAATCTTGAAAATAATTACCACAATCACGAAGTAAATAAAACATTTCTTTTAATTTGCCGGATGTAAATGCCGGTGACAATTTATTTCTCAGTGGGCGCCATCTCGCATGCTCCAATTTTATTAAATTTTGTGACAAAGGATCCGCATGTTCAAATGTTTTTAATCCACGATCATGAAATTTTGAAAAATCACGTATAAATACATCTTTTATTAAATCTAAATCTCTAAGTATCAAAAGTGGTGTTCGCCGTACAAATACACCCACCATCGGTTCATTTGGAAATTCATGGTAATATTTAGCAAGCCATTCACCGAGTGATATTTTACTAAATAGTACATCACGAAAATTACCAATAAATGCTGTTGGTTCTGGACCAGCTACACCACGTTCAATCCAAAATTTAAATGTCGCTGTTGTATACCAATATAAGAATATCAAAAATGCTATAAAACATCCTATATATTCGATCAAATTCATTATTTCGGTATCTGAAAAAAAAAAAGTTATTTAGTATAATTTAGAAGTATCGAAGTCGGGATATTAAAATTTAACAAAACGTCGCTAAAATCAAATGTATGAAATTTCATATAATTATATTTTGACGTTAATTATTTTAGGTAATGACAATAATGAGTAATTTTTAAAAATAATGACTGAAAAAAAAAAAAAAACTTACATGTGATGCAGTGCAACAACAAACTTGCGATGATGAAGTTCAGAAAGATCGTATTAAACTGGTTAACCGAGATATATTCGTTGAAAGCGCAAACAATTTATTGATAAGCCATTAATGTACTCGATTATAACATATCGTTCCTCTTTTATTCTGAATTCATATTTATGTTTTTATTTTCTAAGGAGGAAAGTATACACATTTATAATCTAATCACAAAGGTTCTTCAGGATTATCGTTAGCATATTTTTTTAAAGCATTGGATTCAATATACATCTGATGACAATTGCAGTTATGTAAATTTTTACCACGCTTTTAAAAAAATACAATCGAGGGTGCAAAGTTCTGTAATTGTTTTTCAAGATTATTATCTTATAGGGGATCCTTAATGTTAGTATATAATTATTTAACTGTTGGTGTTAATTTTTTCGTTATATTCAGAGCTGAATGAATTTTTTAATACCCTTCTTAAAAGAAACGATTTAAAACGATTAGAAAAAAAATTTTTAAATACATTTCAATGCTTTTGAGTACTTTGAATAATTTTGAATCACCCTTTTTATTGGCTTTTAACATTGTAAATCGTTGCGAATCGTCTGTTTTAATCAAAGCAGGTAATTCAAATGTTAGGGTTATTTTAAAAAAGAGTGATCTATAGAGGAATTTCGAAGGCTATTAATTTTAAAAAAAATTTAATCCCGTGACAATGCGTTACTTTCATCCCTGGTTCTGTTAATTTTTTTGTAGGCCGTTATAAGTTACCAGAGAAGAAATTGGAATAACCATGTATAAGCTAGTATGTGATCAGATATGATCGTGTATATGATTATAGATGGCTTTAAATTTAATCTAAATATATGTGATCATATAAAAACAGACGGCATTAGACATGATCTATAATCATTTGTGACAGTGTCTTTGTATATGATCGTATATGGTCATGTAGGCTCTAAACTTGATTTGGACTCATACACCGTTAAAAAAATTGTTTAAATTTTCAAAACATTGTATATAACGCAATAAACACATCCATTTGTGCTTGAAATTTCATTACTAATTTCATATAGAATTTAAAATACACGTTTTTGAATTTTCAAATCAACACTTTGGATTTTCAAATACTTCGTTTTAAATTTTTAAATACAATTTTTTTAATATTCAAATACTTTGTTATTAATTTTCAAACACTTTCTTTTTAATTTTCAAATAGATGTATTTGAAAATCTGAACTGTTTATTTTAAAATTCAAAAGTGTATATTTTAAATTTTATACGATCGTTACAATGAAATTTCAAACACAATTGTATGTATTTATTGCGTTATATACAATGTTTTGAAAATTCAAACAATTTTTTTAACAGTGTATGGTTACATGGAAATTAAAGACTATTAGGTATATAAAGTAACAAAATGTTTATTGATAAAACTTCAAAATTTTATAAACTGTCATCAATTCCATAAACAACTTTATAAATTTTTTTTTTTTATTTACCATTGTTATAATATAATATAATATAGCGGGTGATTATATTTTTTTTTCTTAAACGTTTAAAAAAGTAGAAGGTAAATAAATATTTTAATATTTAAATCACTATAAAACAACATTATGTTTATTAGCATTATGCTATATCAAATTTAATACTGTGTACTGTCAATGATGTTCAGTTCAGTCACAAGTCTTATTTACTTTATATTATCGAGGAAATAAAAACTTAACAACAATAAAGTCTGATGTACACCGCTCACATTACTCAAATTTATTATATATTTAACTAATTAGTATTAATACACAATCCTTGATTACTGAACGCGCAGCACGTCACGCGCCGAAATTTCATATACAAGTATCTGAATTTTCAAATAAGTATTATGAAATTTCAAATGGAATTATCAAAATTCAATGTGTCTTAGAATTTTCAATACTTGCTTTGATAATTTAAAAAACAAGTATAAATTTTAAGTACGTTTATTAAAACTCATTTTCTTTTTCTTAATTTTAAATACCAGCTTGATTATTAAATTACGTACATTAAATTTGAAGCTTTTTTTTTATTTAAAATACAATTCAAATATCTAGTTATGAAAATTCAATTCCTTTTGTATTGTAATTTTAAAATTATTTTTTACAGTGTATGTAATCATATAAAACCAGATGGCATTAGGCATGGGCAATAATCATATATAATAATGTCTCCGTACATGATCATGTAAGATATAAATTTTATCTGCAGTGATATGTAATCATATAAAAACGCATGACATTAGACATTACCAAAGATCATATCCCTGATTATGAAAAATGATTTGAAATGATTTAAAATAATTTGAAACGACTAATATATAGATATACACTTAACATGGGTTAAATCATTTTTCTTAATCAGGGATATGATCATATATTATCATATAAGTTATGAGTTTGATATATATGTAATCACATACGATCACACATGATAGCGGACATAATTATAGGTTAATATATATGATCGATGATATTATCAGATATTTTTAGCTATGAACATATATGATCTTAACTATATGTAAATATGTATATTTTTCTTCCTGGATAAAATAAATTTTTATTTTATCATAACAAGACATTGTGGGAAATAACGTGATAACAATTCCAATAACAATTTAATTATGAGTTATATAAGCAACATTGAATTCTTATCATTTTGAAATAGTTTTCTTATAATTAGAAATAAATATTAAGAGTTTTATTATAGAAGTTATTAAATAATCATTAAAATTGCTGATAAGTCAGAAAAAATTAAAAATATGAAATGACCTATTGCATCAGAAGTTTTCATAATTTTTTTCAGTTTATGAGTTTTAGAAGAAAAAAAAATTTTTTATGCTTAATTTCAAATTAAAACTGCTGATCATATTATTTGGACAATTTGGAAAACCAAAAATCTATTTTGAGAAAAAAAAAAATCTGAAAAACAGTTGACACTGCGGAACAACCCCTTCCTGTTGTTTCCGAGCTCAAGAAGCTCAAAGTGTTTATTCGTAAGTTATAATAATAAATAATAATAACGAAGTAATTAATAATAAAATAAATAGTAATTAATTATTACGATAAAAAGTTCATTGATTGATACAATAAGAATGTAAATAAGTTCTAAATAAAGATTCATTGATGAAAAAAAATCAAGTTTCATGTATTTCTGTACATTCGAATTATCATTAATTCTAATTAATTGCTTTATAAAATATCAATAAAAACCGTATTATTAACAAAGTATCGATCGGTTATTGAAAGTTGTAAAAACAACGAATGAATAATGTGCTTACATAATTTCTAGGGTTATTAAAAATTTTATCAAAGCAATATAATATAACATTATTAATCTTAAAGTGCATTGAGATGCTTCGTGACACTGTTTCAAAGGTCGCTGTTCTTCGTACAGATTGATAATTAAGTTTTTATCAGCTATAACCTATATTTATATGATTCACATTCTCTGAACGTATTTGAATTATTCTTTTGGAACTCTAGAATATTGCTTAACCTTTTTATTATTTATTTTATTTGTTTTTTATTTAAAAGAAAATTATTATTTCAATTGCGCAATTCACTTTGTTGATTAATTACTTTTTAATTAAAATTCCCTCGCGGTTTTGGAAATACCGAAATAATACCGGAATTGTACGGTATAAATATCGCATAAATATGGTATTACTCGAGTTATTTTGGCCAGTTTTTTTGCCGTATTATTGCCAAAAATTTACGAAATAAATTCAGAATATTTACGGCAATAAATCAAAAAAAATACGGTATTTTCACAGCATTAAAACCGTAATTATACAGCATATTTATAGTATATTTTCGGCATTTCTGCAGCATCTAACCGTTCTACCCAGAAAAAAATTTATATATAATCGTACAAAATTTAATGTAGTTATATCTAATTTTATATAATTTTATATAACCTTATAAAATTATATGCAATAACTGTCATGAAAAAAAAAAAAAAAAAAAAAAAAAAAACCGTCTACTCGTGGACTCGATCCCGAGACCTAATCGTTCAAATTCTGAGTTGGTAGCCATTATGCCAAATCACTTACTTGAAAGATGTTACTAATTGTATTCAGATGGATACAAACGAACTTTAAAAAATTGAAAACATCAATTTTCACAGATAGTTATTTTCACTTACATTTTTTTGTTTGAGTAAGAATTGTGTGAACCAATAAAATAAAATAAAAAATATTACATTTTGCAAATTTTCGATGATGTTAAATGCAGAAGCGAACAAAAAATAAAATCATATTTTTTACAATTTTCTATTTCATCAGCGTAAATCTGGCAAAATTGCAGGATACTGACAGTATTATTATCACAAAAACAACGATTTCATTATTGTAACATTATCGTATAATAGTTTTTATACAGCATTTTATTGGTAAAAGTTCGTCATTTTTACAGTTTTTTTGGTAAAAGTTCGGTATTGTTATAGTTTTTTTACAGCATTTTTTCGGTAAAAGTTCGGCATTTTTATAGTAATATTACTGTAGTAATCTGGTAACTCTACAGCATAAGTGCAGTAAGTATATGGCATAACTGCAGGAAAAAAACTGGCCAAAATAACCATTTTAATACCAAATTATTACGGTAAATTTACGGCATGTGCATAAATCCCGAAAATTTACGGCATTTTTACGGCATTCGCAAAACTGCGAGGGATAATTATCTTCTTTTTTTTATTACTAGAAAGATGTTGTGCACTGCCATTATTTTTTACCTCTTGTAATGTTGTGATATCTACTACCTTCCACGCGCTCCTTATGAAAAAATCGCTATTAAAAATATTCATCATGGATGCCTATTGTCCCTATTGGCTTCTAACATGACCAACCATTCCCATAGCAACCGTTGCCGTAATAACAGTCTCCATAACAACCGTTGCTATGGCAACCGTCTCTATTGTGACCGTTGCCATGACGACTATAAGCGTTGACATAACACCAACTTTTTTAGGATAGAGTACTATACAATAATAATTTATTGGCTCCTATTTTATTTGTATTTTTTGAAAAATTCTTAGGTTATGTTTTACGTTTATCCAAAAACTGGTTGCTCCTTTCCGTTCAATTGATTTTGAATCTGAATCAATTCAAAATAACGTTTTCAAAAACGGTATTGAATCGGATCAAGATTTTTCCATTCGTATTTGGTTGTTCGGTGTGTTATTAATTTTTTAATTTCAAATGACTATTTAAGAAATTTTGTAGTTGAATTAAATGTAAAAAGAGTAATGAAGTATAATATCTAGTGAGGTAGGAATTGCGAGCATGGGTCACTATCATAACAAAACTAATGTAGAGACATTTATGTGGCCTAGCCTGGGCAGGGAAACAAACCTGGCGCCCAATTTTCGGAATCTTTTTCCGGGCGCGACTGTTGTAAATTAAATTATCAACCGATTTAATAAATTATTTCGGCATTAAACTTCTTATCCCTTACTCTGGGCTTACCTACAATTATTTATCAGCATCACCTTTTTTAAAATGATAAACAAACAAATTTTTAAAAAAATTTAATTTTTGCTTTATTCGAATCTGTAGTTTAAAATTCGCTCTCACAATCGTTTTTATTTTTTTAGCATCCGACTAACCTATAACTACCCTAGTACATTTTTACTACCATTTAGTTTTAATATTTCAAATAATAATATCACAGTGGCGCCCATTCTATAATCTTACCAACACTCCCATTCTCAGTTAACATTTAAATTTAATTAAATTATTGACATATGGCACAACTTATTAATCTCGTCTTACATTATTCAACAGAAATGGAAAAATAAATTGAGAAGAATCTAATTTTTAAAATCATGCATATTTTCAAAAATATAATTTTATGTCATTATCGACATTGTTATCGACGATGTTTTTACTAATCTATGAGAAGCACTGGATTAGAACGTGCCTATGACATGTTACAGATAAACGAGTATTTTTTACTACAGATACAAAGAGTTCATAAAGTTGCAAAAATCATATTTATTATGTATTTGCGTTTCATGATACATTTTAGCAGAACTAGTTGTTGTTTATTAGAATATCGATTCACTATACAATCATATAAATGTAAACTTTGACATGCTCCTATTTTAACAAGCGTATTGCCTGCATGGTTTATAAGATAGCCCGAATTCAATACTTATCGCTATGGAAATTTAACTTTTTACATAACAAGGGAATTATCGATTTTAATCTAATTCTTAAAATTTCAGTTTTTATTAATCGTTGATGCGATTCAAGATTTTGGCCCAAAAAGTCGAAGAAGTGTCCATCTGCTGCCGTGTAATCTGTAACTTTAATTCCCAACATTTTCAGCCTTTCGTTTTCAAAGTTACATTACTGTATTTGTACAGACTTCTATATCTTTGAGTCAGTCACTAAATTAAGGTATTCCAAGTACGTTACTCACATGGAGAATTGAGTCTCTTTTCTCCATGTTCAATCAGTAGACTTGAGTTCATAACCGGGGGAGATATGAGACAGGGGTTTTTTATTTTGAAAAAAATATTCTATTTCCCAACAGCTAAACCAAAACTCAAGAATCGAATCGACTGTCAAAAACAAAAATTGAAGACATTCCCCCTCTATGACTATAAAAATAGTTGTGTACAAATTCACACGTTTGTAAATTAGGGGAAGTGTGAATTAAGGCGTTCGACTTCTGAGCAGAAGTGGGGGTACAGGAATTCTTGGAATTGTATTCCCCTACTCCTTTGTAGACGAGTTCATAACACGGTTCGATTGTATTTATCTATTACTATGTATGACCTATATAATTGTCATTATAATTTTGATAAACAAAAAAAAACTTGCATAATCTGGCGAGTGTTTAAGATACCCCCCCCCCTCCCACTAGTGTCCAAGTAGTTACTAATAGAGTGAGTGACTGTATCGGCTGGATTTCCTAAAGCTTATTTCTGTCTATAATAGACAAAAATATACACATAACAGACATCTGTACAAATCAGTGTGCTGGTAAGATAGAAATTTGTAAATTATCACAGGACCAATTTTTCACCCTGGTAGCCTGACATTGCTCTACAAGTGTTGCAGTGAAACATTTACGGCTAACTTAACGAGAAAGTTTCTGGTAAGCTTGGCTGAATAATACTTTCCTTTGGCTTCGGAATACGGCAGTAGCTTGAATGTAACTTGACAGAAAAACTTGCCGTCAATTTGAAGTGAAACTTTCAATCAAATTAACGTCTTTGTCTGATGTTGATACTTGTAGTCAAATTGAATAGAAAGTTGCAGACAATTTACTATCAACTTAAAGGTAACTACTTGCTCTCCAACACTTTTCTTTGTTACCTTTAAAATACGCAGTAGCTTGTAGTTAACTTATGGTTAGGGTGACTATCAGGGGAAATGTAAACTTTTACCACCATAACAATAGGTCGTCGTTAGCTTGCCGTCTGCTGGCAATCAAGGTATTTATTGAGAAAAGTGTCACATATAGTTACCCTGATAGCCAAGTTGGCGAGAAACTGACGAGAAACTTGCAGCCGCAACTGGACATCAAGTTAGCCGCCAACAGTTGGTACCTCCAATAGTTGATTGACATTTTTTGGGAAAGTTGGTAGCAAAAGTTGCTTGCAAAAGTTGGCAATCATAAGTTGACGGTAAGTTTCCTTTCAATTTTCTCAGAAACTTGCATTCCAGTTGCGGCTTCATACTGGCGCCAACTTTCTGAGAAATTTGACGGTAACTTGTAGCCAGAAGTTGCAAAAGCTGAAGTTGTCGATAACTTGTCGTCAAGTTGGTCGGAAACTAATGAATGACCAACTTTTTCACGATCAACTCGTGTTATCAGGGTATATATAGAGCATATATGTAAAAGTTATGGAGGATAGAGGTACCTGCAATTGTGTGTAAGACACGATTTGTGCCGATTGATCACCGAGCCGAAGAGGTTGTCAACACAACGAGCGTCTTATACGGAATCATACTCGATAGATACATTATTATTTGTAAAATAGTCGACAAGCACATTAATGGATGCCTATGTACAAAAGGTAATATAGGGCGCTTACAAATATATGATAAAAAATTATGTCACAAGATGACTCAGAGAGTTACTTCGATATTTTTTGCACATAACCTACAGTACATGCAACTAAAAATTATTTTTTGTACGCTGACGTCACAATTTCAACTATTAGATATTTTTATCACCTGCCGTGGCCTACATTTTGAGTATGTGTTACAAAAAACTAATTGTCATTGCGTTTTTTAAAAATTACTCATATACAATGTATTTTTTCGTAATATTTTAAATAAAAATTCCCCTAGTGGATCTGAACTACGGTAAATTACCGTATTTAACTGCAATCTACCGTAATTAATGACAAATTTGCCGCGATTTACCGCAATTTGCTGTAGATCGCCGTAAAATGCGGTAATTTACCATAACTTACGGTATATGAATACAACTTACCGTGATTTACGGTAAAATGCCGCATTTTACAATAATTCTTCTGAATAGCGTAAATTACGGCGAATTTGCGGTAAAAATGCCGCATATTGCCGTAATTTTTACGGTGAATTGCCGCAATTTTATCGTAAATTTGCCGTTAAATCTGGAATTCTACCATAATTTACTGTAAATTATGGTTATTTACCGTAATTTGGGTCTACTAGGATCAGAACTAATGAAAAAATAATTAAGTCGATTAGTTGAGATATTTATCATACTTACAATAATTACAAGCTGTGGCGGAAGTGTTATTTTTTAATTCAATTAGAGCTCGGGGCATAATGATTTTAATTAATTAGCTTAAAATTACACGGTATTTACTTGATAAAAAAATTTAGTTTTGAATTCATCTTGTTTTAGTCTACAATAGAAGTTATTGAAACAAAATACACGTGAGGTAATCAGTCAAGAATTTGAATACAATAGGAAAGTGCTTGACGCTTTCGCTTGAGATGGATGTTAATAATATGAATGAATTATTATTGCTTAATTATTTTAACAACAACACCATTAACTGGCGCTAAAAGAAAACTACGGCTATTAATAGTATAATTTTTATCAGTTTGTTCGCATACGTCGACTTTGTGGTTTTGTAAAATTTTAACGATGCCAACTTTCGTTTGCATTTGCCCAAATCTTGCTCCTGTTAAATGAAAATAAATCAATTTTTATTGATCAGTGATAAAAAAAATATGATCATAATTATTTATTATTTTTAGTTACCGATGCAATTACGTGGGCCGTCACCGAAAGACAAGAAAGCCATTGCTGGGCGTTTTTTAATTTCCTCTTCACTAAAACGCTCGGGATCAAAAACATCAGGGTCTGGATAATACTTCGGGTCACGTTGGATCGCAAAGCTTGGAATCCAAACGGCAGTACCCTCAGGTATCGTCACTTTAGTACCAGGAAATGTGTACTTACTGGTCGATTTTCTCATTATAGATGTCACTGGTGGATATTTTCTCAGAGTTTCTATGTGTAAAGAAAAGTAAATAAATTACATATCAAATAATATGAGAAATAGATAAATAAACATACCATTGAATACTTTATCAAGGTACTTCATATTTTTAATTCCGTCATATGTTATCACGCCTTTGTTATTTTCCATTTCTTCTTTTATTTCATCTCGTAATTTATTTTGTACATCGTGATTCTGTGCAAGTTCAAAAATACAGTTGCTCATTGTAGATGACGAAGTTTCGAAGCCCGCAATGAAGAAAACAAATAATTGAGCAGCAATCAGTGAATCGGTTAATTCTGAAAATTATTAAAATATTATGTGTTTTGTTATTTACGCAGAAAAAGAACTAAAATTGCTATTAATTTTGTTTTTTATCTGGAAAAATCTTAGGTTACGAATACATTATATCGATAATAGAAATTGCACAGCAAAAGGGAACGAATGGATCGCTAATGTAAGCAGCCGTACAACAACTGTAGCCGCACGTGCCACAACTATAACCATACGTATTTTTACTGTAGCCGTACACACCACTCTTATAGCTGCCCCTACCACTTATAGCCGGACATATCGTGCTATCAGAACTGCGATGATCACAGTGATAACCTTACAGTTAGGTACTTTAGCCGTACGGAACACTATCGTAGCCGCACGGATTGCTACTGTAGCCATACAAACTACTATCATAACTACAACTACGACTTATAGCCGCACATATTGTGCCACCAGAAACACGCCGATCACTGCGATAACCTTACAGTTGGATATTTTAGCCACCCGGGTCTCTATCATAGCCGTACAGATTACAACTGTAGCCTCACATTTATTGCTTCATTGTATTATAGCCGTACAAATCGCTAAGGTAGCCTTACATTTAGGCAGCGTAGCCATCAGTACCTCTACTATAACCGTACGGATTTCTAGGGTAGCCGTACGGATTACTGTTATTATAATGTTCTCTAATTAATATTTTGAATTTTTTACGATCGTAACTTACCAATATCTGTATTATTTTTACTCCAATCTTCTTTTAACCCCGCCAACAAATCAATGAAGTCATGCCTCATAATTCCATTCTTCTTACGATACTCAATAGTATCTCGAGTGATTCCGATAAAGAAATCGTTAAGCTCATAATCTGTAAACCAGCTACCAACCACATCATATAATTTAGGCGCGAAATTTCTCAATCTAAATTTTACAAAATTCTTCGGATTATTCTCAAAAATCCTCTTGCCCATCCTACGAAACAAACTGTCTTCCTCCGCGAGTGCATTAGCTTGCAGCCCAAAAGCACAAACTCCAATGACATCTGTCGCAAATCGGGCACTTATTTCTCTAATATCAACTTGTTTATCATCAAACTGGTCCAAATACTTATCCAACTGGTTTGCACACTCGGTCAGTAAATAAAACATGTCCTTCAACTTTCCAGATGTGAACACTGGCGTCATCTTGGGTCTCAGCACACGCCATCTCTTGGCTTCAATAAAAAACAAGTGCGCAGTCAGTGGCTCGTGTTTTTCGTGTATCTTCAACCCGCGGTCCATAAAACATTTGAAATCTTTTATTAAGACATCTTTTATTAATTCCATGTCGTTTAACACCAAAACTGGCTCCCATCGAGTGAAAATTCCCACCATTGGTTCATTTGAATATTCATCGTAAACTTTTTTCAAATAACTACCAATTGATAATTTACCAAATATCACATCTTTTATAGTTCCTAACAAAACTATCGGTTTAGGTCCTACTATACCACGATCTCGCCAAAAATTATAAGTCGATGTAAAATAATAATAAAGTAAAATTAAAATAACCACTAGGCCAATAATCAGTTCCATTGTTATGTTTTTTATAAATATTAAATATTATCTATGCCGTGTTTTTTAAACAACTGAGTAACCAGTCTACTGCGTACTATCATTTATACAAAATAGTTGCCATGCATATATTTTTTTCTGGTATTTGTTAAGATGATTGTGCACAATTTATTGTCGAATCATTCTGACACATGATAATTATATTGTTGCCCTGGTATTTAGTATGAGAACACAAGATTAAATGTGTAAAGTCATATCTTAGTTATAAGTAAGTGTAATTTGAACTCTGTACACATATATTTGTATAAATATAAGAATAAATCACATTGTTTGTCCTAATAAAGAATATTACTAATGATAATATTTTAAAATTATTAAACTTTGGGTGATTCCTTTTATAGAAAACGAATGTGACTGATATATATTACGTATATTACATATGAGTGACAGTTATGTAAGGAGATAGATAATTGGAAAGTTGAAGAACGGGATTATTTGATAAACTTGTTTTTAAACAAGGTCTTCTGTGATGCTCTGCCGCTCTGATAGATGGCGAGGCAGATGCATCTTTGAAAAAGAATTACGCTGATTTTCAGCTCTAGTGATAAAGTAATTTCTCCAGGGTATAAAATCTGAGAACCCCAAAACTAGTAAATTTTTTGCATTATGAATTCAAAGCTAAAATTTTCTTGAGGCGAGAAAGAATTTCCTTAAGCCAAGAAAAAACTTTTTAGGACAAGAAAAAATTGTAAAAATTTAAATTTGACCTTTAATAACTTTCGAAATATTCAATTTATCAATAATTGATTAAAGCCTTTATTTGTAAAGCATTAGATTTTCTACAAAAATACCTGTTTACCTTTTCGGCATATCTATTCGTCTATCAGTTATAAAATTCCAAAATTTAAAAAAATTTTCCGATGTCATTTACATGGAAAAATTATTCTACTAAAACTTTTGAAAGTGTGTTCTTGAAAAATAAAAAATAGTCGATTTTTTTAAATCAATCTAATGTACAGTGTAGTTCTTTTTATTATAACTTTATTGTATTTTGTACTATGAAATGAAAACAAAAATTTTCTTAGGACTAGAAAAAAATTTTTGCGAAATTACTCCTGAAAAAATGAGCTCCCTATTTACTCCGTATGCAGAGTGAATTATTTTTTAAGCTCCGAAATTCCGGGTGACAGAGTGAATTCGGATTTAAATAAAATCCGCAATCATTCCTGACTTTTTACAATGTAAGTTAATTACATTGATTTAAAAAAAAAAATTGATCTTTAAATTTGTAACAAAAAATGAAGTTTTCAAGCCTCTAATTATTGCTAATTTTAAGTAGCGTACCGTCAACAGACACGTGGCTCAAAAGCCCCAGCACTCATACCGATTAAAAGTAAAAAATCTTTAAAAATAAATTGATTGATGAACAAATAATGACAAGTTTAATCAGTAGTTTACGATAAAAGATAAAAAAAATGAAATAAAATTTTTTATTTATTGCGAGACAAACATTATCAAGGTCTCGTGTTTTGTAACCCTCAATAAATATCGAAAATACAAAAGACAATTATCTTCTTACCATTTGTTTAATATTTACATATTTATACGATTATTTAAATTTTAATAATTATATCAGTGATCATAAATTTAAAATAAATATATACGTTAATTAATCTGGGTTTAATAGATTAGTGTATATATCTATTGATATGACAATGTTTTTTTTTAAATATTTATTTTGTCTATTCAGTCGAATATTTTTTTATAAAGCATCATCAGCTATTATCACTTAATTTGATTGCTTCACAACCAAGTTCATACACTCGATTATGTTATCATTACAAATGGGAACAGACACTCCCATTTTTTATAATCACTTAATTTTTTTTATTGGTGATAATAAATGTAATTGTATCTTCAATTTAATTAATCTTTTTTTTCTATGTGTAATTGATATATTTAGCAGCTTAAAGAAACGATTATGGGTATAGATTTTATTGGACTTTGTATCAAGGATAAGACAGAAGGGGAAATGTCAAGTCTATTTTATTTAAAACGCTATGGTATTTATCTGTATATATTATTTTTACTTTCCTTTCTAATATTTATATACTAATTAATAGACGTAGAAAAATTACCATAAGAATTTATATGAATTTTCTAACTATCAACCGCGGAAAATTTTCAAAGCCTCTTTTTAAATTTTAAGCGGGAAATATTTTTGAATTTAAAAAATTTCAAATATTTTTCCCTTAAAGTTCCCATAACTTCCAAACTATTGAGTTAAAAAAAATCACACAAACATTTTTTATAGAAAATTTTATTGCCTACAAATTTGTTCCTGTAAATTTTTACCGTATCTCTGATATTTAAGTCACAATTTAAATTTAAAGTAATTAAGAAAAATTAACAAAAAATATTCAACAAAATTTTTTATATAAAAAGTTTAAATTTTAGCTAAACTATCACAGATACAAAAAAACTCGTCAGACAAATTTTGTTGGAAATTAAATTCCCTACAAAAAACCATTGATTAATTTTTGACGTATCTCTAATAGATTTCAAGATAGCAGCATTTAAACTTAAAAAGTGTGATAAAAAATGTTTCTTGTCATTAATGTTGTTATTGTATTGAAATTAAATTAAAAAATAATAACAATAATAACAAAAGGCCTATTTTTACGAACAGCTGATTTATTTGTATACAAAGCACACTCAAGCTAATAGTGCGCAAGTTAAAAACTACATATGTCGTTTCATTTCCATTTCGTCTTTCGTCAACTATTAAATTCATGGTGGGGATACGAAACACGGTCGATACTAAAACCGTGTGTTGAGCAAGAACCGCGTTAGTACGTTTTACGTGTTCTCTTGATCAAAACATTAATAAAAAAAAATATCCCTTTAATAAAAAAAAAACATAAACATAAATAAAAGCCATAAATTCAGTGACCTTGAAATAAAATAAAAAGCCTTCAATTAATTAATTTGAGGCCTTATGTAAATTTTCAGTTGATTAAAAAAACAAATTTTATGAAAACAAAATTAATCGATCGATTAATTAAAAGTTTAAATTAAATTTAAAAAAAATATAAACCATATGACTCATTAGTGCGTGAGTTTAAATCGTGTGTGGAATATTTCCACGAATTATTCGAGTCGTTTTTCTACGAAGACGCTCTGAATTTGGGACAAAGACGTCGGAGTTTCTAGAGGTCACTACTGGTCTCGGGTGTTCAAAATAAATAATTAAAAAAAATCTTTATATATTTTTACTTTCTACAATCACAGCAAATTTAAAATTTTTAATCTCAATAACAAATAAATAATTAAATAAATAAATTAATTAATTTGATAAGATTATAATTGAAATTGATTTTATAAAATAATAACCAACTATGTAATCGTATCGTTACGTAATCAATTAAAAAAAAATAATAATAATTAGAGACTAAATAATAAAATAAATAAATAAATCATCTGCCATTTGGTTGATTTGAAGTTTTGTTAAATTAATCACGTAATTAAAAATCACAAACTGGCTCCGGAAGTGAGGATAAGACAAATTGGAATGAGGGAGGACTTGTTGTCAATAATAAGACACACAAGCAGTGACCATTTTTCTGAAGAGCTTTAGCACATGGTTTAATAAGGCACTTAAACGCCAATATTTTTTGTTGTTATTCTAATTGAGTATTTTTTTTATTTGACTTAAATAAATTTTTTTATACCTTTTTTTTTATTTTATTTTTTCATAATTTATCATTGGTAATAAATAAAATAAAAGCAATAATAATAATAATATTGGTTTCGTTGACTTAAATTTAACGGATTTAAATTTATGATAATTACATTTTTGTATAAATAAATAATTTCAAAAAAGTGTTAAGTGCGTTGATGTAATGCCCTGGGTTGCTGCTTGTTTAGATCTTCTTGCTGGTCCCGTACTTGGCTATTGTCTTGCTGTAAGAAGACTAGCATTACAAGTGGGATTACTGCAAGAAGCTGCTAATAAAATAAACGAAGAGTTTATTATTAATAAGAGCAATAATAACAAATTAGAAATGGCTCCATGTACTGAAGACAAACGTCCAGGTGAAAAAAAAATTTTTTTTTTTTTTACTTTTCATTACTAGGATTAATTCATAAGTTTTATATATATGTATAAAATGTTGATAGAACATTGTCGTTAACACAGGATTCAAATTTTGTAAAATTTTAAAAAATTTGATATTTTGTACAACCACAAATTTTTAAATTTTGGAATTCTACAAAAATTTTGTTTAAATTAGAGAAATTTTCGTGAAATCATTTTCTTTGATACTGGATTCAAACTTATGGCTTCTATACGAATTTCATGAAACTTTATGGAATTTTTTAAAATTGTATAAAATATTACAGAATTTTATGCAACTTCTTCAAACTTTTTGAAACTTTCTATGAAATTATATAAAAAGATTTTTTCGCAAGTATATATATATATATATATATATATATATATAGTCTTTCAAAAATTTTAAATCAAGATTTAAATTTCTAAATGTCACTTAAAAACTTTTTCCACTCAAAAAATCTCGAAATCATTAAATGACCTTTAGAAATTTTTATTTTGAAGTTAAATTTTTGAGAAACTTTTTATTTTTTATTGAGTAACATTTGCAGCAATGAAAAAAAAAATTTAATAAAATATGAAATACAGTCGAGTCGCGTTATTAGTCCGGCTTATATCTTTTTCTATTAACAAGACTCACGTTAATATGAGAGAGGCACTAAGAAGACTTATAACGCGACTTGACTGTACTTAAAAATTCTTCAAAACTCTTGCGACCTCTCAAATTATATGAGAACTTTTTGTTCCACTAAATTTTTGGGCGGTCATACCGTAAATAAAAAATTCAAAATTTTTTTGTCTTCTCAAAGATGTACACATTTTTTATTACACTATCCCGCAGTAAAATATAACTTAACTTTATCCTAGTTAAAGAAAAAAAAAGTGCAAATTGCGAAATATTGAAAAAAGTCACTATCTATTTTTTTTTTTTTTTTTTTTTTTTTTTTTTTAATATAAAATATAATATTGCGTTTTGTTATCGAGTGATAAATATTAATGAGAAAAGACAAAAAAAACATAATAAATAAATTGTGGAGTCAACAAGGCATGACCTTTCATTAATCTATTTAACCATTGCTATTACACTTCTATTTGTTAATATTATTTTTACTTCCTATAAAAAAAAAAAAAAAAAAATTTAATCTGCAAGTAACAAGTACTCTCATTAGATAAATGGGTATATACCCATGATTTACAATTATAACGGTAATAATAATTTTTTTTTTTGCAATTTATCGATAGAAGTAGAAATAAAAAACACAAAATTCAAGGTCTTATTATTTTTTATTTATATGTTTACTTCTTAACCAGTCGTGAGGAACAGGTTTTCAAGAGCCCTTTGTTTTGGCCAATCATAGACTTTTTTTTTTTATTAATTAATTCAAACCACGAATTTTTTAAATAAATAAATAATTATTATTTTATTCGTGCACTAGAAAAAAAAATTGTATTTCATATAAATGTATATAAAATATACTATTCTATATAAATGTCTATAAATTCACTACTTAAAAATAATGACAGATAAAATTAAACGAGGTAATTGTAGTCTATCACATTGTTAGTTAAAATATATGACAATTGATTAATTTCAATGATTCAAATTATAGAGATAAATTATATGTATATAAATATATATATAGAAAGCTAGATAGTTATCAATTAATTTAAAGTTTGGAAATATCTTCGCATAAATATAAGCTGGATCATTGTGTGATTTAAATTCATCAGACGTACATAAAGTAATTTGACTTCCTATTAATTTATTAATGATATATAGCGTAGACATGTTTGACTCAACAGGAATAACGTGATACTAGTATTTGAAATGCTTTTGTATTTTATTATTAATTATTCATTTTCTTTAGTCATATCAGCTTATCAGTATTTTTTTTTTATTAAAACATAAATTTTTATTTTGTTATCATTTATCATTTATTGATAAGTTATTATTGGAAATAGTAATAAACACTGGAATTCGATTTTATCAATTTTGTAATTAACGATAAATAAAATCGATGTTTTCCGTTACTGTAAATATGATACTAATGATACTTTTTTTAACTTTCAATAGATAATCTCGTGTCTGATGATATTTATTATCGCATTTACTAATCATAATGTACATGATAAGAGTAATCTATTAATAAATTTAAAAAAAAAGTGTCGCACTTTGTGAAAGTGAGTGATAAAAAAAATTTATTTTTAATTGTGTAATCAATTCTTCAATTTTCAATGAAAATTTGAAAAATATTGTAAATGAATTTAAAATAGTCAAACTAATAAAGAATAATGTGTAGTGAGGTAGGAATTACAAGCATGGGTCGCTATTAGAACAATACATGGAAAATAATAATTGGTAGCAGCTACCGGTTGGATATTGGTAGCCACTACCTATTATTTTTCGGTGGCAGCTACCAAAATAATTGGTAGCTGTGACCAAAATAATTGGTAGCTGCTACCAAAAATTAATTGGTAGTAGGTACCGATTATTTCAGTAACTGGTACCGAAATAATCAGTAGCGGCTACCGAAAAATAATCAGTAGTAGCTAGCAATTATTTTTTTCAGTATACTAATGATTTATAAATTTTTTTCTAAGCAAGTTATATCAATTATTTTTGAATACTTTAATCGCGTAGTATTTCAAAATTTATGTGTGAAAAAAAGGCTTAAATATAAAAAGTATATCAAGATTTTTCCATCCGTATTTGGTTGTTCGGTGTGTTATTAATTTTTTAATTTCAAATGACTATTTAAGAAATTTTGTAGTTGAATTAAATGTAAAAAAGAGTAATAACGTATAATATATAGTGAGGTAGGAATCGCGAGCATGGGTCACTATCAAAACAAAACTAATGTAGAGACATTTATGTGGCCTAGCCTGAGCAGGGAAACAAACCTGGCGCCCAATTTTCGGAATCTTTTTCCGGGCGCGACTGTTGTAAATTAAATTATCAATCGATTTAATAAATTATTTCGGCATTAAACTTCTTATCCCTTACTCTGGGGTTATCTACAATTATTTATCAGCATCACCTTTTTTAAATTGATAAACAAACAAATTTTTTAAAAAATTTAATTTTTGCTTTATTCGAATCTTTAGTTTATAATTCGCACTCACAATCGTTTTTATTTTTTAGCATCCGACTAACCTATAACTACCCTAGTACATTTTTACTACCATTTAGTTTTAATATTTCAAATAATAAAATCATAATGGCGCCCATTCTATAATCTTACCAACACTCCCATTCTCAACTAACATTTAAATTTAATTAAATTATTGACATATGACACAACTTATTAATCTCGTCTTACATTATTTAACAGAAATGGAAAAATAAATTGAGAAGAATTTAATTTTGAAAATCATATATATATTTTTATATCATAATTAATTTACATTTTTCATATTAATGCCACAATGGCGCCCACTCTATACATTTACTCTCATCCTAAAATATAATTCAATTATTATAAATTATTCATAAAAATTATGTCAATGTTAATAATTTACAAATAAACCTCAAATTTTCCTGACGTTAAAAAAAAAAAAAAATAAGTGACGTTAATTTTTTGCATATCAACAGACTTTTTACTGATTCATATTCATTCACCGAACAATTAATCATAAATTATTTATTTTTGCATTCACGTGCCCATCACTTTATAATGTATTTTATTTTCTTAATGAAATGGCAGAAATAAAAAAAAAAAAACCAAAACAGCATGTAAGCGAAAATATAAAATCAGGCATAATAATAACGCGCAAATATTGTCGGTTTGAAATAAAAATAATGTATTCATATATAAAATAACACAATGATGTGCATTGTACATAAAAATAATAATATGTATATATTATTTCACCAAACTTTCCGCTTATTTTGTAAAGAATACAGCAGCTAAGTTAACGTCAATGTCTGAAAATAGTATGCAAGATAGTTATATACATATATATATATATATATATATATATATATATATATATATATATATATATTAATGTACATTAAATATTTATTCAGTGCTCTGGTGAGTGTCTAAGTAGTTAAGTCGTAGGAAAATTTGTCTATTTAATTTAAACATTTAGTGTTATTAGTTATGTGTATTATTGGTAAAAATAATATATTCTTCTTTAAATTAATATTGACAGAAAATTATTTAAGTGAATGATAATAATTCATTTAAATTTAAATTATTGATTATCATCTGATAATAATCAAAGAATTTATCAGCTGATTGATAAATGATTTTATATTTTTTTTACTTATTAATTTTAGAATCGACTCAAGAGTCATCAACAAGAGCACAAGGTATTATAAAATCACCGAGAAAATTTGTGGGTGTTGTTATCGCAACTTCCGGTTTACCTGCACGAGGAAGAACACAAGTTGCACAAAGTCTTGCTCGACGACTTAATTGGAATGGCGAGTCTGCTAAAGGTAATATTTATTTATATAATTTATACGTATGTGTGCACAGTAAAAATTAAATGATGCAATAAACAGAGACTCGAACTGACGGATAAATTTAAGTGGCATTCAAACTATTATTTAAATTTTTTAAATATTATGACCCTGAAATTGTCTAATTAATTATTATATTAATTATAAATATTAAAAATGACATAAATAAATTATGCGTTTTTATATTTTATATTTATTATAATAAAGTCTTCATTACGTATTCATAGTAATAATTATTTGTGATAATTACTATCTATTTATTGTTACTATAAATAGATAGTTACTATCAACGGTAATTTGATATTTATTGTTGTTAATTTTTTAATTAAATAATTAAATAGTTATAATAAAATAACTAAAATAAGAAATTTTTCTCACTAACATCACTTGTTATATATATATTCGACTGATTCAAAAAAATCGACTATTTTTTGTTTTCTTCATTATATCGAAAATATTGTTGGAAATGACGAAAAAAAAATACTGTGAAAGTTTGAGCTCTTATTATTAATATTAACAGCTGCCGCATCGCAATTTTCTATTTCCCGTTTAAATAACATGGAAAAATTTATTTTTTACGCTTTGGAATTTAGTAGCTCACGGTGGGACCAATACTTTTGAATGTTAAAGACATATTCTTATGGGAAATTTAACGCTCTATAAAAAAGGTGTCTTATAATTTTTCGATATTTTTATTTCTTCAAAAGTTATTCGAAGTCAAAATTAGATTGACAATAAATTTTTACATTTTTTAAATTTTTTAACGCAACCATCAATTTTTTCGGAAAATTTTATAGGACCTTTTTTGTAGAGCATTTTATTTCTTATAACTTATCTTGGAGAAAATTTTCGATATTTTTCACAAGTCGTAAGTTATTTGCAATTAACTGAAAATTTCAATATAATTACTTTTAAGCTATATTATTTAGATTTTTTAAGAAGATTTCCAGTTAGTTGCAAATAACTTACGACTTGTGAAAAATATCGAAAATTCTTTTCAAGATAAGTTATAGTAAATAAAATGCTCTACAAAAAAGGTTCTATAAAATTTTCTGAAAAAATTGATGGTTGCGTCGAAAAATTTAAAAAATGTAAAAATTTATTGTCAATCTAACTTTGACTTCGAATAACTTTTGAAGAAATAAAAATATCGAAAAATTATAAGACACCTTTTTTATAGAGCGTCAAATTTCCCATAAGAATATGTCTTTAACATTCAAAAGTATTGGTCCCACCGTCAGCTACAAAATTCCAAAGCGTAAAAAATAAACTTTTTCATGTTATTTAAACGGGAAATAGAAAATTGCGATGCGGCAGCTGTTAATATTAATAGTAAGAGCTCAAACTTTCACAGTATTTTTTTTTCGTCATTTCCAACAATATTTTCGATATAATGAAGAAGAAAAAAAATAGCAGATTTTTTTGAATCAGTCTAATATATATATATATATATTTTATAAATTTGAAGGCATTAAAAAAATGTATATCATTTTATTTTATACCCGGACTATTTTTCTGGCCGACTGTTTTTATAAATAAATATATAAGCTAATGTACGATCTGATATTAATAAAAGTTTCTAGATATAAATAAAAAGTTTGCTACTCACGGGTTTAATAATCACTTTAATTTTACCACCAGGCGTACTTACACAGTATTAATATTTAATTCACAAAGTGCCCATAATCCGCATCAATAAACGCAACGTCAATAGAATAATCTAAGCGTATTTTTTCGGGCTGATTGTCTCTGAAAAAAATAGTTTGCATTAACTGTTGAATATTTAAGTGTTTAAAATTACGAACATTTTGAACTCTAACAAATATTTATATCTTCATACTTGCGATCCCTAACAAATATGATTATTATTTATTCTGCGCGCATCTATAATCATTTTTTCGCTTATCTTAACAATTTCAAACAAAGCATCTATTTTATTAATACACAATATATATTTATAGCTTGATGTCAACGGTAACTGCTTTCGGTTGAAAGATAAATGAATATTAATACGGATTTAAATACATGTGTCACTAAAACGAGTATTTTATTCATGTTGGGCTTTATCGGTCTATTGACCTCGATCACTTGAGATAGATTGATTGCGTCATATTAAATTGGCAAAGATCAGGTTTTAACATAAAGATATTTAAATACTTCGGTATTTAAATAATTACACTAATGCAACATTGTATAGTGGCAATAATTTCTTTAGTTAATACAGCTTTTAGAGAGAATTATTTACTTATTTTTTTTTTTTAACTCGCAGCCTTTTTTTACATAAAATTATTTTTGTTTTCTTGGGATTAATTGTCTGTCCACTTTCAAAAAATAAAAAAAAAAAAAAACACTTTATTTCTTATGGATTGAGTTCCCTCAGAAATTTAAATTTTGTTTAGTTGAAACAAAGCTCTAATATTTCAAAACTTTCTATAAAAAATTTTTTTTTGTGGAGTACACCTTTTCTGAAAAAAAATTCTAAAATAAAAAAAAGCGCTACTGATGGGCCTTCTGGTCACTTTATTTACTACCGGTAAAGCAAATTTACTTAGTGTCGGTAACAGAGTTTTATTTACAGGCGATAAAACAGATTTGCCGATAACTTATGGCTGTAACTTCACTTGCAACTTAATATCCTAGATTAATTTAGTTCAAATAATTATAAATATATGAAAGTGATGAAAATGTTACTTTAAAAAGATATATATATATTTAATTTCCAGTAATGCGAGTTAGTGATTATCGTCGTAAAAAATTGGAATTATATGGAACCCATGAATTTTTTCGAGCGGACCACGCAGCGAATTCAGCACTGCGACAGTTGGCAACACGCGACGCAATGCACGACTGCGCTGGTTGGCTCTCATCTGGGAACTCCGTAGCTGTAAGCACTTAGTTATATGTGAACATTCATTATTATCTTATTAAATTTTTATAATCATAATAATCATTAAAGAAAATAAAAAAATGAAGAAAATTGTTCACATATGAAATAAGAAAAAAAAGACGCAAATCTTAAGATTTTAAAAAGTCAGTAGACTTTTTAAAAGACGAGTTTTGTTTATTTTTTTGTCCATAAAAAAATTAAGATCCTAGACGGTTGCCTGGTGACTAAGGACCAACGACGCGAGGTATTCGACTACTTCACGGTGCAACTGGGCTACCGGATCCTCTTCGTCGAGTGCGTTTGCGACGACCCTGCGGCTCTGGAACGTAACTATCAGGAGGTTATTCATCACAGTTTGGACTACGCGGGTATGGACCCTTTCGCCGCAGTAGAGGATCTTAAATTAAAAATTGACCATTACGTCCGGGCTTGGGAGCCGATGGATGAAAAAAATTATCCACGGGTTACTATCGACACTGTCACTATGGACATCAAGGCTCACAAAGTAACTGGACATATTGAGACCAGTGTATTGGGTTATCTCGGTAGTGTCACTACTAAACCACATACATTATATTTTTCACGTGTAAGCTATTAATTTTTATTTTTATTAAATTATTAATTTTTATATTTTTGGTCTTCAATTTTTTTAAATTAATCATAAGATTGACACAAAATAATTTTTAAGTACACGTAAACAAATTATCAGTAGCAGCTAACGATTTGTATTTGGGAGCTGCTACCGAAAAAGTGCGTATCTGCTACCAAAATAATCGGTAGCTATGACCGAAAAATAATTAGTAGCTGTTACCATAATAGTCGGTAGATGTTACCAAAATATTCGGTAGCTGCTACCAAAAAAGTGCGTAGCTGCTACCAAAATTATCAGTAGCTATGACCGAAAAATAATTAGTAGCTACTTATAAAATAGTCGGTAGTTTACCAAAATAGTCGGTAGCTGCTACGAAAAAACTCAGTAGCTGCAACTTAAATATAGTTGGTAGCTGCTACTGATTATTATTTTTTTTTTTCATGAATAATTTCAAAAATTGAAAATGATTTTTTTTTTTTTTTTTTTTGATGAAAAATAATTCAAAATTTATATTTAATTTTAGCATGGAGAGAGTGAGTATAACGTAATAGGTAAAATCGGAGGTGATGCAGTACTAAGCTCACGTGGTGAACGTTATGCTCAAGCATTAGCTACAAGGATAAATTCAATGCATATACCAGATCTACGTGTACTAACAAGCCGTCTAAGAAGAACAATAGCGACGGCACGTGGAATTGAAGCACCACAGGAACATGTCGCTGCGCTGAATGAACTAGACGCTGGTGTATGTGAGGGACTTTCTTATGAAGAAATGCAAGAACATTATCCTCAAGTAAGAAACAAATTTATATACTATACTACAGTTCGTTATTTAATTCAAATTTTTCTAGAAACGGGGTAAAATGGCACATTACTTTAGAGAAAAAAGAAAATATTATTTTTAAACCGATTACTGCTTCCGGAAAATAATGGGGCAAGCTGGTCAACCTAGACATTGTGGCCAATTTCCAATTTTTAATAATAACAGTTATTTTTTTTAATTATTCATAAAGAATCTGAAGAGTCTGAGGTAAAATGGGCCGTAACTGCAACAAACTTTTTTTTTACTTAAAATTAAAAATTTTCCGCACTGTCGGGCTGACCAACTTGCCCCAACTTTTTTTTTATAAATAGTAATTTCGGATTTTCTAAAAGATAAAGTTAAATTATAATTAAATTTTTTTAAGTTTAAACCGTAAGTATTAAAATAAAAAATAAAGAAATTATAAGAAAAGAAATTTGTGATTTTTATATAAAATCTATTTATTACATCGCTTGATTATACAGATGTAGATTATTATAATCGTAATTTTGTTAACGACAAATAGATTTAAATGGTTTAGCAAAAGCTTTGCCAGCAACTTTAGCACAGTGTTTTGAACAGCATTCCCAATTAGACATACACTGTAATAAAATATATAATTAATTAATTAATTAATTAATTAATAATTAGTAATTGCGATAGATTCAAATTTCAAAAGATAATTACTGATAAACCAGGTCCTTTGCATTTTCCTTGTGCTCCATCGACAATTTGTGGCATAATTACAGCGACAACAACACAAAGAACGACGAAGATAATCATTAACTTGGACATTTTCAAATACTGAAATTATATATTAGACTGTCATATTGCAGAAATATTTTTTATCAGAAGTGTTAAAAATTATTTAGAGTACGCTGAAAAAAATCATGGAAGCCCTTAATTATAATTTTAAAATGTCGCTGAAAATTTAATGACATTTGTCATTTAAAATACAGAAATAAATATTTTTTTATCGTTTATTGTTATTTTTTATAATAAAATAATTATCTTATGGTCTTGTTAATCATACAGCGTTGAAAGGCATTCAATTATCTACAAAAAAGCCCAATGAGTAAAATTTTTATGCCAGAAAGTTTTTTAGTTACGGAGAGTGAAAGTTTATTTTTAATAAAAATTTATCTGAAATCACTCACGACAGCTCAAATTTTTAAGTTACATAAAAAAAAAACGACTATTTTTTTTTATAATCATATGGGCTACAAAAAAGCTCTGAAGGAACAAATTGATAAATTATAAATTTATGAAGTTTTAAGGATTTTAAAATAAAACAATAACTAAATAATTTAAATATTTTTTAAAACATTTTAAATTTAATGATCTGCAAAAATATACAGCATATGTGTCATCAATAAGGTAAAAATATTTTTAGCTCCTAAAAAATAACAATAAATCTATTAAAATAATTTATTTATTTTTATGGTAAATGTCATTAAATTCCAAGCGGGCTTTTAAAATTACAACTAAAAGCCGTGCTTCGATCATTTTTTTTGTGTTTACTAGATAATTTTTAAAAAATGACTCAAAAATTCAAGAACATAAAATTTACAAAAAATCTTACCTCAATTTTCTTTACTCAAATCACCAGTAGACTTATAAGTTCACTCAGATAAACTGACGTTTACTTGACTCAATAAATTCATTTTTTTTTCCCGCCTATTTATACTGAATTTTTTTCGTTATCAAGATTTCATTTATTATCAAACTAATTTCATCATTTATTGTCTATCTGCTACCAGACGATAATCCCATAACATCGCACTTATTAATCATAATAATGAATCATACATACTACAGTAAATATTTATTACGTGCTCCGTAAAATGATTGAGCATCGGCGTCACAGATTAATTAAACAACATAAAAATAATTAGTCATATTTTTGACGCAATGGAATAAAATTTGAAAATTAATTACGCAGTAATTCAGTACTCAGTATAGACAATTCATGGTTTATTAATTAACAATAATCAATAAAAAATTTTTAAATATATACTTTTTTTAGACAATTACTTATATGTATAAACCCATCAAAATATAAAAATTCAAATCCAGAAAAAAATTGAAGTAGTTTTTATTTTAAAATTCAATTTAAACTAAAACTATAAAAGTTACAAAAAAATTTTTGAAACAAAATCTATAGGAAATTTAATTTTCTACAAAAAAGGTCCTCATACTTATTAACGTATCTCTGATAGTTTCAAAGTTACAGAGCAAACAAATAAGAACAAATAAATTTAAAAACTCCAATAAATGAAAATTTACTTTTTTTACTTAAAGTTGTAAGTACAGTGAAATAAATAGACATACGTAAAAATTTTATAAGACATTTTTTGTAGAGAATTTAATTATCTACAAAATTGCTCATATACATTTTAGTCATATCTGTAATAGTTTAGCTGGAATTTTAATTTTTTTACCGTAACTTTAAGGTGTGAAAAGAATTTAAGCGACCAGCGAAATGGATGAGGGTAAAAGAAATAATAGATGTAATTTTTTTAGGAGTTCGCGTGGCGAGACCAAGACAAACTACGTTATCGTTATCCATGGGGTGAAAGTTACGTCGACATAATGCAACGAGTTGAACCTGTGATAGCAGAGCTGCAACAGTCAAATAATATTCTTGTGATATCCCACCAAGCGGTACTCCGGTGTTTGATTGGTTACTTCATGGACAAAAAACCAGAGGAGCTGCCATACATGGAAGTACCTTTACACACAATAATTCGCGTATCGAGCTGCGGTTTTAATTATCGCATTGAATTTATAAAGTTACCTATTGAATGCGTCAATACAACGAGAAACAAACCTATTAATTGCAATGCTAATCGTACAGCTAATGACGCATTGTTGACAGTACCCGCACATCTTGATCTACCAGATCCATGGAGAAATCCTGGTAATGGTCCGACACTTGTACAACAACACTGAGCCGAAATGAATAAGAAGGAGTCATCTTCTTCGACTTCTTCTTCTTCTTCTTCTTTGTTAACTACTTCCTCTTCTTCTTCTACTTCTTCTTCTTCTTCGACTTTGTTATTAAAAAAATTAACAAAACCATAAGTACTAATAATTATTTTTTTTCTTGTTAATTAACTTTTGGTTTTTTTTTTTTTTATAAATTAATAAATATGAATTTTTTTTTTTTGATATTTTATGATCTTGAAGTCAGGAGATAATTAAAAAATTACGGATTTTATTTTCCAACAAATTAATTAAAAAAAAAAAAAATGCATATGAAGAAAATTACAAAAGCTATGAGTGCAATTTTTTAAAATATTTTTTTTTTATAATTTATCCTTTCTAAAAAAAGTCAAAAAATTATTAATGACTAATTTGAGTACCATAAGTTTTAAAAGTGTATGAGAACTTAGAAATTTGAATAGAAGTTATGATTTAATAGGGGACTGATATTTTAAATGCAAAAAAAAAAATTTTCATATATTATATATTATAATTATATATACTCTATTATCGATGATTATTTAAAAGAGAATATAATTACTCATTAATAAGAATTTTGAAAAACAAGTCCCCTTAATTATTGAAATTTTTTTCATTGTGCCAATTTATGAATTTAATTACAAAAAAAAAAATTTTTTTGCGTAATTATTTATTTTTATTAAAATTTTATAATTTATGCATTTTAAATATTAAATTCTCAGTACATTACTTCTAACTATTATTAATTATATTAATTATTGATTAAATAATGACAGTAATACTCTTATATAAAAATAAGAATAAAAAAAATTGTTTTTTTCAGAAAATAAAAATTTTATATATATATATATTCAAAAAGGTTCAAATAGTGTATTAATTATTAATTATTAATTACTAATTAGGTAATATAATAATCGTAATTAGTGATATATTTTTGTAGCAGCTAATAGATTGTTAAATAAAATAGTACATAATTAAAAATATTTTCAAAATATTATACTGTACTAAATAACAAAAAAAAGTTGAAATATTCAAAAATTAATTTTCAAAAAAAAAATTTTTTTTTTTATTAGATTCTTGTTTTTTTTTATTTATTAATTAGAAATATAAAAAATGTGTCTCTTAGAAGTAAATAATTAAGCGATTATTATTAAGAAAATCTGTATATGTAATGAGTATTTAAAAATAAATAAAATAATGTTTTTTTTTTATAAAAAAAAAATTTTTTAATAATTCACTGAATAAATCATTTTTTTATGGAAAAATTTCACACTTATTTTTTAACATCTTTTAATGTACGGACTCGATAAAAAATTAAATAATTGCGTATAATTACGCTCCCTGATCTTTGGGTACAGAGAGAATAATTATTTACAAGTAGAGCTCCGCTTATTTTTGACAAGCAATTATCCAGTATTGAACATATCGCTGGATAAATTTTGTCAGCAAGTATGTAACCGTGGATTGACGACACTTTTTTGATTACTAGATAACAAACTGCGGGAAGTAAGACGTAAAAATGATTTAACATCTGAATTAATGCATTTTGTTGATACTTTTATACAGAGTTTCTTTAATTATTATTCGATTAAAAAGTTTTAAATTGTCAAGATGCACAATGGGACATAGAACGTCAATGGATTAATTGATTCTCAAGTCAACCATCAATACTTAAGTCATATGTATAAAGTGCCATAGGTGACAGTTTAGTCCCGAGTACGCCAGCGGACCCATCAGTGAGCCCGACTTGGCGTACTCTGCCGCAGACTATCTTTCTATTAACTCGGTCGGAGTCACAAGAATGTAGTGAACTTGGTTGCATTAACTCGGTAACAACCCAAGGTGGATAGTAACTTATCCCTATGCATCTACTCACATCCTTTGGAGTTGTAATAATATTTCCCGAGTGATAAAACTACTGACGAATTACCAACATCAATTATTTAAAGTTTGTACTTCAGTTAGACCTTCAAGTCGCTGCCGTCCATCTTACGGCAATGAATAAATAATATTATTATTTTAAATTTAAAATTAATTATTTATATGAATTTGTAAAGACGACAAGTCATCGAGGCTATTTTTCAACCGTAAGGATACAAAGTTAGAGCCGCTAGTTGTAATTTAGATTCTTTCGCTCTAATTTTTCTCAATCCGCCGTAAAACTGAACAGGTTACTAAGAACCATTTTGCCCCACGTGATAATAAAAATCTTCTGTCGACCATTTTGTGTTCAACGATTTCAGAAGAGTTTAAATATGAAAATTTGGTTTACAATTCTATATAAAAATTTTCAAAAATTGTTATTAATAAATAAATACTCGTATAAAATAAAAAAAATTAAATTATAAATTAAATACTATTTTATTCCATACAAAAGACTAGAAAAAAATTTCCATTTGACTAGATAATTATTAAGTACAAAAATGCTGACTAGCTCGCTCACAAATATTTGTTAATTAATACATTAATTAAAACTAGAGTCTCATTAATTTCAACGTGTAATCCCGCTGCTTGACAGCTAAATGCAGATCCAGTCCTTTCAGCATACGATGACGTAACTCATATTCATTTGTCAATGTCTCGCGTCTTGTATTTATCGTGTTATCATTACCATTGTGATGATTACTACTATTAACCGTAATATTGTCATTATTACTCACGTATTTGGGTGTATGTTTTACAACATTACGCATAAAGTCAACAGTAACACGTCTACATGTATCGTAACCAGACAGTTGTATACTTTTGTCACGTACGCGATTTAATTCACTTGGTTGTGGTTTTGTCGCACGTTCAATTACTGATATCATTGATTTTGATGATCCTGGTAAATCTTTGAATACATTCGTCAGTACTTCACGCATTACGTTTTCATCTGTATCATCACCTTGAAAAAAAAAAATTTTTTTTATTATTTATCAGGAAAATAATAATTTTAATTTGTGGAGATTTAAGTCCGAGATACTGCCTTAGGCCTCCGTAGATCTATCTAGATCTGTATAGATCCACGTTGATCAAAGCGGAAAGAAGCAAATTATTGAACTGAGAATTAAAATTTTTTTTTATTTAAAAGAGATCTCAGGGGCTGGTAAAAAATAATTTTAAAAAATTTTGATCTAAAGAGATCTAGATGAATCTCAGTAGATCTAAATTTATGTCAATGTAATTATTAAAGTACAAGTTGAATATTAATTACTAAAAATTTTAGAATGTCCGTTTTATATGGAAAAAATAATTGGTAGCAGGTACAGGCAATAATCTGTTGCAGCTAATGATTTGTTTTAGCGTGCAGTGGGACAAAAAGTCCTAAGAAAATTTTTTTTTTATGTATAGACCAGATGAGGATGACTGTCTATGTGTTTTATGGAAAATAGCCCGTAGTTTTGCTCCTATTAGGAATTTTTCTGCACAATACAAAAATTTTTTGTTTCTAATAGTGTCCTCTAATTGGAAATCTTGAAAAATTCCTGGTAAATTTTTATTTTAAGCCATCGACTCAGATTTCCTACCGATTTTCTGTAGAATTCCTTTAGAGGCAATGTAGTTTTGTTCCTATTGGGAACACTTTCTCATGATATAAACCACTTTCATTCCTAGTAATGTTTTCTAACCGAAAAAACTCGAAAAAGTCCGGGAAAAAATTTTTTTTTTTTTTTTTCAAAAGTAATTGAGTCCCGATTTTCTATCGAATTTTTGTGGCCGAAATTAGTTTGATTTCTATTGGAAATACACGGAGATAAAATTATGGTAACAGTTACAATATATTATGGGAATGGTTCCCATACTGCATGGTAACTGGTTTTTTTGAAATGTTGATTATAGGAACGGCACCCATATATATTATGGTAATCATTCCTATAATTATGGGTATAATTCCCATATGGTATCGGAATAGTTCCTATGGAATCATGGTAATCGTTACCATGTAACTATGATAATGGTTACCATAATATTTAGAAATTATAACAAATTTTTTTTTTTTTTGTAACAAGCGTTTTTTTGTATACTTAAAATTTTGTAATATACGAAAAAAAAACGCTTCTTACAAGAAAAAAAATCTGGGCGTCGGTTGACCCAGCGGACCAGCCCCAAAACTTCCCGCTGTTTTCGACCTCAAAGAGCTTGAGAATGCTATCACATGCAATTGTTTTTTTACGATCTTTTCAAGCTCTATCAAGTTACCTGTTATGCTGAAGTTTGAAAATTTAAGAATCGAAAATCATCAATGAAGCGGTTTTTAAAATTTAGTTCCTGATTATGTTCAGTACAATAAGTGTATTGAGGCAGAAATCAATGTCAGGGATCAAAATCAAGATTTAAATAAGTTTTGACTCATGTAAGAAACAATAAAATATGAAATATCCGATAAAAATATTAAAAACTACGTTTTATCGATTTTTTTGTTGATAATATGATTTAAACTAAAAACCAAGTTCGATGACATTATATGATCAAAAGAAACCATAAAAAAGATGAGTTGGTATGATATCAGGCACATTTTAGTACGTTATATTATGATTTATCCGGAAAAAATAACATAAAATGTTATTTTTTTAACTTTTCAACGCCGATATCTTTTGAACTAATCAATCGATTTTGATAGTTGACGTGGCAATCGGCGCGTTTTATTGAATTCTAGAGCTGATTAGATTTTGATGTCGATCGTATAAGTCGTTTTTTAGAAATCAATAAAAAACTAAAAAAAAATTTTTTTGTTTTTTCGTAATTCGCACACACACACACACTCGGACATCATTCTGAAAATAGTCAGAATAGCTTCCTAGGACCTCAAAACGTCGACATCTGATGAAAACTCGATTTTCGAAAATCGCGGTGAAAACAATAACTTCCCGAAATTTTTGAAAATCGTCGATTTTCTTAGCGGGAAGTTGAAAAATTTTTATAATTTCTAAATATTATGGGAATTATTACCATGATATTATGGTAACCATTCCCATAATATTATGGTAATCGTTACCATAATATTATGGTAACGGTTACCATCATATCATGGTAATAATTTCCATACATTATGGGAATGATTACCATAATATTATGGTAACCATTACCATAATATGATGGTTATGTTTACAATAATATTATAGGAATAGTTACCATAATATATAGGGCTTATTCCCATATACACTTAGGAACCATTACAATGTGGTTATAGGATCGGTTACTATTTGCTTGTGGGAACAATTCCTATGAGTATGGTAATCATTACCATGATTCTTTCACATGGGATATGGAAACTGTTACCATAATGATAGGAATTGTTCCCATACTTATGGAAACTTTTCCCTGAAAGTATGGGTCTATATCCCATAATCCCAAGTAATCATTACCATAACGGTATGGGATGATATTTCATAAACGTACTAGGAACAGTTACCATAATTTTCTCTCCGTGTAGGAAAATTTTTTTTTGAACTTTTATAGAGTAGCCCGTAATTTTGCTTCTGTTCGGAGTACCTCCACAAAATATGAGCGTTTTTTGTTCTTTATGGTGTCCTCTACACGAAAAAAAATAATTGCTAGCTGCGACTGATTAATTCACTTGCAGTTACAGAAAAAAACTTTCAAGTCAGCCAACCTCCCCTAGTTATATATATGATATTTTCTGTTTAAAATTTTACACAGACCAATTTACCCCATGTACTTCATGGTAATATTTTAAAAAAATTAAAATATAATAGAAAATTAAATTAATAAATTACCTAATTCACTAGTATTATCATTAAAATATGTATCATCATTAACCGAATTTTGTAATTCAATTATTTTTTTTAGGGCCAGCTGTAAATATTCACGCGTATTTGGTTCTTGTTTTTCTTCATGTTCTCCATTTTTTTCTTCATTTCTGTTACTTCCTTTAAATTTTTTTATTTTGTCATCTTCTACCAAACATGGAGCCTAAAAAAACAGCCAAACAATTAATTAATAAAATCAATTAATTTTAATTAAAGTACTTTACGAAAAATAGATCCAAAATCTCTACTCTAAAGTACACAGTTCGAATCCCATTCACTGCACTTTTATTTTTTTTTTTCATTTCTTACAAAATAAAAATAATTCTGCGATAAAAATTTTTATTTTTTCGTACAAAAAAATTTGTTAAGTTTGAATTCTTAATCGTGTTGCCTCCAAAATAATAAATTTTCACATCAAACACACTAATTATTTTTTTAAAAAATTTTTTTACACTTCATGACTTAATAAAAAAAAAAAAAAAAATGTAATTAGTCCGTATGAGAAAAGAAATAAAAATATTAAGGGTGTACTTACAGAGCATGATCTTTTCATTGTGACAAGTATTTAATAATACAATATATATATAATTTTTTTTTGTTTTTTTTTTGATAAAGTATTTAAATAGAAAACAAATTTTTTGAAATTAATAAATGGAGTATAAATTAAAAATTATTTTTACTCAACACTTTATTTGGTAGTTAGACGCGATATGTTGGAGAACAAACCGTTATATTAATACTGTGTAGAGTAAATGTAGTATGGGGGTGATATATCTGAAAGTGGCGCGTGCCTTAACCCCCACTCTTTGTGTGATCAACAACCCCCTCGACAGCTGCATATTTCGTTGACCCTTAGGGTTTAAATGTGTGAACATGTGCGTGTGTAAGTGTGTGTATATTAAAGTAGGTAACGGTCGAAACGATTCGATGAATTATTTACAGGGCAAAAGTAGAGTAGACACGGAAAGTAATCAAGACAAATTTAAAAAAAAAATTCTCTAGATTACTGAAGTTTAATTATTGAGATACCGAATTTCGGGTATTTTTAAGGGTTGAATAAGACTGTACTTCTTCATTTGTACATCAAATTTTTATAAATAATTTGTAATAGATAAATGATATCTAAGGATAGAAGTCTTAGTAAAGTTATCGAGTGGGCGCCATTGTGATATTAATACTTGGAATATTAAATAAATTGTAATAAAAAAAAATTTCAGGGTAATTCTAGGGGTAGTCGGATGCTAAAAAAATAAAAATAATTGTGAGCATGAATTTAAAATAAAGCAATGGTATAATTTTCGGAAGCATATATTTTTTTATGATTTAAGAAAAAGGTGATCTTAAATATATATAACTAGATTTTTTTTTATCTATTAATAAGCTATTTTTATAACTACTCTTATTTTTTTAGTAATCAGTTTGAAGGAGGACATAAAATTAAATCATTATAGAAAATACAATTTATTGTTATTATTATTATTATTATTATTATTATTATTATTATTATTATTATTATTATTATTATTATCAAAAAAAAATTAAGTCAGCTATATCAGAGATACTATATATATATATATATATATATATATATATATATATATATATATATATATATATATATTAACATAAGCAATGAATTTTTATTTGCGATATATTTACTTAATATTATTGTTTCCATGTAATTGAAAGCGATAATAATATATTTTAAATGACTTACCAACATAAATTAAAAGTAAACACGATGGCATTGATCGTTATTATCAACAAACTGGTCTCCCTGCTTACAAAATCCGATAGGTTCTTATAGCTGTATGTATAAGGCCCTATACTTAACTAAAGCACTTCTCATAGAACTCATTCATTCTTATAAAATCTCTATAGGAATTTATGAGCATCTATTGGATCCTATGAGATTTTCTAAACAGGGCTATTATAAACAACACTATCAAATATCAGTACATATATAAGTGAAATAAAATAAAGATTTAAAAATCATATTTTTCAAACGTACTATAGCCTAATAGTATTTTGATAGACGTTTTATATAAATCTATATCTTAAGTTTCCCGGGTCAAAAAAATAACTTAAATTTGACTTGAATGTATACTAAGTGGGTAAAATTAGCCAAAAGTATGTCAAATTTGGATGGAAAAAACGTTTGATTTTGACTTGGTTTTGGCTAGCCTACTTAATATCAATATAAGTCAAAAAAGTCAAACTTGGCTTGGTTTTGGCTTAGTTGACTTAAATTCAAGTCAAATTAAAATTCTTTTTCGACCCGGACTTACACAAATCTTTCCAGTCGTCTTTTTGTTAGAAGTCCAAGACAAGATTATTCCATAAGATGTCTTAAGTAAATCTGTTGCAAGACTTGACCAAGAAACTTAAGTAAGACGCAAGAGATCAGATCTGTTGCAGAATTGATTAAGATCCCTGCATATCGTTACTATTTCTCTATAAGCCACAGGTTCTGCGTCTAAACTTCAAGCGATTCGAGAAAAAATCTTATGGCTCAAACAATTCTGCAGCAGTTTTTATCTAACATTATTATTGTAACTGTCTTGCTTGAAAATTCTTGCAGACTGCAGTTGCAGATTTCCCTTTCTTCAAGTCTTTTAAAAAAATCTTTGGTAAAACTTGATGAAATCTTTGCATAGAATTCTTATCGATTACACCTTATTCAAGTCTTGTTCAAATCTTCCGTAAGAAATTCTCTGAAGACTTCGTCAATAACTTTACTGAAAAAAATAATCGGTAGTAGCTATCGGTTGGTAATCGGTAGCTACTACTGATTATTTTTTGGTAGCCGCTACCAATTATTTTGATAATGGCTACCGATCATTTAATAGCTGCTACCGAAATAGTCGGTAGCTGCTACCGAAAAAAAATCAGTAGTAGCTACCGATTGCCAACCAGTAGCTGCCACCGATTATTTTTTTTTAGTGTTCAAGATAATGCTACTAGTAAATATTAGACTCAGTTTCCAAAGGGTTTAATTCTGAAATTTTTTTTTACTTCCATAAAATTTTTACTTACTACTCAAAAAATTTTTTTTTCGAAATCATGTTTTCTTATCTTATATTTTCATCCATTTATAAAAAATTTATCATTGTCTTATACTTTTAAGACCAACATAGCAACCAATTTTTTTAATAAAAAAACAAAAATTGAGGAAATAAATTTACAAAATTATATTTGATACCCCAATAACTTGTTTATTAAATAAGAATAATATAACAAATAGCAAATCATAACTCCATTAAATTAGTTACAGTAATACGGACGCTAAATTAATAATAATAATAATATGAAGTTGAAACAAATCATTTTTAAGCTCTCTTGGAATAATTGTAATAACAATATGTGATTAATAAATATATAGATAAATATTATATTTTGAATACTCAAAAATTGATAGCCATTAAAACGATAATAATAATATTAATATTGATAAGTAATTAATAAAAAATGTATTTCATCCCACAAGATCATCAACCTTATCCAGAACTGGATCAAGAACTGGTTTCACGAGTCCACCAGCAAGGGGAAGATCATCAACCATTTCTTCAACTTTTTTTATTATACTTTTATTTTCTTCACCACCAGCAGCTTCATCGTCACGTTTCATAACTTAAATATAGAAAAGGTTTGTTAAAATAAATTTTATAAAAAATTATTTTTTTAATAGTAATAATTATACTTACTGCCGGCATTGATGACATAAATACATGCCATCAGTACAAAAAAAATAATCAGCTTATTCTTGAACATTTTTTTTTGTGTTACTTTAGTGTTCGAAAAATTGATGCTGTTCAAATGACGACAGGAATTAGACTAAAGTGAAAATTTTTTAGTGGTAATTACATTTAATCGACAGTACTGTAGAACCGGAAGGTCATTGTAATTAGCGACTAATATTGTTCTGATAAGTAACATCAATTTTTCGTTTACGTAAAAAATAATTGGCTGATAATTCGAATGGCGAGTTGATAAGTGTAACAACTTTGGCTTATCGTTCACCTTGAATTCTGGTGGTATATTTTCTTTTTAGTGATATTGAAATATTCAATATTTTTCTATTTTTATCTTACTGAATTTTCAAAAAAATTTTTTATAAAACAGCGAGATGATCGGTCATATATTTATTTTTACATGGTCAAGTTGGTCCCCAATTATGGGAAGTGTTCCTATGCATTATGGTATGGGTACAATTCCCAGAAAAAAATTTTTTGAAACCAAAAGGACCTATAGTTTAAATTATGCGCCTTTTGAGCTTTCAATTTTTTTTTCCCAATTTTTAATTTTAGAATAAATCTACAATATGATTAGCAAAAAAAAAAATCTGGGCGTCGGTTGACCCTGCGGGCCAGCCCCAAAACTTCCCGCTGTTTTCGACCTCAAAGAGCTCGAAAACATTAGTGTAGATATATTTTCGAGCTCTTCGAGCTCGAAAATGCTATCACATGCAATTGTTTTTTTACGATCTTTTCAAGCTCTAACAAGTTACCTGTTATGCTGAAGTTTGAAAATTTAAGAATCGAAAATCATCAATGAAGCGGTTTTTGAAATTTAGTTCCTGATTATGTTCAGTAAAATAAGTGTATTGAGGCAGAAATCAATGTCAGGGATCAAAATCAAGATTTAAATAAGTTTTGACTCATGTAAGAAACAATAAAATATGAAATATCCGATAAAAATATTAAAAACTACGTTTTATCGATTTTTTTGTTGATAATATGATTTAAACTAAAAACCAAGTTCGATGACATTATATGATCAAAAGAAACCATAAAAAAGATGAGTTGGTATGATATCAGGCACATTTTAGTACGTTATATTCTAATTTATCCGGAAAAAATAACATAAAATGTTATTTTTTTAACTTTTCAACGCCGATATCTTTTGAACTAATCAATCGATTTTGATAGTTGACGTGGCAATCGGCGCGTTTTATTGAATTCTAGAGCTGATTAGATTTTGAAGTCGATCGTATAAGTCGTTTTTGAGAAATCAATAAAAAACTAAAAAAAAAATTTTTTTTTTTTTCGTAATTCGCAAATATTTTCGAGTCTATTCGATCAAATAATTTGAAATTTCTAGAAAAGTTGATGGCCAACAAGCTCTTTCGATTACCACCTCAACCATCCAAATCGATTCATTAGTTCAAAAGTTACAAAGAGTTTACATACACACACACACACACACACACACACATACATACACACACTCGGACATCCTTCTGAAAATAGTCAGAATAGCTTCCTAGGACCTCAAAACCTCGCCATCTGATGAAAACTCGATTTTCGAAAATCGGGGTGAAAACAATAACTTCCCGAAATTTTTGAAAATCGTCGATTTTCTTAGCGGGAAGTTAAAAAATCGTTCTATCGGTTGACCCTGTGGGCCAGCCCCAAAACTTCCCGCTATTTTCAAGCTTCTTAACTTCAAAAATATTGCTGTGAATACATTTTCGAGCTCCTTGAGCTTGAAAATATTTTTTTATGCCTTGGTTTTAAAAACAAGTTAGATGAAAATTATCTAGCTCTTGGGCCAAAATTAGCAAATTGAGGCTCGGTAGCCCAATATTGTGCCAAGACAGGTCCCGTTGTGAAAAGTTTTTTTCCTACAAGGGTAGTAGTGAAAAGTGATCACTTACCTCGGCTGTTATAAAATTTATTATCTATGAAATAACTGAAGTATGACAATTTTCACATTCTCAATTATTTTTATCAATTTTTATCACGTAGACTGCGAGGTTTACTTAAGCATTTTTTGCTATGGATAAAAATATCCTGAAAATATTTAATCTGCCATGTAAATGACCACGGCGAAAAGTTTAATAAGGAAAAGCGGGAAAAACGAACCACTTTAAAAATTTTTTTTCAAAAATTATTTTTAATTTTTCAGTGGACTCAATTATTGTTGACCACAAAAAACAAATATGGCATTATAGTCGTTTTGTTTTTAAATAAAAATAATTTTTTTTTCTTACTTTTTTTTGGAATGTTTAAATTATAGATATTAATAAAATAAACTATTTATTATTTATATATATTTTTATTTATTTATCAAACAAGTAAATTATTCATTAGTGTAAATAATTTAGAAATAAAACTAAATCATAGTTTAGAGAATAAAAACTATCCAATGTATTTGTCAAGACCATCGAAAATAGGATTAGTTATAGGTGTTATGAACATGTTAACAAAAGGAAGACCTGCGAGGAGCTTTTTAATTTTAATAAATAATCCTTCAAATTCTTCGTCCGATCCAGAGCCTGTTGACTCTGTACTTGGTGAATCTGAACTCGGTGAATCCATAGGTCCTGAACTCATATCCGCTTGACGTTTGACAGCTAAACAAAAAAAAAGTTATAATTTTTTTTTATGATAAAATTGTTAATTTTATCTAAAAATACTATATCTATAAAAAAAACTAAAGCTTCATAACAAAAAAAAAAAAATAATTTTTTTATTTTATAAAAACATCAGAGAGGATTCGAACCCTCGACCTTCAGAATTAAGTGTAAGGAAGAAATGCCAATATCTCGCGACCAAATCAACCGAATTTAAAATTTCTGCTGGAATCCACTCAAGTAATTGAAGCTTAGAGTACATGAGTTTCAAATAAGTCGTTTGAATAATTATTTAAATTTAAATTTCAGTAAATGTACTTACGGTTTGCGCTGTTTAAATAAACACAGCTAATTAAAATAACGCAAAGGGCTAATTTAGTCTGATACATTTCGATGGATGAATATTTAAATATGACGGTGAGTTAAAATGAACTAAAGTGTAATGCAGGTAAAAATATAAACCTGATCTTCATAATAACGATATTTATAACAACAATAATAATTATTATTATTATTATTTACGTGGACGATAACTATTGCACGAGTATATTGATGAACCGAACATTTTAAAATAAAATTTGTAAATTGCGTTTACGTCATTACCTTGTAGTTAATGTCTCTGTCTGTGTGACATCGGTGGTATGTATATATATGTTGGAGCTTATCATATTCTAATTATTGTAACTTGTATTGTTAACTGTGTTCTTTTATGTCCCTGTCATTGCTTATTGGTTACTGTATAGGTTTTTTTATTATCGTGGACTATGACAAGGAAAGTCGAGAAGGACGAAGTAAATGAGCTTTTAAAGATAACAATGTTCATATGCGAATATGTTTCAACTTTGTTGTTTTCCTTAAGCAATTTTTTTTTAATAAAATATGTTTGTAATTAATGTATTTAAGCTATTTAGTAAATATTAAAAATAAAAATAATACCATTTTATTAAACAAATAATACGATCAGTCTTTAAAAATTTATTTTAGCCTGTCTCTTTTTTATTTCGTAAGAGAAAATTTTCTTAAATCAACACGATCAATTTGATTAATTTAAATCCTGTCATATGATAATGGCATTCAAATTAATTATTTATCGTAATTAAACATCGTTAAAAATATGATTAATTACATAATCTGTTAAAGGTATACCGATAATTAATTGTTACAACACAATCGTTTTAATAACGTAATAAAAATAATAGATTGTTTGATTTGTAATTTAAAAGCTAGCGGTCCCCTTTAATTTGGAAGTATTTAATTTAAAGGACTAATTATTATTCAGGATCGCTTTGCAATGTTTCACCATTTGTCAAAACAATCGCATCGTCGTCAGCTTCATTATAATCAATAGATAAAATACTTTGACGTCTTTTTTTTTTTAATCTACCACAGTCACGTTGGTGATGTTGAGGCTGCTGCGGCTGCTGCTGCTGCTGATCATCATCACTACTATGCGCACTTTTATCGCGTTTAGTCCTCTCTCTGTCCCCCCTGTCTCCCCTATTATCGAGGATCCTGGAATCACCCCTGTCTCTCAGACGGAGCAAAGTGTTAGTAGTCCTAGAGGAAGTTGAATCATCACCGTTTGTTTTATCACCACCACTACTACTACTACCGCTACTACAACTTTTAGCACCCTTAGTCCGCCTCAACGTCCGGCCACATTTACTCTCATTATTATCATTATTATCATCATCATTATCACGATCGCTCAATTCCTCGTTTTCAACTTTTATTATTAATGCCGCAGAATCACTCGAGCTCTTATCGTTGTCTTGTGTAGCAGCCGTCACAGTCGTCGTCGTCGCCGTCGTCGTCGTTCGGTCCTGAGGTTTCAATGGCGGAGTTCACTCCCCGTCTTCGTCAGCTTCTTTGTATTGTTCAGCCTCAACGACATGTGTCTTTGTCGTTATTTCAGTGTCCAATATCTCATCCGGCTCCTCTTCTTTTTTAATAATCGGCGGCGTGTGAGGCGACAAACCATTTGATAAATTGTTTTCGTTAGGCAACGATTTTAATGCCAAATTTTCTTGCTGGTGTAATGTCACCTAATGTCGCTTAATATCAATAAATACCCATTTACTGTAATTGAATATATCATATAAATAAATAAGACTACAAATTCAAGTTTTTTAAGCATATAGACATTTTTTTATTCATCATCTTACATAATTGCACTGACATTTACTATGTGTTAGCCACGTATTAAATATGTTAATTAATTTAGAATGATATAAATGAATCAATAATTATATATTTAAATATACAATAAAATTGAATATTTATTATTAAAATGAATTCGCATTTACATTATGTTTATTTAATTGTTTTCAATTCATGTTTCAAATAATTCCTTCTGTTAAAAATTAATATTAAAAATTACAATATTCATATATATTAGACTCTATTTTTTTGCAGTGATATATTATGTACTTACTGTTCAAAATTACTCAGTACACACTAAAAAAAATAATCGTAGTTTTAAAAGCCCGCTTGGAATTTAATGACATTTACCATAAAAATAAATAAATTATTTTAATAGATTTATTGTTATTTTTTAGGAGCTAAAAATATTTTTACCTTATTGATGACACATATGCTGTATATTTTTGCAGATCATTAAATTCAAAATGTTTTAAAAAATATTTAAATTATTTAGTTATTGTTTTATTTTAAAATCCTTAAAACTTCATAAATTTATAATTTATCGATTTGTTCCTTCAGAGCTTTTTTGTAGCCCGAGTGATTATAAAAAAAATAGTCGTTTTATTTTTTTATGTAACTTAAAAATTTGAGCTGTCGTGAGTGATTTCAGATAAATTTTTATTAAAAATAAACTTTCACTCTCCGTAACTAAAAAACTTTCTGGCATAAAAATTTTACTCATTGGGCTTTTTTGTAGATAATTGAATGCCTTTTAACGCTGTATGATTAACAAAGCCATAAGATAATTATTTTATTATAAAAAATAACAATAAACGATAAAAAAATATTTATTTCTGTATTTTAAATGACAAATCTCATTAAATTTTGCAGCGGCATTTTAAAATTATAATTAAAGGCTCCCATGAATTTTTTCAGCGTACTCTAAATAATTTTCAACACTTCTGATAAAAAATATTTCTGCAAAATGACAGTCTAATATATGAAAGTATATGTTTTAATTTTTTTTAAATTCATTTAATTTCTCGGGTAAAAAAATTATATATAATTATATATGATTACATATAATTATATAGATTCATATTTAATTATATAAAATCATATATAATTTCACATATTTTTTTTACCCGTTTTTTCAATTCAATATCCCGGTTTCCAATCAATCACAATTACCCAATTTATATATATATAAATATCATATATCTTTATAATAATTTTCTTTCATCTTAAATTGAAAAATTTTTTTTTATATTCATTATAATTAAATATTTGACATTAATTGCCAATTAATTATTATTTAGAATAGTAGGTTCATTTTAAATAAATACAAATAATTATTTTAAATTTATTGTAATTATACAATTTTTATTCATTATTAATAAATATAATTTAACATAAAAATATAATTATTAAACTACAACAATAATTAGCAAGCAGAGACAAATTTTTATTTTTTTTTATTTAATTATTTAACACAGTTATTAACTGATTAATTAATAAATTATTTATTATTATTATTATTTTGTCGCTGGAATGTCTCAAAGTAATTAATTAAATTTTTATTTTATTTTTTTTTTTTTCATATTTTTGCAGTTCTTAAATATATATATTTATATATTTTTTTAATGACTAGAATCAATGACTGAATGTCGTTTATTAATAATTAAATACAGCTTTTCTTTAATACTATAATTCATAATAATAATTACTAATTAATATAAATTACTAAAGATTCAGGATTCATTTATTCCTTGTAACGATTAAGCAAAGAACGATAGGTTCTGATTAATGAGATAACCCCAAAAAAATCTTACGCACTACCCCCACTTTTTTCATTTTTTCAATGACCTTGTTGTAATGATCGCATTCAAATTTTATTAATTAATTAATAAAACATTAATTAAAGCATTTACTAAAGAAAGGACAATCTTAGTTCTAATTTTTTCAGGATGAAGATTTTTAAAAAAATTGCTTACTATTATTTTAAATTACAATTGTCCTGGTGGAAAATGAATCTTCCTCCATTTTTACGGTATTGAAATTACTTGATTAAAAACTCCGATGAAATCTGATTGGAAATAAATTAGATTTCTATCAAATTAACTCAGGATTACCTGGAAATGTTCTAAGTATCCGATTGAAATTTTTTAATCAGATTCTATTGGAAAATAATAGTTTTTTTTTCCCAACTTCTGATTAACTTTCAATCGGATTCATTCGGAACTTTCTGATTAAATTCGATTAAAATTTCCCAATCAGATTCAATTAAAGTTTTAAATATGATCCTGAAGTTAGCAGACAACAATTTTCGAATTTTTTTTTTTCGACGATTTAATATAAAAAAAAAAATATGCATCTGTAGAAAATAAAAAAACTATCGCTGCAATTTCTTGAAATATATTTTTTTTATAATATATCATTTTTTAAAACATCAAAAAACTATTCGATGTCGACTAACTTTAGTATCATGTTTTTTAACTAGAAAATAGCCAACATCTAATTTTTTCCAAAACAATAAATTGTGAAAAAAAATATTTCGAAAAATTGCACCTATAGTTTTTTAGATTATCTACATGTGCATTTTTTTTTTTTTTTTTTTTTGTAATCGATTTCTTAAAAAAAAATCAAAAAAATTATTAATTGTTTAGTAACTCAAAAATTTTCCATTTTCTTACGATCAAGTTCTTGCTGCGAATGCGCGATAGTAAATACAAGCTCACATCATGATAGAGCAGGGGACATTAATTTGTTAATTAAATTCTTACCTACAAAATTAAAAATTGATTGCAATCTTGCCATGATTTTCAAGAATTTATTCAACAAATTTCACCAAATAATCGATTTTAAACAGAAGTAATTTTTTTTTAAATTTCTCCCTCGCAAAATTTTAATCGTTGTCTTTTTTTTAATTAATGCTTCAACTTTTTTTTTTTGTTAATTACTAAAATTTGAATACACTTCCGAAAATTAAGTCATTGAAAATGAAAAAGTAGGGGCTACTGTCAAAAATTTTCAAAATAATCTCAATTAATCAGATTCTAACCTACTTTGCCAAAACAATATAACAAAAAAATGAATCCAACCTTTAATGACATGAAATTCAACTGATCAAAAAATGGTTAATTATTAATCATTAATTATTATTATCTTATAACAAAAAAAATAACAAAAAAGCGTGCTTATTTTTTTTAAACTTAAACTCTAATTTCAATTATTTATTTGTAGTAATCCGTCTTAGTTTATTTTACTTTTTTTTCTTTTAATCAATTTTTTTTTTCCAATTAATCATAATTATAAGTAAAATTATAATTATTATTTTTTAAATATATACAACACTAGACTATATGCGATCTGACATTTTAAAAAGCCTCGATCTCTTCATTGTTAATTTGAAAATTAATAGTATTAATATTTATTTATCTTTCCATAAATATCACTGTATATATATCGTGTTTTATATATTTATTTATTTATTTATTTGTTTTCAATAATTATGTCACGATTAATTATATCAGTACTGCAACAAGAAATTGTTGCCAGTTTAAAAAAAAAAAAAATTATTTTTACAACTGCATAAAAAAAAAAATAATAATTTCTTACACTACATAAATAAATAATTATTTAACAAATTAATTAAGATATTTACTACATAACAACTACCATAAAAAACTCTATTTTTTTTTCAATTATCAATAATTATTTATAATTAATTAAAAAAAAACATTTATAAATTTAATCCAATTAGATTTAAAACGTTTTTTTTTTACACTTTTATTGCATTATTTTTTCCAATAAAATGTTTTTGAATTTAATAATAAAACTCTTCCGTAAAAAAACGTTTTTTCCAAAACGTTCGGAGAATTTTTATTATTTTTTAATAAAAAATAAAATTCAAAATAATATAAATATTGAATTATTCAAAAAAAACTGTTAGTCGAAATCTACAATCGTCAGGTTGGATAAAAAAAATTTTCGAACGTTTATTTATTAAATCCTTGGATTTATTAGTGACCATTTGTAAGTACTGATTAATAATATCCGTGACTCACTTATTATTAGTATGTCCTTGATTATCCGTTGACGCTGAAATAGGTGCTGTTGTTGTTGTTGTTGTTGTTGAGGTTAGAGATGAGGTTATTAATGAGGTTGATAAATTTATTGGGGGATTGGTTATGGGTAATTTTCGTGCTAATTTAGACCTTATTTGTCCAGCTAATAATGGATTTATTGCATACAACCAGTCGTACACTTCTTTGTCGCCTAATGTTTGAAGTAAATATCCATGATGTTTTGTGACGACGCTGAAAAATTTTTTTTTTCAAGTTTATTAATGAGTTATTTGAATAGTCGATGAAATTTCGCGTAAAATGAATACCAACATCAATATATTGGGCTTTGATAATTATTTTGTATTTTAATTGTTTTAAAAGTAATTTTTTGTATATTTTTTTGAACAAAAAATTTTTCGGGCAAAATTTATTGGTTATTTAAATTGCCGATGTGATTCTGCGTAAAATGAGTACCATCATCGATATATTACGTTTCGATGATTATTTTGTATTTTAATTGTTGATTAATTGATTATAACAATAATTAATATAACGATATAATTTTAAGTGACGCAAATATATTGATGTGGGTACTCAAATGATAGGGAATTTTATGACGAACAAGACTGTGTATATAATAATATATATAATATAAGTATACCTAAATGTATTTGGTACTTTAACCATAGCGAGTTGATCTTCAGAGTATTCAACTTGTGCAGTGGCTAAATTAATCAATGCCCGCTCGACTGGGTCTTTTTCTTCTCTGAATATAAAAACGTACGGTCTACGTACGGCCTAAAAAAACCAACAAACAAAATACCAGTGTTAATAAAAGAAAATTAATTTTAATTGATTAACTATACGTACCACCCATCGTTTTTTCCAGCCGTTGGTTTTGTGCTCCAAAACATTGAGATATCCCTTGCGGGCAATTACCGGACTAATGCGAATCTCTTCGACTTCCGGTACATAGAGAACTAGATTTTCTTTCAAGGGTGAAGTTGAACCAAGCGGAGCTGGTGCTAGTGATGATTGACTTGAATCTCCAGCCATCATACTTTCCTGTAGCTCATGGAGTCGCGCTCGCTCGGGTGAAGTCAACCTAAAGATGCACGACTTAGAACGACGAACAATAATCCCAGCTGGCTGTAAGTAACACTTGTGTTTTACCCGTAAAACGTTACTATAATGCGGTTATCCTTTTTATTGATTATTAATAAAATTATAATTTATTTATGCAAGCCCGTTTATTTTAAAAAATTCAAAAATTTTATATTCATTTATCGAATTTGTTTTGTCTATTTCGCAATTTAAATCGATATCTCGAAATTTGTAAATCGATATATCGAAGTTTAGATCAGTATATCGAAGTTTTGATCGATATATCGAAGTGAGAATCGATATCTCGAAATTTGAATTGATATATCGAAGTTCAGATCACTATATCGAAGTTTTGATCGATATCTCGAAGTTTGAATCAATATATCGAAGTTTTGATCATTATCTTGGTTTAGATCGATATATCGAAGTTCAGATCAATATATCGAAGTTTAGATCGATATCTCGAAGTTTGAATCAATATTCAAAAATTTCAACTTATATCTAAAATTAATCAGTATATCGAAATCAAAATAAATATCTCGAAATATAATTCGATATATCGAAAATAATTAACCGATATCTCGAAATTTAAATCGACACATTAAAACTTAAATTACTATCTCGTAATTATAATTTTTATTATTTTACGAATTTTTCAATAAAGCCGCGAATTTTAAAATTCAAAAAATAGTAACACTAGCGAGCATCAAGCAAAAGCATTTGAATTTGATGGAATGTGATGTGGACAACCGCTAGTAAGCGTTTACAGGCATACGCCAAGTGTTACCTGTATGTCAGAGCTATTAGTAGTAGACAAATGTGTTACTGACTCTTGAGATGATGAGGATATTACTGATGACATCATTGATGCTGACATATCAGTCGCAGTGTCGTCTCCAGGTGACACATCACTCAGTACGATTGGTTCCTTGCTCGGAATTCTGCCTTGAATTAACTTAACGTACTTGCTAGCTATCTCTTTCTCACGTTCAGTCATTTCCCATGGCTCATAGACATCTTTGCTCGTTGATTTTTTTAATTTAACTGGGCTAGCGTGTGGTTCGTTGGTTGCCTTTGCCACCATATTGCAGACTTCCTGTATTTTTAAATTTAAAAACTATTTATGTCATTACTCTTTTAATATTACCTTTAGTGACAACTAAGGTGACAAAGTGCCTAATTTTGCTTTAAATTTTTACAAAATTAGAGACTTCGTCAGTGTTTGTAATTTAGTTATGACTGCAATGAGTAAAAATAAACATTAGGGTGGCCCAAAATATGAACATTAGGGCGATCCAAAAAAAAACGATTTTTTTTTCGAGCCTCTTATAAAAATTTGTTGGCTTACGATGTTTTAAGAAGTCTCTCCAAAAATCAGCTCAATAAAAAATTTTCAAGAGGTCGCTCACGAATTTTTAAAATATCAAAAGTGATTGAAGTTCGAATTATTTACTTCTAAATTTTTTATTTATCGTGGCAGCGATAGTTTATATTTATAAAATCATGACTATGCTGAAAATTTCAGCGCGAAATTTAAATATTTAAACGGCGCTCAAGAATTTTGAATATAAATTGATAATATGTGACTAATACTTTGAATTAGTTTTTGTATTTTTTTATAACTCAATTATTGTCATTTCACTAAAATTTAACTTTTGCATAACCAAAAATATACAGGACAGTCTTAAACAATAAAATTTGGCAAGTTTTGAATAAGCGAAAAAACCTAAAAATTGAATTAAAAAATAAAAAAGTATGTAAATAACTTATTATTTCTATTTCTCGGGTTATATTTTTATTAATTGTCATGCTAATTGATGGTGAAAAAATTGAGAAGCTTCATTATTAATATTCAAGGGTCACTCGAAAACGTTCAAAAGACAGTACTCGAAAACATTCAAAATTCTTGAGGTTTAAATATTTAAATTTTGGGTTTTAATTTTCAGCGTAGTCATGATTTCATAAATATTAACTATTGCTGCCACGATAAAGAAAAAAATTTGAAATGAAAATTCAAATTTCGATGATTTTTGATATTTTCAAAATTCGTGAGCGACCTCTTGAAATTTTTTTATCGAGCTGATTTTTGGAGAGGCTTCTTAAAACATCGTAAGCCAACAAATTTTCATAAAAGACTCGAAAAAAAAATAGTCGGTTTTTTTGGGCCATCCTAATGAACATATTTTTAAAGCGGAACAAATGAAATTTTAATGGGTGCCACAATAGTTACCGTAACCTTAAAACAATAATTGGTACCGTAATATCCACATTTACTTCACAATTTACCAAATTAAGCTAAAAATATTTTCAAATATACTGGCTTATTTACCCTCTTACAAAATGCAAATAAAAAATTAAAAAAAAAATAAGCAGATCCATGATCGCAACTTAGTGCATTTAAAAACCTACCAAACTATTCCATACCTTCTCGCTCTTAGTGAAGTCACACTGAGTTTTATTACAAATCGGCATCTTGTCGATGCCCAACTTCTCCCTCAGCAGTAAAGTATGCCGAATTTTCTCCACCTCCTCAAGACGGGTCAATTTTTCCAACTCCCATTGGTGATCGAAGATCAAACTGTCGCCACGTGGCCGCCATCCATGAAGATTTTCCTCTCCGCGGACGTAAGTCGAGCTGGTGTCAAGAACCCGCCGCTGGCGTCGCTGTACGCCAGCTTCAGATGACCGCCGTAAAACCAATTCGTAGACGCCGCTCAAACGATTGGCCTCCTGGTTACGATAGCTACCGCTAAAGAGATGTTTTAGTGACCGTGGTCCGACCCGCGCATCTCTGCCGTAAATAATCATGCTCAGATCTTTAGTAATAATAGCCGGTCTTCCGCAGTTTTCAAGTTCCAAGTACGCAGAAATAGTCATGAATATTTGCTCGCCGTAAGATGTTACGCGGTTAAGAAGGTTCGAATTGTGAAGGGAACTGTCCCAGGCTGCTTCAAAACGGAACATGCATCGATCATCTCCAGGTATTTCTAAATACTCGCCCGGGAATAGTCCAAGTGATAATACTGATGAGTCGTTATCCTCTTCTTCGGGTTCGGGAGTGTTACGTATGCGCCCGACGACCAATTCGCGAACATCTTTCCAGCGCAATTCCTGGGCGTGTTCATGAACGATTGTGATGCGAATGCGTCGCTGTATTCCTTGGTGCAGAAGGAACACACCGCGGCAGGGTAAATCGTCACTGTGGTCTACTACAAGGGGCACGTACTCGCCGTTAGGCGCCAGTTCGCATATTTCGAACCACACGAGAACGTCATACTTTGCGTGAATGTGGGATGTACTGGGTGATGGTAATACTGAACCGAATTTCGGGGAACGTACCGGTTGGCTTATGGGTATTGATGGTGGTAGCATTCGTTTTGGTGGCTGTCGAACGCTGGAAATTTCAAAATTTATTAAACTACAATGAACGTAAATATGTTATAATTGAGAAAAAATGTTTTTTAGAAAAAAGTCAAGACAAAATGACATGATTGCAATCTGTCATTTGCTGAAGTCTGAAGGGCGCCACCAGTGTGAAATTTCTCGAAACTTGCTACAGTTAACTCGAAAACAAATCATCCGATTAATTTGAATCTTATCGCAGCTTTTTTTATATGTTTCTTCATACCATAAACCTCCAGTTTTCCGATCGAAAATGTAATTTTGCCAGGCAAAATTCATAAAATTTTCGCGGGAAATTTGAAACTTTTTTTAAAAACCCCGCCATTTTGTTAAAGCTCAATTTTTTGCGATCGAGGGTTATGGTAAGGATAATATCTTCTAGTTTAATCAATTTTTTGGTTAAAAAATTTTATCATATATTTTTTATGCACCCGAAAAATTCCCAAATGATGTTTTTTTTAGGTGGTCACACTAGTGATTCCCCTTAAAATAAATAAGAAAAAAAACTTACTAGTCTAATTTAGCGTCTTTGTGTAACGGGTGCTGCTGATAGTGTCCGAAAACTTCAAAAACAATTGGCTGAGTCTTCAAATAATCCAAAAATGATTTGGTGACAGTGACAGTTATATTTTGTACATGATAAAAACCAGGCGGGTTTCCCTTGCCGGTGTTTTTAACCGGCTCCGTTGAGAATGCCTCGTCATGACGATGTAGGAAGTTGAACTGACAGAATATATCTGCATACTCGGTAGAGATGCCCATCGCCTGGAGAACGGTGACGCGGAAAGTGAATTCAACTCCAGGTTGAAGGTGATCCGGGAGTTCCTCTTCCTTCATATCGCTGGCGACGGAACTGTCACCGCGACCACTGTCCCCATCGCAGACTTCTTCTTCATCTTTAATATGCTCTTTTCCGTCAGTCTGACCCTCTACCACGCGTTCCTCAGGCATTATCATCTGCTGGCTCTTCTCCATATTTGAAGTCAACGCTGCGCGCTTGCCATGGCGCTGGTTGTTGCTGCCAAATAAGTCATCGTCGAATGATATACGAGCTGACTGACGTACCCCGCTTGAGTATTCACTGTTTTCCGCTTCTAGAACAAGGATTGGTCAACCAAAAAATCTTACCAAACAAATGGGGAAATTTTATGAAAAAAAAAAAAAAAATAAGTTGCCGCATATTTTTATTTTAGTATTCGCATTGCATATCAATTTGGGGCTCCACCTATTTTTGATAAGCAATTATCCAGTATTGAACATATCGCTGGATAAATTTTGTCAGCAAGTATGTAACCGTGGATTGACGACACTTTTTTGATTACTAGATAACAAACTGCGGGAAGTAAGACGTAAAAATGATTTAACATCTGAATTAATGCATTTTGTTGATACTTTTATACAGAGTTTCTTTAATTACTATTCGATTAAAAAGTTTTAAATTGTCAAGATGCACAATGGGACATAGAACGTCAATGGATTAATTGATTCTCAAGTCAACCATCAATACTTAAGTCATATGTATAAAGTGCCATAGGTGACAGTTTAGTCCCGAGTACGCCAGCGGACCCATCAGTGAGCCCGACTTGACGTACTCTGCCGCAGACTATCTTTCTATTAATACGATCGGAGTCACAAGAATGTAGTGAACTTGGCTGCATTAACTCGGTAACAACCCAAGTCGGATAGTAACTTATCCCTATGCATCTACTCACACCCTTTGGAGTTGTAATAATATTTCCCGAGTGATAAAACTACTGACGAATTACCAAAATCAATTATTTAAAGTTTGTACTTCAGTTAGACCTTCAAGTCGCTGCCGTCCATCTTACGGCAATGAATAAATAATATTATTATTTTAAATTTAAAATTAATTATTTATATGAATTTGTAAAGACGACAAGTCATCGAAGCTATTTTTCAACCGTAAGGATACAAAGTTTGAGCCGTTAGTTGTAATTTAGATTCTTTCGCTCTAATTTTTCTCAATCCGACGTAAAACTGAACAGGTTACTAAGAACCATTTTGCCCCACGTGATAATAAAAATCTTCTGTCGACCATTTTGTGTTCAACGATTTCAGAAGAGTTTAAATATGAAAATTTGGTTTACAATTTTATATAAAAATTGCGGCATCTCTTTTGCACAAGATTCATAATTTTTGGAATAAGCAAAATTTGGGGTTAACGATACGTACCAATAACAGCTTGAACGGCAACACGCAGATAACCTTTGACGTCCCCTTTCTCGTTGACAATCGCCACCTTGTGTATGAGCGGCACCGGGTACATCAGATTACTCAAGTAAATAAATGAGCGTCCGACCATGCGGAACCAGGGAAATCGGTCATAAAATGGATCACCGCCGGTTATACTCTCGATATTGTAATCCGGTGATGTTGGCGATAGTTCGGCCTCATTGTGATACATTTCGCGCATCAGTTCGAGACGTTGTCTACACCAGAAGTACATTAATTATTTATTAGTAGACATAGTTTTTAATCAAGAGAACCGCTAACTTTTTAAATAATTTTAATCGACTGTAAATTTTCGAGTAATTTTTTACAACTAATCATGTAATATTCATTTTTAATGATATCTTATAATAAAATCATCATTTTGCGCTGTGTATATATTTGAGAAAAATCTATGTAACATATATGTGATATATTTACTGCGCATGAATATATTTACATACAAGATCAGTTGTGCTGACATATATGTTGACATTTGTGTAAACATATATATTATTCAACATATTTGTTTTTTGCGCACATATATTCCATCTATTGTCGTATTTATTCATTACTATGCGGAGCTAAAATAGGGACCAGTAGAAAAAATTTCTGGACATAAAAATAAAACACGTGAATAAAAAATATGTTTTTGTATCTCTCATTATATACTTTTTTATTTGAAAATTTCTTGACATCATTTCGCCCAGATATTGAAACATTTTTTTTTCTACGCAATATTTTTTCGAATTTTTTTTTAACATTCAAAATGCTCATTCAAAAAGTGATCAATAGATGGCGCTCCTGCTTGTAGAAAAGTATTGAAAAAAAAAATTTTTCAATAATAGTATACTATTATAATGATAACCCGAGTAAAAAAAATTATACATAACTATGTATAATTATATAAGATTATATATAATCATCTATGATTTTTTCTCAGTATTATATATGATTATTTATAATTCTGTATAATTGTATATAATTCTATATGAGTCATATAATTATATATGAATCATATATAATTTTTTTTACTCAGAGACGGACATCACAAGTTTTTTTTTTCAATAGTTATTTTTAAAAAAAGTGACATAAAATCGTGTTCGTTGTATAAATTAATGATACGAATTTTGTTCTAGTTTAGAATATTTGAATATGTATAATTTTTACGGAAGTGAATGAGCTGAAACCTAGTAAGCGTTAGCAGAACACATCTCACTGCTTTGCGATTGAGTTATGCAATAAATATAGATGCGATTAAATAGTACAAATATTTCATAACTTCTGATTTTTGTAAGACAAAATTAATCGACCGAACAATTATTGATGATAATCGAAAAATCGATTTATTATTTCAAAGCCAGCGGTTCTCTCCATTACATAAAATATAAAAATTAGACATACATTTTATAAAAAACATTGTTAAGGACATGTGCAAGCCGTGCACGACAAGACATAAGCTTTGATAATATATATAGATATGTATATATATGTTTATAAGCTTGGATGATATATATTTATAATTTGATAATTATTATTTTTATAAATGGGGAAAACGCGAACCGAAAACCAACCTCGAAGGCAAAAGATTTGCGAGCGAGAACCTCGTATACAAATGGAATATATCATCCTCCGCTGGTAGAGTGTCGGGAAACAGGTCTATGCCTACATCTTCATTGTACACGTGACGCATCAATTCCAAGCGCTGTCTACAATTTATATTACATATATTTATGTATATATTTGTGTATATTTTCAATTAAAGCTTTAATTCTAAATAAGAAAGCTTCAGTTTAATAATAATTCTCACCAGTGAGAAGACCCTAGTCTTATCTTTTGCCTTTGAGATTTTAAAATCATGACTTCAATCAGTCACATCATCATTACTCAGCTAATAACGTTTTAAACTTAAGAATTTCTTACCGAAGTTTATCCAGAGTCCAGTAATGAGTCGCGCCATTTTTGGTATCTTGAACTTCGACGGCGACAATTGTTCGGGGGAATGGACGTTCTTCGTCTTCTTCGTCGTCCGTTGGCAGCAAATCGGGAGGTAGAGGCGAGTACAGAGTGTCTGTTAGTAGAGTAAATTGAAATTGAACCTAATAAATGATAAACAAAAAAAATTTATTTGTTAAGTGACTGCTGGTTAATGGCGAAGTTTAAATGGCGCCCACTTTATACTAACGGGTTACGAAAATCGGATCGAAACAAATAACCCCTTTTTCGAACACTTTCAATTTTTATAGCGGAAAATTAAACAAATCAAAGTGTATGCTTACCTTCTTCTTAAGCTCGACAGAAATAGCGTTAGCTTCTTTGAGAAATATTGCATTGCCCCACAAATCATCGCGTAAGCTTGTGAATTGATGATACTTCCATTTACGAAAGGCCCAACCAGCAAGTTGGAATTCACGCTCGTTCCAATTGCTCTCTGCGTCAAACAATGGGTTGACTGAAATGACAAGTCATAATCGGGAAAATATTGTAGCCAAGCATAAACTTTATTCTTTCATTGTTTGTTTGTTTGGTTAAACTTTGCGGATTAGTAAGCGGACAAGTGAATATTATTTTTTTGTTAATTCAGTAAAGTACCTACCGAAAATGTCTTCTTCAATATTATTAAAGTCCTCGGGTGTGTAGCTACTGTACATTGACATTGTCATGCTTTGTTCTTCCACTTGTTTCTGTAACGCGTCGATCCGTGCTTCGAATTTCTGAAAAAGATTTAAAAATTCGGAATACTTGAATTCAAACATGACTGAATTTATAGAATGGAATGTCTAGAACATTTTTATCAGTCTAAATAATTCACCAATTTCCGACATAATCAAATTTTAAAGTTTTCTGATAATAATTTTATTAGTCTTGCTCAAACCGGTCACCAGTGTTCTAGTTCTCAGCGTCTTTATATGACTTTTATATTTCAGTACAGACATGAGTGAAAAGTTTTGAATTTAAAATCTTGTAGAAAACTTACAAAAAGTTCCGTTATGTATCTAAAGAATTGTGTAAACTAACACGTGACGATAAAATTACTTAAATATTTTCTGAGCAAAAGTTGTGCGATTTTTTCAAAAAACTTTATATATCGCAGTATTAGGGTCATTTTTAATGAATTTCTGGTGCAAGTTTTGCTTAAAATCTGCGTTCAAAAGCGATCCTGTTCAAATGCGAAATGACCGTCAGAAATTTTTAGTCAGAGTCCATCATTTCGAATAATACTGAATTTAGCAGCCTAGTAATTTTTGGATTTTTCAAAAAATGATAAACTATAAAAATAAAAATATTTCAGAAAATTGCACCTGTAGTTTTTTTAATTTTCTACATGTGCATATTTTTAGTTTTTTTTTTTTTTATGTCTAAATAGTTGAAGAAAAATTCAAAGTTTATAATTGTCTGCTAACTTCAGGATCACGCATTTCGGACCGTCAAAAAATTTTTTGTCAAATTAACGTTTAGTCAAGAATTGTTCAGTCACAACCGACTAAATAATTGGGTGCAATCTTTTTTTTTACATGATTGAAAAATTTATTTTTCCCTCTGTATTATCTCGTGGTATTTTTAAAAAAATGGCGGTTTCAAAATTTGAATTTGTATAAAAGTTATAAAGACGTTTGTAAGATGTCGTCACAATTTTAACGGTCCTCTGACCATGACATAAAAGTCAAAAATGACCTGAGGTCATCTAAGGGTTTGCCGCAAGACCCTTTTACAAAACTAACACTGCTATAAAATTGTCTTCCGCAGATCATCTTGTGCAAGTTCATGTATTAGTATCATTAATAAAATTTTTTTATCGAAGTCTTGACTAGAAATTCAATAAAAATTTTGTTAAACGAATTCTAGGTTATAACATAAATTTTACCTTACGCTCCTCTTCAAACAATTGGTCAGCTGTTTCTTTTTCTTTACGAAACTGTTCCTCGAGTACCAATAAACGTTTTTCCATTTCAACTTTCAAATCAATTCCTTGTTTTTCGAGTAATTCTATTTGTGCGAAATTCCAGTCTACTGTCTCGACATTTCCTGGTGTTTCTGCGGGTGAATTTTTTTCGCGCCTCACCCTCACTATTTTAAAACAACATTCAAACAAATAAATAAATAGATGGTTAAGTATTAAATGAAATAAATAAGAAACATTTGAGATAATTTATTAAAAGAACCTTGATCAGGATGATTAAATCTGAAGACATGGTTGCGACCTAGGATAACACGGGATCCCGTTTTCAAGATAATTGGCTCAGTAACTTCGCGGCCGTTAACATAAATTAAAGCGCCAGCAGTTGGTATTAATGTGATAATCCCCTCGTGGTTTTCAAAAATACAATGCTCGCTTAAAATATGAGGCCCGCAAAGCTGAATATCCTGGGGTATGTTGGCCTCTGCGGAACCAACTCGCGTGTATCCAACTTTTATATAATAAATTAAGCATTCAGACATGAGCGGATCTTCATTAAGATTAACAAGGTGAGGTGTTTTCTTAGGAGAAAATACACCAACAGTGACGCCATCTTCTTTAACAGCGACTCCCATTTCAGCGAACACCGCTTCTCGTTGTAAACGTATTGATTCTGTTCTCTTTAACTTTTCCTCCCATGTTTCGTTAAGTTCTAAAAATTTATAATGTAGAATTGAAGTCAAAAAAGAAGAATTTTTTTATGAAATCAAAAGAAAAAATTTCTCAAGACGAAAAATTTGAAAATAATTTAATAACTAATAAATATTTTTACCCGCAATCAACTTTTCGGAAGCTTGCAGCTGATCAACGGCTTCCTCAGCAGTCTGGTGTGAAGGAAGTCGTTGTCTGACTTCTTTAAGATCTTCTTCACGTTTCGAAGGTTTTATTATTGCGCCCTCGTCTCCTAAAAATTTAATTTTAAAATTAGGTTATTGTTTATTTCTAAAAGCTCGGTTAAATGTAATACAAATATAATTCTAGTTTGTTTAATTTTTAATGCCGGTGTCAAAAGCTTTAAGCTTTCTTTTCAAATACATTATTATTACAAAGCTCTGCATGTGTTAGAAAGCTCGTGTTACTGACCGGACGTTGCATAACAGTCATGATGAAAGCTCGGAATTTCTGAGCGAGCTTTACATTTTTTATAAGCTGTCTTGTTGAAAAGTTCAATTGTTATGGAAACCTCGAGCTTATTATCGCCGGAGCGACGAACAAAAGCTCTGAGCTTTTGAAAGCTCATCTACATTTCAATTGTTTGCGTGTTTAGGGAAATTTTATTGCTAAAATTTTTGTTTTCCGGGCTTTCGAAAGCTCGCATTCAATGACAGCTCCAATATTTGCAAAAGCACATGAGTGTTTTTTGTTGCGAGGTTCCCATAAAAAATTTAAATTTTTGCATAAAAAAGCTCGAGATGAACATGTTCGTAAGCTCCGTGAAAAAGCTCAATAAAAAAATTTAATCTCGATTGACGGGAGACTATTTCTACTGTTACACCTAAAGCAATTTATTTTTTTTTGTTTTTGTCCAATTTATTGGAAAACGCGCATGCAGAAAAAAGCTCAAACAAAAGAGATTTAAATTTTTTTATCGAGTAAAAAAATTTATATTCGGGGATTTAATTAAATAAAATTGCAATTTAATTACAGCGGGTGCTTTGCGCGTGAAAATAATATAAAGCTTTCGTGACATCGAATCAGTGATACTTTTATTCCAAGCCGTGTTTTGGCAGCAAGATTTGTGTTTTTTGTATTTCGCGTGTGACCGTTTTATATTTTGTTCTTTTATTCTTGTTTATTTTTAAAAATTTTTTGTTTTTTCCTTGTTCATTACTTACTAGATTCTTTCTTTTCATACGAAATTTTACCATCGGGGCCTACGTTAAGCACAAAAAAATAAATTTTCTATAAGACCGGATTCCAAATTTTTAATTTGATTTCAGTTGGGTTTCAAAATATTCACAACGTCCTCAAATAAATTCAAAGTGAGTAAATAGTAAAAGATTACCTTCGAGGAAATCAATTCCTTCTTGTTTAAGTAATTCTCTGAGCTTCTGAATTTCTTCTTTGAGCTCGCGTATAAGTTTTGCATTTGCGTCCTCGTTGACCACAGCTTTGCAGACTATTTGCTTCGCACGATCTGCGTATCTGAGAGTTGAAAGTGTCTCGTCGTAATTTATATCTGCAGGACTTACTGCGGCAATCATTGCGGTTTTTGAATTGCCGCCTAAATTTTCACGTAAAAGCCACGTTAATACTGAATCACGGTAGGGAATAAATTCCGCCTTTTTCTTCTTTTTTGTTGCCTAAAAATTTATGGTAATTATTTTTATTCATTTATTTATTTATGATTATTATTAGTAGTATTTAAACTAATTATTTCTTACCGCCTATTCCATAAGATTGCGAAAAAAAAAATTATGAATTATCTGATTGTTAATTTAAGAAAGAAAAGGTTCATTTATTCGAAATTATTATTCATTTTTTTTTTTTTATCAAATTTTTTTTTAACTAATTAATTAATTATCTATTTAATACATGACTTAGGAGAGAGTGGGGTAAAATGACACTATAGTTTAACAAAAGTAAAATGATTTTTTAAAAAGTTCCACATATCGAACTTTTTTGGAATCTCTATACAAATATTTTTTACACGGGCCCTGAGAAAAACAAATGGGGTAAATTGATCACCCTAGACCATTTTAAAATTTTCATAAAAAATTTATTTTTATGTTTTATCTGCTATTTTATAATAAATCAGCAAAAATGAGTTGAGGGTAAAATGAACCTAAAAAAATAAATTTGCTTTCATTTAATTTTTAAAATAATATTTTTTTTATTTTTCGCGCATTACTATTTTACTTTTTCCAATTTTGGTCAACACGGACAACTTTTTTTTTAATCCAAATTCTAGAATAGTCGCTTGGGGTGACCAACTCGCCTCACACTTTCTTAGAGACTCCCTACAAACATTTAAAAAATAAAAATCTTTTGCTAAAAAATAGTGTCCCATTTTACCCTATCCTTATTTTTTTTTAGCCGATTACCAGCAATTAATAATTTTCTACATCGATTTTTAAAAAAAGCTACCCCGAGTTCTTCTAATTTCCACTAACAGCTCAAGCTCAATAATTAAATTCTTTATTCTGCCCGAGCCGAATTTCATGATCATAATTTTCCTATAATAAATAAACCAAAACCTTTTCTTGTAATCATATAAAAAAATAAGAAGAAAACTCACAATTTCAGCAAGTGCGCTTATAACTTTTCCCAGGGTCGTGAGACTTTTATTAATATTAGCGCCCTCCTTCAATCTCGTGCCTTTGGCGCCCGTAGAGTCTGCCCGTTCACTGCCGGCTAAATCAACCAGCGAAATCTTACTAACTTTTTCCGTAGCCAATCCCGTAGTAGGATCGTATCTTTGTTGGGTAAAAAATATCGTAAACACTGCATGTGAACGTGATGAAGTTTCATTCATATTTGTAGCAGCGACGGTACGAGCTTTGTTACCCTCGTCAATTAAATCATGAATGTCTTCATAAGACATAACAGCCAACTTTGATAAGTCTTCAACATAAGGTCCCAAAAGTGGATGCTCACGTACACGTAAATTACCTTTGTTCTTGGGGTTCAATAAATCACGTACTCGTTCACAATAAATCTCCATGTATGAAACTTCAACCGAGTGCTTTAAAGTATCGCTTGAATTTTTTCCTATTTTACGAAACAAATCTTTGCATATCTGAGGTATAATACCCTCTTGTCCTTCCTCTTGTCTACCCATCATTGTGTACGATTTACCGGCACCGGTTTGCCCGTAAGCAAATATACATACATTGTAACCTTCGAATGCATGCAAAAGCATCTCTTCTCCAATGTCTTTGTACACCATTATTTGAGACGAGTAATTTTCATCATTGGGATCCATTGAGTGGTAAGAATAATCATAATTGAAGCTCTTTATAGCTTCTTTTGTGTTAGGTGGAACCTTTGGGTTTGCTATTGTCGTGGTATTACCATTCATTTCGATAATACATTGTGCTTCACGTAATATTTCGCGATTATTAAAGGGACGTACCCTTACGGCCACTTTTACTGACGACATTCTGTTTATGTTAGTTAACGTCGATCTTCAGTAATTATTAATGGCTTCTGCAATCAGAAAAAACAATAATTTTTTTGAGATTAAAAACTTTTGAGATTTTCGAGCTTTTACAAGGTCGATAGACCGCAAGCTCGGGCTTAAATAGATCCACGATGGTCTAATATAGGGATAAAGTAATGAGCTTGCGGGAAGTTGTGTATCACGCAAGCTCGTTTGAAAAGCTCGTATACTAATACCAAGGTAGGAATTATAAATGATAATCAATAAGGTAAAGAAAATGGCTTTGAATGAATGATTAAAAGTAATTAACAAGTTAACAAAGTTCGGAGAACGATCGTATGACGCAGAGACGTGTTATTGAGTTGAATTACTGACGCATGGAAATTGTGCATCAATACTCCCACGTGAGTACGATTATAGCCATCGAATAATATAAAACTCGTCGTGTAATAGACACAGAATAATCGAAAATATCGATAGACTACTGAGCTTGCGGGCTTTGACGACCCACGAAAGCTCGGTGCAAAAGCTCACAATATTAGTGAACTGTAATCTTGAAATTTTCAATTCCAAATCGGAATCTCCATTATCATTGACATGATTTATCGAGATTGGTATTTGATGAGTGTCTGGAAGCTCGGGGCTTTCGAAAGCTCGTAAAAACATGACGCAGCACGGTGAGTTATTGACTTGTTTTGACGCGTCAGATTCGTGTAATTTATTCAAACTCATCTTACACACAATGAGCTTGCAAATATTCGCGTAATCGCAAGCTCAATCAAAAGCTTCGCCCATAATAGACTTTTGATGATTGAAAATGTCTATCTGTCACCGAGCTTGCGGGATTGGCCATGAAGAATTTGATCGAAAGCTCAACAAAAAAGTTAATTTTTTTTATGTATCGTAAAATATATTAAATTCCGAGACATGAAGAGACTATTGAATATCCGTGGCATTCAAGGTGAAAATTCAATTATCATTATGTTAATACAAAAAATCAATAAATCGAGACAGTGAGGAGAGTAAATGAGTTCAAGGATTAACATTTTATATACGACTTCATTAAAGTCAAAAGATCCTGCGTATTCAGCCTTGAACGCCAACGACCCCTCGGATAAAGAATCTCAAAAAATTAATCATTCTTTAGAAATGTTTTCCCCTACAAAAGCTTCGAGACACAAAGCTTTCCTTGAAAAACTTTCGAAAGCTTTTAAACGTTCAGCCACAAAAAGCTTTCGACTGTCAAATTTCTCAAGAAAAAATCAATCAGTTGTGTTTATAGAACACGAGCTTGAAAAAGCTCAAGGCGGTCCGCGAAAGACTTACCGTCTAAAAAGCTCGCCTTTGTCTTTCCTTCCGTTAAAGCACTGATTAAAAAACAATCACCATGAAAAAAATGAGTGAAAATAGTAAAAAAGCTCACTGCACAAATTCGTATTAGTTATGTTAGACATTATGAATGCACACACGAAACCATAACTTTATCATTGTTTTTTTTTTTTTTTCAAATAATTTTATTAGTTTGGTATTCAAGGTAACCCAACGATTGGTGACAGACGACTAATGGGGCTAGATGAATTTTAACATACGATTGCAGAGACTCCAGCGCCGCCACTTGATCAAGTTCTGCATTCCTTATGCACAGTTAACCCACAGTATGGCGTTAGATTTTGCGCGTTAAAGATCCGGTAGGGTCACGTGATAAGTGTAGATGTAAAACTGACGACACCGTCAGCCAATTGGAAACTTTAGTTTACTTGTGTGTGGAAAAATCAATAGCCAAGGCGACGGTGTGACGTCATGTAGCAATACGATCGACCTATACAACCCACGGGCGGCGCCGGCCAATTCCATGTCTTGATACAATCAATATTACAAGAAAAACTCAAAGTACTCTAGGATCTAGCCTTGTCCTTTACTCTAAGTTTTTTTCGAATATATAGGAACATCATATAATTCAGAAATAATCAAAAAAATTATAGAGCTTTTTCATGAAAATTAAATTTTTTGTATCGTTATAGGCACTTTTTAAAATACGACGCAAAAAAATTAACGAAAACATTCAGATGAGCCAGCGAGCTTTTAGTGAGCTTGCGGCCTGCGAGAAAGCTTCATCGCAGGATATGCATCTGATAAATATTGATACCGAGACTATTTTAATCTACCTTTCGATTAAAATTTTCAATTATTCGAGGAAGTAGAGCTGTAAGCTCTTACACAATTTTAATTAAATAATTAATGCAACAAATTCATGTGACGAGTTTAAAATATACTTGTCACATATATTTTATATAGATATGACTTATTAAAAATTTAAAGCATCGATGGAAGCTTTCGGTAATGAAAAATCGATGTATCATTGCAAGCTCCCAAATTTAGTATGTAAAATCTGATTATACAGACTGTCGGAGTATAATAAAATCGAATTGGATAACTGAGTCACGAGGGATTTATTTTGTGGTACGGCTAAAGCTTTTTTGCGTCAGAGCTTTTGCAATCGGCTAGAAAACTACTATTCTTTTGGGTACAATCTTAAAAAAAAGCCCTGAAAATAATCAGGATAGAAATTGTGATGAATAAGAAAATATCAATATTACATTGATGAGTCGTGCTGAAAGCTCGTGGTTAAGTAAATACCTGAGCTTGTAGTGGTTGTTTAATAGATTATAGTGTAGAAGCAAAGTGGGCTTAATGGACCAGCACCTAAGCCGCGTCATAGTCGACGTGACGCCAAAGGTGAGCTGTACAAAATACGCGAGACAGAGAGAGCTTTTATCACAGCTCGTTAGTAAACTTAATGCGTTTATTAATGTCATTATGGTTATCGAATTAGTATTGCATAACCACGATTAATTTTATTAAAATTTAATTGCATCTTCAAATCCCACCGGAAATACAGAGCTTTCTTTATTGTTCGATTACAATGAAAAGCTCGATGTTTTATTTTACGAAGAGTAATAATCAACAGGATTAACTACCAGTATGTGCACATTCGATATCGAGGGAATAAAAACACGCAATGAAATTTAGAGGAATGAGCTTTTGCAGACATAGGTGAACACGCAATGTACATCTTTACAAGCTCGCCGTTATAAACTAACAAGTTTTACGATCCATAAATTTAATTGAAGTTCGATCAGTTACTTCTTTTATGTTTTTTTATTCGATTACGAATAGATTGAGTCGAACTTTTATGGTTTACTCAATTGATAAAAAAAAACTCTCATACGGAAAGCTTTTGTGTACTAAATTGTTGTGTCTAGAGAAAAAATACGATAAAAAAATCCTTGAGAATATGTTCTAGGCTCGGTTTCAAGAGATATTTTCTGTCACGTGACATAATTAAGCTCGGAAAAGCTTTTTTCGCATTGCGAAATGCAAAAAATAATTAACGGAGGATAATTATATGCAAGTTCGTTAAGGAGGATATAATATATGCGATCTAAATTATGAAACTATTAAGCTCGCAAGCTCTGAACTGGAAGCTTGAAAGCTCGATACGTAAAATGACTAATTAGTAAACTTTTGAAAAGTAAGAGGTGTCCTAGACACTTTAGTTTTAAATAACTAAGCTTATTGTTTACAAACAATGGAGCTTGCGGCGCTGCAAGCTCGGATAATTGCTCATCAATTGAAGATTCTATAGTATAATGGCCTGTATCATAGATTGTAATCATGTAAGCCTTTAAGCTCTTGTTTTTTAGTGCAAGCTCGAACGCTCCGTTTAAAGAATAATTATTTTAATCATTTTTATGATGTAATGTACATCCATTTTATGGATTTTAATATTTATGACAACATTTTCTTGATACTAAGTGGATGGTGGTAGTGAGAGCTTTCGAGTGGCACGTCCTCGATAGGCGTGCTATGACAATTTATCGTCTGTACACGAACCAGCAATATCATACAGAGCACAGTAATATGGCCACGTAACTTCATACATCAACCTGCCTCTCGCAAGCTCAAATTATACGCAGTACGAAAGCTGTTATTCAATGGAAAAGCACAACAAAATATTTCGTATTCTTACGTATTAACTAAAAGATTCATCTTTTGATAAGACCAATTTTGTAAGCCGCAAGCTCGGTAGTTCAATTATTGTTATCGACAAATTTTTCAGAAATTTAAAATTGTTGGGGATTGAAATATATTATTTTTTGCATGGATACCTTGAATCGCGTAGGTCGAAAGCTCATAAAAATTTGCGAAAAGCTCAAGTATCGACATTTTTCCTCGTTACTAATTTAAAATCGACAAAAATTATGTTTATGCGCCGTAAAAAAATAGTAAACCTTCAATATAGGTCAGAGCTTTTTAGTAGGAGACAAAATACCAGGGACAAAAAATGAATAATATATTAAAATAAAGCTCCAGAAAGGGTGAGATATAATAATGATCATCGCAGAAATAACTGAGAAAAATATTCTCGCTCCCGGAGCTTTTTTTGTGACCTCGTAAGCACAGGCATCTCGTCCTATCAATATGAAGTATTATTTTCAATTCTCTGAAACCAGACAATGGATTCCGTGAAACAGAGGTGCTTTTAAAACACTACCAACCGTTGATTAAAATCTAAATAGTCATATCAAAAGCTCTGAGCCCGAAGCTTTTTTTCTATTCTCTGTACCGTAATCTCATAACATGACGACCCAGCGCAATACTTTCATATTCTCTTGAGACTTGCGAGCTTTTCCTTCCATGTAACTATTTCCGCGGAGCTTTTACCGTGCTTTTACTGAAATTGAAGAAAATTTAATATTAATTCGAAATTATCACCCATTCAAAATCGAGTTATGGCAGAGCTTTCACCGTCTGAGCTTTTGTCATCCGAGCTTGCAGAGAGCTTTTACTGGATGTTCCAGAAATGTTACTCCTCGCTTACTATTTCACATTTTGAAGACATTCTAGCTTCATGCAGCTTGCACAGAGCTTTCGATCGAGCTTGCAATGAGCTTTTGTTGAGAAATAATTCTCGCAAATAATTTTCTCAACCCACGTTAACGAGCTTTTCTAGTTTTATTTATGAAAACATATATCGAAACTGAAATCTAGATATAGTTAGTGTAGAGATAAAAATGTATACGACCAACTAATACAAAGCCAGTGAACCAACAGCAAAGATCGATGACGTCTGGGACATAGCAAAAGCTATCGTTACCCGACGCCACTTTATACATGTTCTATATTACACTACTATCTACATCTGTATATTTATACATATATAAATATACATACTCATGAATACAAAGTGAAAGAATGTATTTCACTATAATAAGATCTCAAACAATTCAACTCCGTCACGTACGAATCAGCAAAAATTATTCGACGAATTTGTGTCCTCCCTAATATAATTAATTAAAAAAACATTCACTATCTTTTTAACTTTCTATGTATAAATTACATGTTTATTTTTTTTTTCTATTACTAGAATAAAAAAAAAGAATTATTATATTCAAAATAAACATTACTATTTTCATGAATTATATTTTCGAATGTGTCAAAGGTCAACGTCCCTTGAGTTTATATAAATTGAACATGTATATATATATTTATATATATATATAAATCACTCATTAAGGTATTGATATTTTAAAAAAAAAATATTTATATTTAAATTTAAATACTAAAACGTCATTCGAAATGGTAATTAAAATTTTTTTTGTTCAGTCGTTATTTTTGAAATAAAATATTAAATAAGTAATGTGCTTTTTAATTAAAAATATTAATTAAGTAACAAAGCTCTGGAGAGTTATAAAATGTCTGAAGAAATTTGTTTTTTTTTTTTTTTTTTTTTTTTTAGTAAAGGTAAAAAATTAAATTAAATATCAAGTTTAGGTTTTAATTTGTATTCAAATAACAAAAAAAAATTGTTGAATATTTTTTGTAACTTCATTAAATTCAAAAACAAGTTTCATATTCTTTAACTGAATTTTTTATTGTTATAGTAAAGGCAATAATTTTTTATTAATAATAGAATTTGGCGCCCGAATTTAAAATTTCTTTTCTTTGTTGATTTTTGTTACGTCAATGGACTTAACATTAAAATATATATATATATATATATATATATATATATATATATATATATATTTTTTATGAAGAATCAGATTTCTTACGAAATTATTATTTGCATTTTTTACTGTAAATTTCATTGGTTAGTCATCATCAACTAAAAACCCAAATTATCATCAGAAAAATGATTTTCAGAACTAGTACCGTAAAACAATTAGTCACAGTAAAATTACCATGGAAATTTTTAAAGAGCATTAAACTGCCTACAAAATATCACAAATGGTAACCCGATAAATTTAAATGCGGCCAAGCATTAGAGAGTTGAAAAAAAAAATCATTAGATTCTCTGTGCATTTTAAATGGAAAAACTTAGAAGTGAGATTAAGGCCTCGAAATTTTTTGTAATATTGTCTTAACATATATATCAATATTTTGCTGTGGGAGTAAAAAAAATGTTCGTTCAAAACGAATCACCCATATATATATATATATATATATATATGGGTGATTCGTTTTGAAGCCGTATTAATAATTTTAATGTAATATATCAAATCACTATCATATAGATTTTTCAATATATATATTCAATAATATATTTATATTTCATACAAGATATCGTTCACATCTTGGAAACTATTCTACAAATATATATATATAGAATTATTAATATCCTCCAAAGTTTCGGACGTCTATCAATTTATTTTTTCCGAATTTAAATAAAAAACTAAAAAAATCCAAAGTAATTTATTTTTTAAACCTCGACAAATTTTTTATGGAATTTAATATATTTTTATATAAATATATGAAGGGTCTTGTAAAAATAACTAGCATGTGACCACAGAATTTAATGAAAAAAAAAATTACTATCAATTTATTTTTTACTACCCCACTATTCCATTAAAATTCCAATCCACCTTTTTCAAAAGAATTATTGAAGGAAGTGGGAAATTTGTTAACTGGCGATTAATAATTTGTTGTGTTTTATACGAAAGCTATTTTGGAATTATAAACATTCAAATTTATGAAATATATACCAAGTTTATTTAATTAGTTCAATTACGAACTCGCGACCGACCCCAATAATTTTAGTTATTTTAGTCGCGTATTCGCGTTATGTATTAATTTTTATAAAAAATTATACTAAATTTAGCCATCGATGGTTACTCCAACACAAATTACAACTGTCACAAAAGATTTACAAGACCCCAGTGCCTGTAATCAGTTGTAAAAATAAAACTAATTGATATTTTTACTCAATCCATAGAAATTTTATTTCAAGATTTCTATAAAAAATTATTCATAACTTTTTTAATTTTTAATATTTTTTACAAAATTTTGTAACAAATTATTGAGGAATAAACGTACTTCAACACAAAATTGCTAAAAAGTTTAACTTTTCCAAAAATACATTTATTTTAGTAAAAAAAGTTCAAAATTTTCGACTCAAAATTTCTAAATACTGAAAAAAAAGTGCGATTAGTTTTTGGAAAATATTGAGTTTTTCAAAAAAATGCAAGAGTACTTTTTTGTAGGGCTTTAAATTTTCTACAAATAAAGTATCTTATGCTTTTTCAAAAAAGTTGATTGCTATTGAGATATTTCGAGTTCAAAGTCACCTGCGGTTTCTAGACCCAGCGACTCCAATTATTTTAATAAATTAAAAAAAAAACTAGTTTATTTTTTTTTAGTGGTCTGTAATTACTGTAATTTAGATTATCTCGAACGAGAACAAGTTTTCTTTAATTTTATTCCAGTAATATCAAATACGAAAAATAGGGGAGAATTTTCTCGTTAAAAAAAATATGAAAAAATAAAACGCGGCTTAATTTAAAAAAAAACGAAATTTAAAAAATTAAAGACTACATTTTTTTCAAAAATTGATCAATTTTGAATTATTCAAATTATTAAGTATATGATTAAATTATTATACTCTGAAATACCGGAGTTTTAAAAATTAATTGATAATTTTTTTATAATTTATTCAAATAAATAAAAAAAAAGTAATAATTATAACAATGAATCGATATTTGAAACGTTTTTATTACCGACTTAATGTCTACTTTCATGTAAAATCTATATATATTACATATGTAGATATATATATATATATACATATGTGTGTGTATAAAGGTATATATGTATATATAAATAATAAACTGTCAGTGGGAGAACAAAATAATGATTAAATTCACAGAGACGTCCGAATAAAATGGAGTAAGAAATGATAAATAAAATAAGTAATAAAAAAAAATATATATGTGATTACTTGGCTTAAATATTTTTGCGGGTAAGATTATCATTGGGCAATTAATTAAAATAAATATGAACTTTGACTTACCAGATATATTACACAGAAACAAGTAGAAAGAGCCGTAACACAACAGCCATATTACTGTTTTTTCTTTCACTCGTGTACTCCTTGTCTACTCACTCTTTGTTTGTTTCTCTTTTCTCTTTTACTCTTCTTGTCTATACTATATAGTACGGCACTAGTTCCCTCTATCTTTTGCACTTGAGATTATATTCATTGATTTCTTATCATACTCCAATTTTATGTGTTATATATATTACTTATATTAATAATTATTTAAATATATATAAACATATATATATATATATATATATATATATATATATATATATAGATATATAGAAGAATGAAAATTATTATCCTCATTTTCAAAATTCATATTTTATCTTAAAGTATTTTGATTATTATTTAAATTTAAAAATTTAAATTTGGCGCGAATAATTTGTAGAGCGCGAATTTTTTAAAAAATTATAAGAGATCTTTGATCTAAATTTTTTCGAAACTTTTTTTTATAGGGCCCCGGAATTTCCGGCACTCGAGAGATTCAATACATTAATTTCTTATCGTACTCCAATTTTATTTATTACTTATATTTTTGGAATTATAGTGCGCCTATACTATTTGTCATACACAGCATTGTACACTGCGCCCTTTGGGCCGCTTTCCCCTCCCTTCCGGTTCTGATACTGTACCCCTATGTATTTTTGGGTACATATTTTACTCTCTCGTGCTCTCTCGTGAGATCTCTGACTGGTTGGACGTCTGACGAGTGTTTTAATAAACTTCAGTCTTATATTATATATAATAGTGGTTCTTTACTTTTAATCCATACCTCTAACATATATATATTACTTATATTAATAACTATTTAAATATATATAAATATATAGAAGAATGAAAATTATTATTTTTATTTATAAAATTTGTATTTTATTTTAAAGTATTATAATTATTATGTACATTTGAAAATTTAAATTTGGCGCGGAAAATTTTTAGAGCGCTAATTTTTTAAAAAATTCTAAAAAATGAATTTTTTAAAAATTATTATTTAGTTAATTAAATTTTTTTAATAAGGGATGTTTTTTACAAATTTTAAATCTATACGGATCTCGATAGATATATTGAGATCTACTTAAATTCATATAGATCATAAATCTACGATTTTTTTATGGTTCCAAAAATTTAGATCTAAACAGAATACGGGATTTAAATCTCCGCAGATTTGAATTATTTTTTTCGAGATATATAAATAATATGAGAATATTTTTATTGATTGATCGAAGAGGATTTAAAAAAAATACATTCGTAGACTGATGTCCTTCAAGTAAAGAAAACTGATTGATTTTAGTAGAATTTTTTTTCCAAATAGACGGGGTTTAAATATTTGAAGAGAAATGATATCCAAAAATTTGATAAAAAAGTTTTTAAATTTTCAAGTTGATAACGAGAGAGATTTTAAAACGTACTCAAGGTTTTTCTTAAGATCTGACTGAATTATTTTATTATCAATACATTTTTTTTCTTAAGCTCCAAAAACCGGATTTTTAATTAATTAATTCATTCTATTAAAATTATAATATTCAATTTTATTTAAACAGAGACTCGGGCTTTTACTCAATTAAAAAATTATACGGCTGTAATTTAATAATATTCCATAAATTTCATAAACCGTCATCGATATATTTTATTTTAAATTCCTAATAAAATTTTAACCCGATTCCAAAAATGTTATTTTTAAATTTCGCGTACACTTCTATCGAAAATTTATTACATAAAAAAGTTAACAAAAAAATATTACCTCGTCATTAATTTTTTATTCTTATCCCGCCAAAAAAAAAAAATTCTCAATTTTTTAATTAAATTTCCCAGCCGTAAAAAAAATAAAAATAAAAATTTCATCTCCCCAATTAAAATCCCAAAATCTCCCTCTTAAATTTCTCATAAATTTTCAAATAATCATCATACTGCCCTAAAATACTTCTAAAATTTTACCCCCTTCCAATCAAATGATCAATATTTAATTACTTCATCAAATTATCACTCGTAATCAATCAATCCTTCACTTCCAAGCCACCAGTTTCTTTATATTTTCTTTTTTAATATTACTAATTTATTCAAATTGATAAAAATGATTAATAATATAATATAATATATTAATTAATATATATTATAATAAAATGACTTAAGCACCACCAGCTTGTTTAAATCTAGCACTGACATCATTCCAATTAATAATATCAAATATAGCTTTTACATAATCCGGTCTGACGTTTTTATATTGCAAGTAATAAGCATGTTCCCATACATCAATACCTAGGAGCGGTATCAACCCAGTTGTTGCTTGAAGTGGATCTTGATTAGCACAAGTTGTTATTTGTAATTTTTTATCCTTCTGATTGTATCCCAACCAACCCCATCCAGAGCCTTGAATCGCGATAGTAGATTCAGATAAACGTTTTTTCATTTCATCGAAACTTGTGAAATCTGTTTCTATTTTTTTCATTAATGCGGCTAAAAATATTCAAATAAATAAATTAATATATAAGAATATTTAATTACTAGGGTAACTGTACCAAATATTGACCGAGTTTCAATTAATTACTGGGTACTTAAAGACAATAATTTTTAAATTGTAGAATTTATTTAATGAAAAATTCACGATTTATAACTGCATATTTTTCAGAAATTAAATTACATAATTTAAAAATTATTAAAAGTCCAAGTACCCAGTTATTAATTGGAGTTCGATCAGTATTTGATACTGTTACCCTACACAAAAAAAATATTTCTTGGCGCAAATAAAAATTAATTTGAGGCGAGTGAAAATTTTCTTGATGAGTAAAAATTTTTTTAGCCAAAAAACCTTTTTTTCTGGGTACTGAAGCAGAAAAAGAATATTTACCATCAGGTTTACTGGAACTGGGTGATAAATTAGCCCAGAAAATAGAGTGATTCAAATGGCCGCCACCATTGAATTTGATTGCTGGAGCTAAAGCTATTTGTGTGTTGACATCACCCTTGGCAACAGCTTCTTTTAATTTGTCTTCAGCGATGTTTAAATTGTTAACGTACGTTGCGTGATGTTTGGAATGATGTAGTTGCATTATTTCAGCACTTATTATTGGCTCAAGTGCTTTGTAATCGTATGGTAACTCTGGTAATGTATGTTTGTTACGGGCGATTACTCCTGTACGTCTATTTTTTAAAATATTTATTTTTTATTTGGATTAATTAATTAATTTTTAAAAATTATTAACGCAATGCGAGTGCAAACATGTTGTGGCAGCATTGAGTATTTTCAAATTTTTTTTTACATTACTATTTTTTACTCACGCAGAAAAAAATAATTTTTTTAGGATTCAAAAAAATTTTTCTGTGTAAGAGTAAAAAATTCATAAAAAAAAGTTTTTTTGCAATAACTTTTTTGTAAATTGAACTATCGAGCTCAATTAAAGCTCAAAAGAAGTGACTTTTTATTCCCTACAAAAATTTGTCGTATATATGCAAAAATATTAATAATTGTTATAATTATGGGTCATTGTTTATAAATTTATGATACTGAAACTGGCCGACATTTGATAATTTTTTGATTTTTTTTTAAACAATAAATCATACAAAAAAAAAAATATTTGAAAAAATTGCACCTGTAGTTTATGAAATTTCCTACATGTGCATATTTTTAGTTTTTTTTTTTTTTTTTTTTTTTAATTCACCGTTGGAAAAAAAACGAAAATTTTCAATTGTCTGCTAATTTTTGGATCATATAAATTATCGCTTTTGACTTTAAAAATTAATGACTTTTAAATATTTTGATTGGAAATTTTGTATACAGTTTCTATGATTCTTTCCCTTCAAAATAAAAATTTAGACAACCTGGTTCAATAAATAGTTTTCATGTTAAAGCCGTTTGTTTACGCGGTCGAGTTGCGAAACGCGTTTTTAGTTTAAAAAAATACGCAATTTTTTTTTTTTTATTATTTATTTTATTTCAAACTACTCCATAAAATTTAAAGACTCTTACTGTACTATTTTATGAAAATCTGTCGTATTTTTAAAAGAAAATATTATTCTGCGCAGTACGAGTGAAGCGAAACGTAAAATTGCATTTTTTGCACCTCAGTATTTACTCCCAATTATGATTCAGAAAATGTTTATTAATTATTTTTTATATGCAATATGGATACAAAAATCCTTTGCTTAATGGCCTTGAATAATAAACATAAATATTTTCTAAAACCATTTTTTTATTTCCCCGCGAATTTTCAAATTATCAGAAAGTTAAAAATGAAAATAAAATATTTACATCAGTATATAAAAGTTGTAGGTTAATTACGTAATTTAAAAAAAAATAATATATATATATATATATGTATGTATATGAAAAAATTTTTAATTTGAAATTCATAGTATATATTCATATATACAAATACTTACGAGAGCGTATTAGCAATTCGTTTAATCGCAAACATGTTTAAAAATTCAAAATTATTTATTTGAAAAGTAAAAAATCAATCAATCTGGAGTTGTATCAAAACCGGCATATAAATTTTACCAACTTACCAACATATGTTTCCATAAATATAAAACTCTCTAGTTTAAATAAAATTCCCTAGATAAAATTTTATCTATAGTCGATACTTGCGCAGTAAAATACAATTCTCAGTTTTAAATATTTTTCTACATAAAATAAAAAAAAAGTTCTCGGAATCTCTAATCCCTAATCCTTAATTATTTGTTTACATTCAATGTATATATATACTTACAAATACTAAAATAAAATTGTATAGTTAAAAAAAAGGTGAAAATTAAATTTTTATTCTGATCAGTTGTGATTTAGAATCTCGACAAAATGGACGCGTGTAAAGAAAATGGAAGTGGCCTAATAAGACATAAATTTATTGATTGGATAATTAAATCATTTAATTTATCATTATTAGAAAGTAATAATAATAACAATAATAATGATAATTTAGTAATTAATAAAAACCGTGAATCAAACAAAGACACAACGTCATTAATTTGTTTGTTGCAATCGATCGGGTTCCAATTAAAAAAATTTGATAAAGTAAAAAGTGAATTAATGAATAAAAATAATGAAAGTAATGTCCGCGTTACAATAGAATGTGATCATTCGGGTTTCAAAGCAGATTTGGAATTAAAAACTCAAACTTGCACATGTCCGCAAGAAGACACCAATGCGTCGATGTGGAACATCAGCGGAAGCGGTAAACTTTTTAGCGCCAGTTCAATGAGTATTAATGATGACAAATTTATTGAATCTGGAAGTAATTTACTGCCGCAGTTGGATAAAGATTCGAGTGCTCTGATTAGAGATGTGCTAGAGCAGTTGATTTTTTTGATAAATAATTATCGCAAGGTTGATCAAGATGGCGACGATGGGAACGGGGAGAGACAAGATGGCGGCCAAGAAATTGAACCGATAATTAATGAGTTGCGAGATTTTAAAATTAATTTGGAAGAAAATAATTTTGAATTAATGAACGAGAGTAAGATCAATAGTTTTCCGGAATCTTCTTTTACTCGGTGTCATACTGAGCCGGAAATGTTCAAGCGGGAAAGCCAATCAAGTGTCAAGGATGAGGTAAAATTATTAATGAATAATTTAAAAAAAGGATTATTTATTTTTGATAATTTAAATTTTTTGATTAATTTTTTTAGAGTCCTCTAAATGACAGCCGAAGATCTTTAAGCCAACAGTTACCTCAGATAGTAAGGACACCAGCGTCGTTGGAAAAGGACAAAAAAGCTCCGCCACTTATGAGACAGTCGACATTTGAATTGAAAGATGAAAGTAATGAGCCGAGATCATCACCGCCAAAGATTTCGAGCTCACCTGTAACTATTTGCTCATCTTTAAGCCAAGTTTCTTTTCCCAGTGATGATGGGGGTGAAGGCGATTGTTTTACTCTGCAAGATTGTCTCGCTAAGACAGCTTTTTATCTGGATAAGGCGCGAAAAATTTGCTATATGAAAAATATCAACGATGAATGCTCGTCCATCGGGTTTAATAGCTCGCAACAAGGTAATTATTTTTTTTTTAATAAAACATTTATTCTTCTCTTTAGTAAATTCAAAAACATTCTCATGGAAATTTATTTTTTTTTATTCTCTCAAAATATTAATTTTGAATATTTTTTTCTTATTTTTCAAATATTTAAAGAACTGTTGAAAAAAAATTTATGTTATGGGTACTCATTGCAAAAAAAATTTAATTTCCTACAACTTTGGTCTCTTTCAAAAACACCCTAAAGTAATTAGTTCACAAGATATAATCACTTGAAGTAATTAATAAAAATTACAAGTTAAAAAAGAAAATCAAATTTATTTAAGTGGCTCTAGCGGTCAAACAATTGACTTTATGATAATTTTCAAAGAGATCAAATTTGTAGAAAAATTAAATTTCCTTTTCAAAACCTTCCTCAAATGTATATTTATCTCATATATCTTATAAGATATTGTCAATTAAATATTTGCACTAATAAGTAAAAAAAAATTTTTTATAATCAGTTATATATTCAAGTAATAATTAAAAAATTAACTAAAAGTAGTAATTGCTAGGAAATTTAATTCCCTACAACTTTGAACTCAGTAAAAAATTTCGTAAAGTCAATAGTTCAAAAGATAGAATCGTTTGAAGTTAAAAAAGTCGTAGATCATCTAAAAAAATGATGAAATTTTTTTACAGATGATGTTTTTTTGAAACCACGGCAGCTTTCACGCAGCTCCAGCTTACGCGCAACTCCTGTAACAGTTCGCAAAGCAATAAGGTCTGAATGCACAAGCCCTTCGAGCTTGAAACCAACACTGAAGCCACAAGTACGTCGCAGTGTCGGCAATTATAATTACTCCGCATTCAAAGAACCGTCGCCAGAAATAAAAACTGGGGTGTCACCAGGGACATTAAGTCGAATAAAACAAAATACCACACCGAAATTACTTCCCAGAACGCGTAGTATCGGTACACCATCGCCAACATTGAAATTAGCCATCGATGTCGCTAAAAAACGTTCTTCCATTGCTGCAAGTAAACCGGTTATCGCTAAGCCCGTGTCAGGAATATCGAGACCAATTGCCTCTAAAACTTCGCCGATTATCGCACCCAAAGCGGGAATTAAGTATAATCCTCGTTCCACAATACCAACTTCTAGTTTTTCATGTTCGGCTTCGGCTTCGGCTTCAGCTTTACCTTCACCTTCGCCATCTCCTACAGCTTCTTTGTCGTCATCGCTGCTGAGCGTCTCTTCGGTTGGTAAAAGTGAAAAAATTAAAAAAAATTATTCGCCCACGAGTCTAAGCAGTAAATCATCAGTTTCACGTCTTAGGAAAATTAAATCTCCAAAGTCTAGTGAAATTGACATTAAAACTCCAAAGTGTCCTGCCAATAATGAAGCCGCGAAAAAAAAAACTAATTATTCTTTTTCTACAAATTATGGGCTTAAAAAATAAATAAATAAATTTTTGAATTATTAAGTTATGATTTATTCGAAAAATATTTATTGTAAATAAAATTTTAATAGTTTTATTAATTAGGGTTATGATTATTATTATAAATTTTGTATATGTAATATCATAAATATTTATTTTTTATTATTTTTGATAGGAGTAGTAAGAAAAAAAATATAAATGTGTATTAATAGAAATTATAATTATTATAAGAGAAATAAATAAGAAATTGTAATAAATATTATATATTATGGTCATTACTATTGTAAATTATAAATATCCTGTGTAATATTTGAAGTGAGATTTAATAAATAAATAAATAAATAATCATATTACATATGATTTTTTTTATATTTATAAGGAAAAAAGTAAACAAGAAAAATTACAGTTTCAAATAAAAATTTAAAACTGTTAAATTTGCTGCTGAGATTTATATTTAATAAAATTATTATTTAAAACTGTAATTTTTACAGTTTTTGTCAAATATTTCCAGTTTTCAATTAGAAGGACCGCGTTAGTATACAAAACTATATTTATTGTTAACTTTTTTGCGTGTAATAAATTTAAACTATGCGCGTACTGATTTTTCATCATGAATTAGAATAACATTGAAATTAGCCGATAAATTACAAAAAAAAAAATATTACAAAAAATTGCACCTGTAGTTTTTTTAATTTTCCACTTGTGCATATTTTTAGTTTTTGTATTTTTAAATTAAATTATTGAAAATAACAATTCAAAAATTTTTAAATGTCTGCTAACTTCCGAGTGTGAAGTAACAGGCAAAAAAATTTAAAATTATAAATTAATAGGGTAAATAATTAAAAAAAAAAATATTTATAAAAAATGTACTTATTCATTTTTAATTTTTTTAAATGCCCATTTTTTCAAAATTTTATTTGCTTAATTATTTACTCTATTGATTGATAATTTAAAATTTATCTGACGTCTGCTATTTTCGCGCTCACATTTAAAATTCTAAATAAATAGAGTAACTAATTAAAAAAAAAAATATTTACAAAAAATGCACTTATTCATTTTTAAATTTTTTAAATGCCCATTTTTTCAAAATTTTATTTCATTAATTATTTACTCTATTTATTTATAATTTTAAATTTGTCCGTCTGCTATATTCACACCCATTTTTAAATTTATAAATTGTCTCATATCTACAACATTCACACCCATAATTATTTAAATTAATAAAAGAAAATACTCAAAAGTATAAAACCAAAATTTAATAAATCGAATCGTATCGAAGTACCGTAATTCGATTCGATTTTCCTCCTCAAAAAAAAACTAATTTCCCGCCATGGCGCCATTTTGTAAACGCAAGTTTCCATAAAAAATGCCGCATTTCCATGAAGTAAAATTTTTTTTCCGGTGTGTCGTTGATCCTTCAGCTCACAATATAAATGTGGTTATTTTTTATCCCAAATTCATAAGTGTTATCATAAATAAATCCTATAAATAAACAGTTTTTGATCACCAACAATCAGGTATTAAAGTTTATCTCATAATTTTTAAATTTACAAATTTTAAAATCTATATTTCTACTCCATTCTCATACTTAATTTTATTTAAATTCATTATTATCACAATAATTAATAACCTTAATAACAATTAATTTGAAACAATTACTATATTAATCACTACTTAATTACATTAATTAATTTATTTAAATTTATTCACTAAAATAAATAATTTGTTTATTGTAAAAAAAAAAAAGTTAATCCAGTTAATGATTACGAGGCCATTTTGAAATTATGGCGTCTCATTTTTTTTTTTTAATTTTATTTCAATTTATTGTTTATTTTAAATTTAAAAAAATAAATATAATAATTAATTATTTAAAATTAATTTGAGTAATTTTTTTTTTAGCCCAAATGTGCGGATATTTAAATTAAAAGGCTGAATAAAAAAAGCCTTGGACATAATTATCGATAGGAATTCATTTAAATTATTTATAATTTTATAAATAATTAAAATAATGGCCGAAGAGAGTACGGGTGATAATAAACAGGGTCAATTGTCACCACGTAGTCCTGGTGGTGGTGTTGTTGGTACTGGTACTGGTACTGGTGGTGTTCCTGGTGTAATAATTAAACCATCGAGTCCAAGATCACCGGCAGCTAAACAACCTAGACGAATTAAATTAACAGATCAGCAACTGGATGTCGCGAGCAAGGATGAGCTGACCAGCAAGTGGCGCGAACAGGAGTCTTATATCGAGTTGCTTGAATCCCAAGCTTCAGTTCAGGAAGGTACTGATTTTAAAAACAAAAAGAAACATTAAAATGACGACTTTTAAATGGTTAACTCTTTTTTTTTAATAACTTTTTAATTGCAGTAAAAACTTTGTGTTGATCGGTGATTAATTAAAGTGATTAATTCGAGTGTTAAAAATATTGTTTTACAATCAGATATTTATTATTATTATTATTATTATTATTATTATTATTATTATTATTATTATTATTATTATTAAGTATAATACTGTAGGTCATTTATTTTAAACTTTTGAAAAAACAACGGATTATTAATTTGAATTTAAATATATAGATGAGTTAATTAATAAAATGGAGGTACAGTAAAAAATATTGTGTTGCGGTAGGTGGTCAAATTTAAGTGATTAATTGACTTGAGTGTTTCAAAAAATTTAATAGATATTTTAAATGTTTTTATAGATATATGCTGCCACGTTAATTAATTAATTATGATAAATATATATGGGATTTTTATAAAATATATTTAGGGTGATATTTAAATGCTGGTGAAAATTTATAGAAAACAAAGATTAATAATTATATGTGGTAATAATATATATTGAGAGAATAAGGAAAATTTTGTTCCAGCCATAGGGTAGAGGTACAGTTTACTCTTATTAAGAAAAATGATTTAATCCATGCTAGGTGTATATCTATATTAGTCAATTCAAATTGTTTTAAATCATTTCAAATTGTTTTGAATCAATTCAAATTATTTTTCTTAATCAGAGTAGGACCAGTTTTGGATACTTGAAAAATTGAAAGAAAATAATTTGTAAAAAACGCAGTGACATAGTTAATTTTAAAAACTTTTCAAGATACTTTTATCCCACTATTAAAGTGAAAATTTTATTTTATACTGTTTCATTTCGACGTTCTAATTAGCAAATTGTCTAACTTAGAATTTTTCATTAAGGAATTCTGTACAATTTTCAAATAGTGATAGTCAGGAAAAATATTATTTGAGTAACCTAGACAAAAATATTATGCATATACTACAAATAGAATTGATTATTAAATAAAAAAATTCTGAAATGGAGTTAGACCATTTAATAATTAGAACGTCGACTTATTTAAATAAAGTATTAAATGTCCAAAAATGGAGCAGTGACCACAAATGGTACCTTTACTCTATTTATATGATAGAATTATTTAATGTTATTAGATTTGGTATCGTTGAAAAAGTCTTGACTAGAATTTGTGCCTTTTCATGGCTTGAACTCTTTGATTGTCGAGTATCGAGATAAATAAATTTATCTGTCATTTGAATTACATTTAAATTACGCGGAAAAAAGACGATCATATTTATTTTCTTTAAATAAATTGATATTTTGATTATTCTGTTACTAAATACGACTGAATATATAACTATTATATATATTATTACAAGAGAATGAAAATTTAGTCTATTTCATGTCTTCTATGACAATACAAATTTTAAAAAATTAATTTGCTATTAATAGAAAAAAATATATTTGATTTTTTTATGTTCCTGAAGATTGGAACGTTTTTCGCGCAACGAAAAAAAAGTTGTAGTACAAAATTTACTGGATGACTAGATTTCTAAAATGTTTCACATATAGATGCTGGTATATCAGCCAGGTCTTAGGCCACCCCCAAGCTCTGGAACTACCCCTTAAGTCACCCTTAAGAAGTCAAATTACATAATTTTTTTTCATTTTCGTTGCGTGAAAAACGTTCCCATCTTCAGGTACATATTTTTTTGTGTAGATATTTTTCAAAGAATCCCATGATTATACATTCAGCGAAATCAATAAGATTGCGAGTTAATGATGAGATTTGTCAAATTAAATTTCAATGATAATAAAAAACAAACAAAATATTATAGAGCAAATTTTAGGAGAAGTTTTGATAAACAGTTAAATTCAAATTATATTTAATGAACAGAAAAAAAAAATTTCTTGGCTTAAGAAAATTTTTTCTCAGCTGAAGGAAGTTTTGTCTCGCAAGGAAATTTTCGTTTTCAATTTTTAATTCAAAAAATTTATTAGGGCGAGTAAAAATTTTGGCGCCAAAAAATAATTTTTTTCTGTGTAAATTTAAAAGTAATATAGAGTCACGTAGTTACTGTATGTCGCTCTTATTATTATATATAATACTGTAGGTCATTATTTATTTCAAACTTTTATAAAAACAGTAAACGAATAATTTAAATGTGACAATTAAAGTGATTCATTACATATTTAAATGTTTAATAATAATAGTGAATGTGATTTTTAAAAATTATGTGATAAAAAAAAAAATATCGATTAATTTCAGTGATAAAAAAAATAATAAATTTCAGTGAATGTCAATTAAAATATTTACTTAATACTGATAAATTATACATTAATTACAGTGATGATTAATTAGTGGGTTTTATTAGTATGTGTTGTGCGATTAACATAAAAAGTTATACATCATATATTTAAAATATAAAATAATAACAATTATAAGTTAAATTAATATAAAAAATATTTACCAAGGAAACACACCGCAGGTGTTTTTACTTTTAATATTTATTATTATTATCAATTATTGTTCAATTGATAAATTAATTGTCAGTGTTGAATTAATTATGAGTGATTAACTTTATCTAATTAATAAATTTTTTTTAGGTGAGATCACAAGTTTGAAAGAATCTGAAGAAAAATTTCGCCAGCAATTCACAGAAGCTTCTCATCGTGAAAAAATTTTAGTACGCAGATTAGCATCCAAAGAACAGGAATTGCAAGATTATGTTGTAAGATTTTTATTTTTTTTTTTAAATTTATAGAGTTTGACATTTTCTTATTCGCACACTAGGAGACAATTACAAATCTTGGAATTTTTTTTTCGAAAAATCAACTTAAAAAAAAAAAAAAAAAAATGCGCGTGTAAAAAATAAAAAAAACTACAAGTGCAATTTTTTCAAATATATTTTTTTTTTATAATTCATAGCTTAAAAAAAATCAAACAAATTATTAGACCTCATGAAACTTCAGTATCATAAATCAGCCTTTTAATAATTTTTTAATTTTTCTAAAAACGATAAATTAAAAAAAAAATATTTTAAAAAATTGCACATGTAGCTTTTTTAATTTTCTACATGTGCATTTTTTTTGTTTATTTTTTTTTTTTTTTTTCAATTTATTTGTTGAAAAAAAAAATCTTAAAATCATTAGACGTCGGTTAACTTCAATATCATTGAAGTTTTTACTAAAAATTACGGGGCAAAACGGACCCTTTGTTTTTTTATAAATAAAAATATTTAATATTTAATAGTAATAACTATTGTTTGTTTTTTTTTCTTTATTTAGAATCAAATAACAGAATTAAAAGCTGCGCAAACGCCATCAGTTTCATCATTGAGGTCTGCGTTATTAGATCCGGCGGTTAATATTCTAATCCAAAAGTTACGTCAGGAATTAATAACGACAAAGGCTAAATTAGAAGACACACAAAATGAATTGAGTGCTTGGAAATTCACTCCCGATAGGTAAAGAAAAATTAGAATTTTTTTATTGTAGAAAGTAATTGATATTTAAATAAGTAATTAATTAATTTAATCTTAATTGCAGTAATACCGGTAAGCGTTTGATGGCTAAATGTCGGCTATTGTATCAAGAAAATGAAGACTTGGGACGGATGATCTCCAGTGGACGTATTGCTAAATTGGAAGGAGAATTGGCGTTGCAGAAAAGTTTCAGTGAAGAAGTTAAAAAGTCACAGTCAGGTAATTTCTATTGTTAATTAGTTATTTTTTAAAGTGATAACTGAATAAGTCTGCGACAAATCTGAGGAATAAAAAAAACATTTTATTTAAATTTCGAAAAAGTATGGAAGCTAATTGAAATAATTTATTTTTTAGAACTTGACGAATTTCTTCAAGATCTTGATGAAGATGTTGAAGGCATGCAGTCGACGATATATTTCCTCCAACAAGAATTACGCAAAGCACGTGAGTCGGTGACATTACTCCAGCAAGAAAATTTGGCATTAAAATCGTCGCCTAACGAAAACAATTTATCAAATGGTTTGTCGCCTCACACGCCGCCGATTATTAAAAAAGAAGAGGAGCCGGATGAGATATTGGACACTGAAATAACGACAAAGACACATGTCGTTGAGGCTGAACAATACAAAGAAGCTGACGAAGACGGGGCGCGAACTCCGCCATTGAAACCTCAGGATCGAACGACGACGACGGCGACAACGACGACTGTGACGGCCTCGGCACAAGACAACGATGAGAGCTCGAGTGATTCTGCGGCATTGATAATAAAAGTTGAAAACGAGGAATTGAGCGATCGTGATAATGATGATGATAATAATGATAATAATGAGAGTAAATGTGGCCGGACGTTGAGGCGGACTAAGGGTGCTAAAAGTTGTAGTAGCGGTAGTAGTAGTAGTGGTGGTGATAAAACAAACGGTGATGATTCAACTTCCTCTAGGACTACTAACACTTTGCTCCGTCTGAGAGACAGGGGTGATTCCAGGATCCTCGATAATAGGGGAGACAGGGGGGACAGAGAGAGGACTAAACGCGATAAAAGTGCGCATAGTAGTGATGATGATCAGCAGCAGCAGCAGCCGCAGCAGCCTCAACATCACCAACGTGACTGTGGTAGATTAAAAAAAAAAAGACGTCAAAGTATTTTATCTATTGATTATAATGAAGCTGACGACGATGCGATTGTTTTGACAAATGGTGAAACATTGCAAAGCGATCCTGAATAATAATTAGTCCTTTAAATTAAATACTTCCAAATTAAAGGGGACCGCTGGCTTTTAAATTACAAATCAAACAATCTATTATTTTTATTACGTTATTAAAACGATTGTGTTGTAACAATTAATTATCGGTATACCTTTAACAGATTATGGAATTAAACATATTTTTAACGATGTTTAATTACTATAAATAAATAATTCGAATGCCATTATCATATGACAGGATTTAAATTAATCAAATTGATCGTGTTGATTTAAGAAAATTTTTTCTTACGAAATAAAATAGAGACAGGCTAAAATAAATTTTTAAAGACTGATCGTATTATTTGTTTAATAAAATGGTATTATTTTTATTTTAAATATTTTTTACGGAGGCCAGGGGATTTAATTTAAAAATTAAATAAAACTTTTTCTGTCGGATAGGATTAGAAATTTAATTTTTAAAAAATTTATTATCCCAATAAGTTTTCAAAAATAATGTGCAGTCAGATCTCGAATGAAACCCAAGTCCATTGTAAAATCTCTCTCGTAATCAATTTAAAAAATTATAAACATTTTTATTTACAAATCTATTGAAATTATTTCGCGCCAATTTTTTAAACATCAGCACATTAGTGAAAAAAATTATACATAAGTAAATAAATTATTTATATTTAGAAGCTTACGGTCTCCTTAAAAAAATAATTTTTTTTATTACGGCAATATTTTTTCTGTATTATTTTTTTTAAACGTAAAAGTTATTATTCTCTTAATAAATTATAAAATATTGCTCTAATAAATTTATTATTATTTTTAAAAAATTTTTCTTGATAATTATTATTTTTGATTTATGAACTTAAAATGTAAATTTATAAATAAATATGAAGCTGAGATTAATTAATAATAATATTACATAATTTCCGATTTATGTATGATAAAATTTATTAAAAAAAAAATTATAAATGTATAATAATTATTAACTATTGATATTAATTAATTAAATGAATAAATAATTAATAATGTATAAAATTTGACGGCAATCAAGATAAAAAATTACTTATAAATTAATTTAATTAATTGATTAATTAATTAATTAATTAGTTAAATAAAATAAATAATAATTATAACGATAATTATTGCGAATTAGTTAAGAGTTCGATGTATAGAAAAAAATATCTTGATGTGAAGATTTAAAATTATTAAATTCATGAAAATTATCGTCCATTTGTAATTTTGAATGTATGAAATTTTTAGGAAAAAAAAAAAAGTTTTCTTTTTTTTATTCTAAATAATTTTTTTAAGTTTTTGTGTATTTGGATTTTAAAATCAAAGAATGTACAAAATATGTAAATGCATCAATTTTATATAAAAAAAAAAAAAAAGTAATTAAAAAAAAAAATAATTTTTTTAAATTATTTATTTAAATATTTTTTTTTTATTTTGAGAATATTTCTTCTGAGAATTTTGTATTTTTTGAAAGCCCACTTTTAAAATCGAACCTATTAAAAAAATCTGTGTAGAATTATATGGGAATCCATAGAAATTCATAGAGGAAATTATAAATTTACATGATCCATGGGGATCGTCATAGAAAAGTATGGAATTATGTAAGAATCCACGTAGGAAAGTCTAGGTACCTGGATTTCCTTATGGGAAACTATGAATACCTGGATTCTCATAACAAAAAATATATAAGAACTTTGATGTCTGGAATTCCATGTTAGAAATTAATACAGGAATTGGGTATCTAGATTTCTATGTAAAAATTTAATATGCATGGGAAACCATGTGAAAGTCCACATAACAGTCGTAATTAGGTTCCCATATGGATATATGCATGGTGTGAATTCCCATGGAAATCCACGTAAGAATCTATATAGGAATCTAGGAATTTACATAAGAATCCATGGGGAACAACATAGGAAAGTGAAACCTGGATTCCCATACAGGAAATTTGTATGGGAAACTGGATACCTTGATTCTCATAGGAATTCCATAAAAAAACATTGGCCACTTAGATCCCCATAAAAAACATTCTTATAGAAAAATATCTGGATTTTTATGAAAAAAATTTAATATGCATGGGACACCGTCTATAAATCCTCATAGAAATTCATACTAGATTCCCATAGAAAATTTTTGGTGGCTTGGAATCATGGGAAACCATTGTAAAAATTCATATAGGAACCTGGACAAGGTTCCCATGCGAATTTTTCATGGTGTGAATTTCCATTGAAATTCCTGTAAGAATCTACATAGGAATCTATGGATTTACATATTTATATAGGAGTCTGGGTGTCAAGGTTTATATATAAAAAATAAAAATCTATGGTGAACCATGTAAAATTCCACACTTTGCTTCAAAAATTCCATAGATTCTTATAGCCTATTATATAAGGCATATTCTTAACTGTAGCACTAATTCATTCTTATATAATCTCTATGGGAATTTATGAGAATCTATTGAATTTTATGGGATTTTCTAAACAGGGCAAGAATTTTAACTAGGATCCTATAAGAATTTTTGCAGTATAAATTCCTATGGAAATTCACATAAGAATCTATGCTGGATTTCTATGGGGAACCATAACCTGTTTAAAAATACTGATTGAAAAGAATTGAGAACCTGTCACTCCATGCAAGCTGTATATATATATCTATATATACAAACAAAAGAATTGAAATTATTGAAAAGAATTCGAATTTCATCCTTTTTAATTCTTTTCAATAAATTTCTTTTAAGCAGAGTTACCACGTGGATTTTTTTTCGGGAAAGAATTTTTTAATCCTGACAGTGGATAAAAAATTTCAAAATAGACAAATAAATTATATATCAATATTATATAACATGTGATAATTTATGTGTCTGCGCATCTTATAACATATATATATATGTATATATATATTTTCCAGTAGCGCTGTAGTCGTAACCTAGCAGTTATCATAAAACATTTCCAAATATTATCGGGTTTGAAAATACTTTAGTTGAGTTAAAAAAATAAAAATGTCTCGTTCTCTCTCAAAATTAGTGTTTGAAAATTTAAAAACTACTTTGGGGTACAACAAAAACCAGTCGCGGTCTATAAGTCGCTCGGGCGCGTGCAATGGACGTGCGTTGATTTACAACAATTACGGTGAGCCTGCCGAAGTCCTTAAATTAACAGAAGTTGCTGATAAAAAACCGGAAGCTAATCAGATTACTGTTAAATGGCTTTTGTCGTCGGTTAATCCTGCGGATATTAATACACTGCAAGGTAAATACCCAAGTCGACCTTCATTACCCGCGGTCGCGGGTAACGAAGGTGTAGGGGAAGTTATTGAAATTGGCGGGAACGTTAAAAATTTTGAAATCGGTGATCGTGTTGTTCCGAATGCAAACAATATTGGAACTTGGACCACACGTGGTAATTATGAAGCTAATCATATTTTTAAGGTTTGTAATTTTTTTTTCTTGAAAAAAATTTTATACTTACCCCATAAAAAAATTACCTGCAGAATTGCATAGGAACCCATAGGAATCAATAGAGAAAAGTATGGATTTATGTAAGAATCCATCGGGATCAATATATAGGAGTATATGGATTTATATAAGGATCAATGTAGAAAACCATGGGTATGTGGATTTCCTAATGAGAATCTATAGGTGTTCGATTTTCACATAGAAAACTGTGGGTGTTTGATTTCCATATGGAAATTCATGTAGGAAACCATGGGTATCTGTCCTATTTAGAAAATCTAATAGATTCTCTTGGAACCCCATAAAGATTTTATCAGAATGAATGAGTTCTATGAGAAGTTCTGTAGTTAAGTATAGGCATTATACATACAGATATAAAAATCTATCGAATTTTTTATACAGGGTGGATTCCCATATGGAAAATCCACATAGAAAACTGTAGGTGTCTAATTCCCATATGGAAATCCATGTAGGAAACCATGGTCATCTACATTCCTATATGGGAAATCCATATAGAACCGTAGATTTCTAATTTCTATATAGAAATCTATATAGGAAACCATAGGTATTTGAATTACTATATGGGATATCCACATAGAAAACTGTGGGTATTTAATTTCTATACGGAAAGCCATGGGTATGGACAAGATTCCCATATGGATTTCGAAATGGTGCAGACCCCCATGGAAAATCATCACGAAAATCCCCATGGAAATCCACATTAGACTCCCACATTGATTTGGCATGGTGTAGATTTCTATAGGAACCCATGTAAGAATTTATATCGAAATCTATGTCGGATTCCTATAGGAAACCATATGAAAACGCTATATCGGAACTCCCATAGAAATCTAGGCTGTTTTTCTCTATGGATTTTTTGATAGGGTTATACTTTAGTTTTAAAAAAAAATCATAAACAAAAAGCTTTTTTTTTTAGATTCCCAAGCCGCTTGGAACAGTTGAAGCCAGTATGCTTATCGTAAATCCTTGTACTGCGTACAGAATGTTGAAGGACTTTGTGAAATTAACACCAGGTGATACCGTTATACAAAATGGCGGCAATTCAGCCGTAGGGCAATTAGTTATTCAGTTGTGTAAAATTTGGGAATTAAAAAGTGTTAATGTTGTGAGGGACCGTAATGATATTGACGAATTGAAAAAACATTTAAAAACTATTGGGGCTACTGAAGTATTAACAGAGGCCGAATTAAGAACGACGGATTTGTTTAAGAGCAAAAAATTACCGGCGCCCAAATTGGCGCTCAATTGTGTCTGTGGTCAGAATGCCGTCGAGGTTCTGAGGCATTTACAGGCTGAAGGAACGATGGTTACTTATGGAGCCATGTCTAGGGAACCATTAACTGTTCCTGCTTCTGCGTTAATTTTTAAAGTAATTTTTTTTTTTTTTTTGCTAAAAAAATTTCAACCTGGCCCAAGTTTAATTGGCAACTTTTCTCTTACAGAATATTTCAATAAGAGGATTTTGGATGACTAACTGGAAAAAAACCCATGGAAACTCTGAAGAAAATACTAAAATGTTTGAAGAAATAGGGAAATTATTCGAAACAAAAAAATTACAACCACCACCGTATAAAATAGTACCGTTGTCTAAATACAAAGACGCTATAATAAATGCCCTTAATACGGATGGTAAAGTTGGCGTTAAATATATTATTGATTTGACAGCTTAATAACTCTATTTATGTATATAAATATATATGTCATAGTTATATAAACATTCATTTTTTACTATTATTAAATACATTCAGAAAATTTAAGTCTATTATATTCCGCCTTTTCTACTCATAGAAAAAAATAACGGTAATTATTACTGTGCAGAGCAGAAAAAGTTACTAGAATGATTTGGTAAAAAAATACTCAGATATGATCATATATGACCATATGTGATCACATATGGTCATATATGAACTGAACCATGCCCACATATATTCTTAAATATGGTCATATATGTTCAAATATGACCCGATATGATCATATGTGTTCATGTATGAGCAGATATGATCATATGTGGTCATATAAACTGAAACATGACCATATACATTAGTAGATATGATCATGTATGTTCACGTTTGACCAGATATTATCATATATAATCATAAATAATATTGTACATGATTATATAAATATATAAATATTAATAATTATCAATTGGAACGGATAAAAGGTATCAGATATCATATATGATCGTATCTGAGTACTTCTTCCGGATAGGTTAGCGAGAGGATACCATTCGAGTATCTTCGGTTTCATTCGTTCCCAATATTATTTCAAAAGGAATTTTTTCCCTAACCTTTAAATACTTAGTAACTATTATTATACAGAACAATAATTATTACATGGCTACTGCGCTAATTCAATAATTTACCTAGTAAATGATTGATTAGAGTCAATGTATTGTAATTAAATATATTTGTTTTCTTTTTTTTTACAATGAAAAATAAAATTTTATCACACTTACAAATCAATTGTGTTCTTAAATATTTAAATGCACAGTAATTATTATAATAAATTAATTGGCCTCATCAAGAAGCTGTAAAAGATTTAATTTGTTTTCAATCTTATCTTCAGTTGTCAAAAAATCTGAGCAAATATTTTCTAGTTTGTTCTTATAATCATCGTTTGTATTAATCTTGTCATTGTTTTCATTATTTTGATTAACTGCGGGATCTTCGGGGACACTTTTCTCGATGTCATCATCAGTTTTGACGTCGATGTCATCAAATAGGTCGAGACTGAATGTCCTTGTTGATGAGGATGTATCTTCGGTACCCAATTGCATTGCCAGCATTCCAAGTTCAGCTTTTGTTCCTTTGTCTTTAATAAACAATTTGTCTCTGCTTTTAGTAGGTATCAGTTGTTGCGGTTTGTTTATTACAAATGTAAAGTTCATTGTGTATCTGAAATCATATTTATAATGATTAGAGGTTAGAAAGATTATTTATGTGAAGTAATAAGGGAAAAATGGAGGTTTTTAGGAACAAAGCTAACCAGAAAAAATTCTGAAAATTATTTCGCAGAGTAACCTTTTTACGATTTCATAGAAAACGAATCCCTGCATAAGAAAAATAATAACAGCAATTGAAGGAAGCCATAGAGTCCTGACAAGAGAGCTATTAACCTCAAAAATGGCCCAAAACGGGTCAAAATACCGATTCTGGCTACTTAATCATAGAAAAAAATATCAAAATATTAAGTTATAGGGTGACAACTGCTCAGGCGCGTTCGGGGTGACCCTCGGCATAAAAAAATGATAACAGCAATTAATGGGAGCCGTGGAGTGTTATGGAATACCAACTTTTTGCCACATTGTTAACAAGTTTCTGCAGTAGATTGTTTCTAGCTTATTGCCATCTGGACAAATCATACGAAAAACAATAAAACTTTCAACTTTACTTACATATTTTTTCCCAGAAACGTAACACGGTCACCCAGCAGTTGGAAAGATCCAACTCTATGAGCCTGAGGTGTATCCATTAATTTAATAGCTCCCAGTTCATCACGTTTTGACTCAAATTTTTCATTATAATTACGTGGGTGATTATTAAACGTAGTGTCCTCATTCTGCAATCCCAATTTCAGTAGAATAGACACCCGTACATTAATTCCGCACAGCAAATCCAAGCATTCATTCCTCGCCTGCCATACTTCGTCATAAGTCAACGGTCCATATTTCTAAAAGAAATAAATAAATCGATTTAAATCTTCCTGCAGTTGAGTAGAGTCATAAAAATCCTTATTATCATCAATTACGTACTTTAATAATCATTTCATGAACGACAGTAATTCTTCCATGTGTCCCACTGCGAGTGACCATATTCCGAAATGCGTCGACGTGGTTCATCGTCAGCAAAACAACTTCTCTAGGTCCAGTGGCAACTGACAGCTGATACTTGACCATCATCATCATTAAGTCAAACAATTTGTTCATACTATCAGCGTCTAATCGCATTATTGAACACAACGCGATATTTTCTAACGTCGATCGCATCCAACTCAAGCTCGAAATTTCCGAGTCATTGAAAATCGTTGATAATATTTTTGGATGCACTAATGCTGCTGTTATCTCATCCATTACTTGAAAGAAACATTTATCAGTCACATTTTTAATAAAAAAAAAATGTGTACACGGAATAAACAGAATATTAAAAATTAATAAATAATAGTAAAAAGTGGAATCTGTTATCAATAATGAGTACTATTATGTGCTTAATGCAAAGTAGTTTACTAATTTTTGTAGATTCCTAAAAACTACTATCAATTATTTCAAAAAGTAAATAAATATTATTACTTTTAGGTATAATACGTGACTTATTAGTGGAAGTTAATTAATTTATGGCATAATCTATTAAAAAGTAATGATTGGTCAAATTAAGAATTGCTATCTTAGATACTGATTTTTCCAGCCGAAAATTCCAAAAGTTACAAACTTTTATTTTATAAATTCGATATCACTGATCAATTATTTGCTTAAAATATCATTTATTCATCATTATAAATTAATTTGCAGTATACATAAATCGAATAAGTGGTAAATAATAAAATGAAAAATTAGTATACTAGATACTGATTTTGTTGCTCATAAAAATACCGAAAATTTTAAACTCTTATTTTATAAATTCTATCCCATTGACTAATAATTAATATAAAATGTTATTTATTCGTTATTATAAATTAATTTATTATATAGATATATCGAATAAGTGGTAAAGAATAAAATGAAAAATTCGTATACTAGATCTTTATATATTAATATGTATGTTTACTAATTTTTCGGTTCCTCATTTTTGAAATTTTTCTGTTTATTTGAATACTAATAACTGTAGATAGCAATTTATCGATTCTTTTTCATATTAATTTTATTATACGAAATTACAAATTTTGCTCTTCAGTGAATCAAATTTAAATATAAATAATAGCCATTTTGTAATATATATAATGATCCTGGTTTGATATTAGTATCGAATATAATAATTTTAAGTCGAAAATAAACTACAAACTATTCTAATTTTGAGCATCATTTTTTTCCGTGTACAGAATTAAAAATAAATTTTTTTTACCTATTGTTGTTTTACGTGTGTTAATTTTTTGCGCTTTCAATCTTTGTTGCAAAACATATAACATTTCACCCCCCATATTTAAATAAATTATTGGATTGCAGTGTAATGACATTTTTTATACTTTTTTTTAATTCAAAAAATTTAATTATTTAAATTTTTAATTGTTGATTGTTTATAATTAACTTTTAATCGTTAGTAAAGATTCGAACTCGTAAATTTAGCGTACTGTTAACACCTGAGTAATACTTTTAAAAGTGAATAATTGCATCGTTGACCTAGAATAAACAATAAAGGAAAATAAAGTTTTTATTTGTTGATACTGTCATTACTATGGTGATTTGACGTCCATGTGCGCATGTGTTACGGACCCGATTTAAGTATCAAGGTCTTATGTATTAAATAAATTTATTAGTTAATATTTTATTTTATGCAATTTTGGTAAATAGACAAATTTTTTAGGACATATAGAAATTTTTTCGCTCATTTCCTTCTCACGCAGATCATTTTTAGATCATTCAAATTCAAATTTTTTTTTATATACTATTTTTGAAATAAATTATTTAAATTATAAAAAATTCATTTTTTCAAAAATAATTAGTATTTTTTTTAATTGACTTAAAATAAAATTTTGAAAAACCTAAATACGTATAAAGTTTATTTTTTTTTTAGTTTAAAAATTTAAATATAACTAAAACTCAGAACACGTGTTCACAAACGCATGCGTTGTCTTTTCTATTTATAGCGAAACTTAGAAACTTTCTTTTCATCTCAGTATTTATTCTCTCAACAGTATCGCGATCGTTCAGTTTATCCCAAATCATTGAATTAAATTTTAAAAAACAAAAATTTCCCGCGTTGTAAAAATAATAAAGGCAATGAAAAAATATGGACAAGGTACTAGAAACGTTAAGTAAAAAATTAACAGAGGAAAAAAAACACAAAGAGTGCAATGAAAAATATTCTGGATTAAAAACCGACGAGGAACGTATTATTTTTACATTAAATTTGATAAAAGACTACGATATTCAATTACCTGTAAAAAGTGACATAAAAAATGCATTTCAGTCTCGTGAGTATAATGACAGAGCGACGAAATTATTTATAAATAATTCTGTTCATTGTGATTTTGATACAATTATTGAATTATATACGAAAAGTATCGCCTATGCACCGGGGGCACGTGAATTGTCTTTGGCGTATGCCAATAGATCGGCGGCATTATTTAAAGCTCACTTGTATGAAGACTGTCTTGAAGATTGTGAACGTGCTTTGAAGCTCGATTATCCAGATAAATGGAAAGCTAAATTGTACGCGCGAAAAGCTCGATGTTTAAGCTCGATTGCAAGCTTGGGTAAAAGCTCGGTCGCAAGCTCATGTCAAAATACAATCCCAGGCTCGAGAACAACAAAATCTACAAGTTCAATTTTAGATAACTGCTCGATCGCAAGCTCAACTGAAAGCTCGGCAGCAAGCTCGTCTAAAAATTCAAACACCAACCCAAGTACATTCATATCTACGAGTTCAGGTTTTTCATGCCCGGTTGCAAGCTCTGGGAAGAACTTAGCTGCAAGCTCGGTCGCAAGCTCGACCGGAAATGAAACCACGACGTCTAATACTGTGGTACGTGACTGCTCATTTTCCACTTTGGGCTCGGTCGCAAGCTCTCCTGGAGATTCAGCTACAAGCTCGGATGAAAAAATAGAAGAAACTTTGTGTCAAATACGTAAATGGTTACCTAAGATGGATATAAAAGATTCAGGAGTTAAATTAGTGAAAAAAACGCTAAACAATTTGCAACTGATGGGGCAAAATGATGCAGCATTCATTAAATTTGATGATGAACGCAATTTGCCGAGTATTATTGCCGATAATAAAGAAATTCGCGGAGCTACATCGGCAGTTGCCATAGAATATTCTGATGACTATGGAAAACATGTCCGAGCAACTCGTGATATTGATGTCGGTGAAATTTTGGCCATCAATGAAGGCTATGCTACAGTTTTGATGTTGAATAAAATTTACACACACTGTGCGCATTGTTTGAAGCAAACTTGGTCTGGTATTCCGTGTAATAATTGCGTGTACGCCATTTATTGTAATGAGCAATGTCGTCGTGACGCTTGGGATAGCTATCACCAGATCGAGTGTCGCATTGTGGGTCCTGTGATAAATATGGAGATGAATCACATGGCACTTATGGCACTCAGATTAACTGTATGTGCTTTTAATGAAGTTGGTGATTCCCAGTCTCTGAAAGATCATCTCGCCCAAATTGATTCACTTCCAGGTAATTTTTTCGGTGATTCTGCAAATTAATATTTAGTTGTTGTCATTATTTTTCATGATTTATTTTAGATTTGAGAACCAATGGATACACTAATAATATTCTGGATGACCGGAAATACGCTAGTGTATACACGCTAGCGAGAAATACCCACAAAAGATCAACTCCCGATTTATTTGGGCGGTCACTAAATGCCAGTTTCATTGTTTATTTGCTGGCAAAAGAGAGTACGATGTTCGGCGAACAATTCAAAGGCGATTTTACAGAGTTTATCAGTTTGCCATGGGTTAGTTTTATTGGTGGACTGATCATGAGACATTTGCAAATTATTCCCAGCAACGTTCACAGTGTAAGTTTTTTTTTCTAATCATCCAGTTATTATGCTCATAAGTTCACAAAAATTTAATCTTCATAGTGAAGTTCATGCAGCATTGCTAGACCCCCTTGCTCTAAATCTTCGGTAGCGCGCGCTTACTATTAATAGTGGGGATAAACGAGTGGGGGAACTCAGAGCTCTGCTGGCTCTTGAGTTTCAATCGAGTCTCACGCGTAGTACCGCTCACATCTAAAAATCCCTAAAAACCCAGCTTTAAGCCTTATTCCTACGCTGTATTAAAAATTTCTATTAATTAATTTTTTTTACGATTAATTTTTATTTTCTAATATGAAGTTATGTAAAAAAATTATGTTTAAAATATTAATAAGCAAATTTACAGGTGACTGAAGACAATTTAGATCAGCTACCAATCGACAGAGCGGCTGCACTCATGCCTTTCTACAGTCTATTTAATCACAGCTGCAATCCAATGGTAGACAGGCGATCATTTGGGAAAAAAATAGCATTGATTGCTATTAGTCCTATAAAAAAAGGCCAACAGGTTGTTAATTATTTAAAAATTAAATATAACAACTAAAGTATTAAACAAAAAATTTTTTTTTTTCTCAAGATATTTGATAATTACGGGCAGCATTACGCGATAACATCCAAAGCAAAAAGACAACAGAAATTATTACAGCAGTACCATTTTACGTGTTCCTGTCGAGCTTGTGCAGAAAATTGGCCTTTATACGGCAATTACAAATCCTATCAGGTAAGTTTTTATGTCCTAGCTGACCTAAATTACGGTAAAGTACCGCAAATTACGGTAATTGACGGCAAAAGTATGACATTTTAACTATAAAGTTGCGGTGAGAGAACGGTAATTTATCGAAAAGTAAAGTATTGCTCATTAAAAACTGAAAAAATAAAGAAAAATACGCTTACAGTAAAAATGCCGTAAATTACGATATATTGCCGCATTGGACCACAGTGCATCGTAAATTACCGCGCATTACTGTACGCTGTCATAAATTACCGAGAAATACCGCAAATTTACCAGAAAAATGCCATGTTTATGGTAAATTACAGCAAACATGCGGGTAGTTACGGTAATTTACCGTAATTAGGGTCCACCAGGGTATGAAATGAATTGCTGAAAAAAAAATCTTCATTTTTAATCTTTTTCAAGGAACAACAATTGACAAAAACAATTAAAAAAGATATATCACGTGCATTAAACAAATTGGATCAATATTACACGTTAGCAAGTAGGGGAGATGTCGAAGATAAGCCGGAAATAATAACAGATTTGTGTAAAATGTTGAATATACTCTATAAATATGTGGATTTACCGTGCACTGAAGTGAATAACGTGATAGAAATTTTGAAAAAAGTATATTCTTTACGTGGTAATTGTTTACAATCGCTAAATGGTGACACCATCACAAAGATTATTAATATCTAAGCTTTCAATGAATAAATGTGTCTTTTATATTTGCATTGTTCTGCAATGATCCCTCATTCTTCGATAGTAATCAATAAACATATGGATAAAATAATTTATAAACATTAAAAATGCTACATTTTTTCTCTCAATTCCTCATACATTTGTTCCCATTGTTCGATGTGAATTATTTACATTAGACAGCAGCCTATTGACCTCTATAAGGAATCATAATTTCTATAGTCATCCCGATGAAAGCTTGGGATTTTTTTTCCACTATGGTTTCCCCTACTCTTCGAATATTGGTGTTAGTGGCTTTGCACATGCGCACATTTAAGTGGCGCATGCGCACATTCTAATATTATGGTGGGAGGGGAAAGGACTGATGGGAAAAAAATCCCAAGCTTTCATCGGGACGACAATAGAACAAATACAAACTTGAATTTTGTTATTTTAAATTATTTTATTTACAGGCTTGTCATACAACTGTTACATACTTGGTAATACTTTGTCAGTTAGATGGAGGAGCCATTGAAAATAATTAATGGTTATTTATGAAACTTATTACTCTCTTATTAATATAATTTAAGTCCAGTTTACAAACATGACTAAAATAATTGTTAATTAAATCATAACCTCAAATTAAAACATTTAGAATACTATTAAATCAAGAGACACGGTAGTGTCTCGCGCCAAGTACATAATTTAATCATTTAAAATATCTAAATCAATATCTATACTGTAAGTATTGCCATCATTAGTATAAACATCAGTCTTCTGTTCATTAATAAACTTAATTCTATCTTCTATAGATGGATAAAGAATTAAATTCTTCTTAATGTATCGAACTAACGCATCACGAGTTGTTATTCCCGATACTAAAAATAATAAATCAAACGAGTTAATTAATAAATGACTATTCATTTTACATATTATAAAAATTAATATATAAATATATTATATATATTACCATTAGGCTGCCATGGCAAATTTTTTAACATTGTAAAACCGTCGCCACCTATGTGTAAGTAGTCCACAGTTAATATTTTATATATTTTATCTTCTATTATTTTCTCATATTTTGGAACATCACAATCAGCACAGCGTATTAATGTTGAATCACGTACGACTTTTAAACCATCTGGTTGTAATAAATTGTAAACAATCTATAAAATAATAATAATAATAATAATAATAATAATAATAATAATAATAATAATAATAATAATAATAATAATAATAATAATAATAATAATAATAATAATAATAATAACAATAATAATAATAATAATAATAATAATAATAATAATAATAATAAACGCTTATGCATCTCTTTTTAGTATCTCCTATGCGGGCTAGAACTGCATCCATTTAGCGTTGTAATGCTGCTCTGCGAGTACTTTATTACTACCTTCGACACCAGTGTTGCTTTATCTACCAGGAGATCCCTGTTTAAAAATATTAACTGAAAAGAATTAAAAATGATGAAATCCGAATTCCTTTCAATAATTTCAATTCTTTTGTTTGTACATATAGAAAACAGAAGAATCTATGTTTTAGGTTTCCACTATATTAAATTGGTGTAATACCGTACGATGGATGGTGTAGCTCAATAAGTTATCGATCAAATTGAACAGAATAGAATATAGTGCCGGATAGCTCAACTGGTAGAGCACTCGGCGCGATACCGACATGGTCTGGGTTCGATTCCCAGTTCGGGCTATCTATATTTTTCTCAATTTATCTATAAATTGTCTTATTGAGAAGGTTTGCATGTTTTAGGTTTCCACTATATTAAATTAGTATATGTATATATATGTATATATATATACAGTTTGCATGGAGTGATTGCTTCTCAATTCTTTTCAATCAGTATTTTTAACCAGGGATATTCCGCAAGTTGTTGAGAATGACCGTTGCCGTATTTATTGGAACGTAACATTCGCAACAAACCTGATACTATGCTCTTCGATAAAACTACTCATGACCATTGTCATTTTCTCAGCACCTGCTGAGAACAACATCGTGGTTAAAGAAGAGCACAAACACCAGATATGTCAAGATCTCCTGTTCGAAATCGGCAAAACATTACCCAGGCTACCGTGTCAAACTTGATGTTCTTGGAAGAATGAAAATGAAACAATCTTTTGTATCTGCATTGGCTATAATACCAATATGTTCGTTACAAGTTGAGTTTCTGGTACCGTGGATGCAGAAGGCTGTTATTCTCAGATCCCTTTGTCTATTTAGGCCGCGGAAGAGCCTGCTGCGCATGCTAGCCATTTTGTTGATGGAGTAGCGCAGCAGCTACAAATGGCGCCCAGAAGCGGTCTTCGGTAGAACTAGACTACTGGGGATAACCCCCTGAGCATTGAAACAAACAAATAATAATAATAATAATAATAATTTATAATTATTACTTTTAATCCAGAGACTTGTAAGAAACGTCCTGAAGGATCTGGACCTGGATCCGGTTTCAAAGATTCAACACTAAATTCTAAAACTTCCAGTAATTTTTTTCCAGTGATATTTATTGTTCCAATTACATTATAATGTGCCAAAACGGTATAAATATCATTCGATGTTATCTAAAATAAAAAAAAATCGTTAATTAATATTCAATACAAAAAATACTAATTATTTATCATCGCTTATGCTAAAAAGTGATAATAATAATTACTTGGTGTGACTTATCAATAGAAGTTTTTATCGCGCCACTATTGTAAATAGCGACTGCGGCATCTGTCCATCCATTGCTACCTCCGTATTCCCCCGTATTCTTGAAAAAATAAAAACAAATTATTAATCAAAGTATGGAAAGCGTGAATGCTTCGATTAATTCATTAATCAACTAATTGATTAATTGCTTAATCGACGAATTAATCAATTTCGGAGATAACAATTCAAATTCAATGTACTGTGGGCTTATTAACATAATTAATATTGAAAATTAAAATGATTAATCATCATTATGTAGTCGATTAATCAACTGATTAATCAGTTTGTTAATCTGTAAAATTAAAATGATTATTTTACTGATTAACTGATTAATTAATTCAAATTTTCAGATCGCGAATTTTTAATCGCGATTAAAATGATTGTTTCGAATGATTAATGCACCGTAATTTGTTTGATTAATTAATATTTTTGTTAATCAATGTGTAATATAAAAAAAAAACTTTCTCTACATGATGAGTTTGGATTCCCCAACAAAATAAGGGAAGAAATTTTCAATAATTAATTCTATTAATTTTTAATACAAATCAATTAATCAGTTAATTTTTTGATTAATCGTTTTAAAATTAGGAATTCGAGGTTTTAAACTTTTAAATTTATTTAGAATTGAAAAATTTTTAACTTACGTATTGAACCATCGAATCGGTAATAAGATTTCCCAAATTGCATTCCCGCACTCGACAGTGCACATTATATACATTGCGTAAATTATAATCAACCATAACTGTAAATCCGATACATGTTTTTATGAAAAGTGACCTGTAGATTTTGTCTTATTGGAAATATCTCTACACAATATGAAGGTTTATTGTTTATTATGCTATCCTCTAGCAGGAAAAACTCCAAAAAATTCCATGAAAAATTTTTTTTTCAAACGTTTTTTGTTCATTATGATGTTATCTAGTAGAAGGAACCCAAAAAATTCCCAAGAAAAATGATTTTTTTGACTTATGAACCATATGAGGATAGATAAGGATGTCATTGTTTATGTAATTTTATAAAATATGGCCCGTAACTTTTTTTCTGTTGGGAATAACTTCGTACAATACCAACGTTTTTTGTTCATGATTGTGTCTTTTAGCAGAAAAACTCCAAAAAAAGTCCCAAGAAATTTTGTTTCCGGAGTGTTTAATAAAAAATGACTTTGCATACAGAATAGTGAGTTTTTTTTTCACTCCAAATTTGATTCGCGCTTACTCCCCGTTTCCTACAGTGCATGGGCCAATTTACGGTAATCAGAACCCGGCAGAGTAAAAAAAAAAAAAAAACTTACAATGGCATCAGGCTTCAAAATATTTAAAAACTTGGCAACTATTTCCCATCCATAGTGAATGAACCACGTCGACCCAAAATAAGTATCTCCGGCATTTAAAAATAAAGTTGGAGTCGATGATTTTCTCGCCTGTTTAACCAAAGTAGAGATTCTAGCAAACCCACCATAACATTCATTCTTTTGTTTTTGTTTATCACTGCACGGGGTTGCCGATGCAGATATTTCTTCGAACCTTATCAAAGAAAAATTTGTAAACTTCAACACTAATTGCGTAATTTAAATTTTTAATAAAAATTCATAATTAATTACCTTGAATGCATATCATTTGTATGAATTATATTGAGTCTCCAATCGCCATTTTTAGGAAAATGCCTAGTAATTTTCCATGCATGGCTGGTGAAATAAAAACTAAAAATAATTAATAATACTGAAGTGATTATAGAAAGATTCATTTTTTTATATTCTTGAGTCTATTGCACTAAAAAAATTACTATTAACTATTTCTATGAGCTGTTACCAGATATTTATAATGAGTTCTATATTCGAAGTTCAACTGATAACGAACATTGGGTTCGGGAAGGTATTGAGTAAATAGACGTATATGTTAAAAATTTTTATTTATACATACGTTAAATCACAAATATTTGTTATTATTGAACGACTTGATCTATTCAGACCTAAATAATCAATATTATCATTATTAATAAATTTTTTCGAATGGATTTTGTTTTGAAACTATGTACCCGCTGTTTTTGGGCTCGTTGAGCTCGAAAAAATTGTTGTGGATACATTTTCGAGCTCTTCCGTACACGGAGAGAAATTATGGTAACAGTTACAATATATTATGGGAATGGTTTCCATACTGCATGGTAACCGGTTTTTTTTCAAATGTTGATTATGGTAACGGCACCCATATATATTATGGTAATCATTCCTATAATTATGGGTATAATTCCCATATGGTATCGGAATAGCTCCTATGGAATCATGGTAATCGTTACCATGTAACTATGATAATGGTTACCATAATATTATGGTAATAATTCCCATACATTATCCCAGAAATTATAATAAATTTTTTTTTGTAATAAACGTTTTTTTGTATACTTAAAATTTTGTAATATGCAAAAAAAACGCTTCTTACTAAAAAAATTATTATAATTTCTAAATATTATGGGAATTATTACCATGATATTATGGTAACCATTCCCATACTATTATGGTATTTATTTCCATGATATTATGGTAACCATTCCCATACTATTATGGTAATTATTTCCATAATATTACGGTAATTATTCTCATAGTATTATGGTAATCGTTACCATAATATTGTGGTAATCGTTACCATAATATCATAGTAATAATTTCCATACATTATGGGAATGATTACCATAATATTATGGTAACCATTACCATAATATGATGGTAACCATTACCATAATATGATGGTAACCATTACCATAATATGATGGTTATGTATACAATAATATTAAAGGAATAGTTACCATAATATATAGGGCTTATTCCCATATACACTTAGGAACCATTACAATGTGGTTATAGGGTCGGTTACAATTTGCTTGTGGGAACTATTCCTATAAGTATGGTAATCATTACCATGATTCTTTCACATGCGATATGGGAACTGTTACCTTAATGATAGGAATTGTTCCCATACTTATGGAAACTTTTCCCAGAAAATATGGGTCTATATCCCATAATCCCAAGTAATCATTACCATAACGGTATGGGATGATATTTCATTAACGTACTAGGAACAGTTACCATAATTTTCTCTCCGTGTACATACACATACATACACTCGGACTTCATTGTAAAATTAGTCAGAAAAGCTTTCTAGAACCTCGAAACATCAAGATCTGATAGAAATTCGTTTTTCGAAAACCGGACTGAAACCAATAACTTCCCGAATTTTTCAAAATTTTTAATTTTCTTAGCGGGAAGTTAAAAAAGATTATTCTAGTTTTTTATGTAAACTCAGTATTTTACAAGTAACTACAATTTAAACGAACCTTGAACTTAAATATAAAGAAATTTTATGTGCCGGTAAATGATTATTTTTTTTTTTTCAAATAAATTTACTTGAAAAATATTTTGAACTTCTCAGTATAAATTCAATCCTCACCAATAACTTAATAAATTAAAAGCAGTATATTATTTTTTTTTTCTATTCGAAATCTATTTATAATACGAATATACTTAAATTTATATCGATAAAAAAAATTTGACATCCAAAGTTATTAAGTAAATCGAACTTGATGTTTATCATTTATTTATCAGCTACAAATATTAGTAATACAATACTATTCATTTGCTTAAAAACAAGGAAAAAAAATGTCCGAAAATATTAATACTTTATGTTACATAAATTTTTAACGAACGCTGTATAAAACTTTTTTTTTTTCAATATTTGAGGAGTTAATTGATTACTTGACATCTACATAAAAAACTGAAACGTCAAATTGAAAATTAATAGTCACTCAAGTTCAACTGGTTGACAGTCACACATAGTATATAATATTCTTATATAATACTAATGAATAATAAATATATATGATTCATCAAAAATATGTAAATTACAGGAATATACATAAACATTTTTTAGCCTCTACGTCTAGTAAAAATCAGTACACAAAAAATTTTCTAATGCATGAAAAATTATAAAAAAAAAATATGAATTTTTATTATTTGAAAAAAAATTTGAAATTAAATTTAAATAAATTAGTAATTCATGTAATCGCAGTATTATTCAAATTAATAGGTCTCGCGCCATTTAACGTTAAAATGACCTCGATAATAAATAAAACGAATGAAAAAAAAAAGTTATTAAAAATAAAAATAGTCTATTCGAAATTAGGATCATTTTATAATTTTATAATATCATTTTATATTTTTTATTTAATCTACGTTATAATGCACAGTGGAATAAAATACGCGCAATTATCAAAAATTGATAAAACGGTCCGTGTACTATTATCGATACTCGAACATGTTTCAATATTTATTATTGTGTCCACGTACTGTTTCACGCAAAAAAAAATTGTTGAGATACTAAATGGTCTATTGAAATTAGATGACATGTTAATGAACAATTTATACAATGATAAATTGTTAAATAATAAATTATATCAATTGATGATATTTACATTACAATTAATAATACCAATAGTGTTGTTCATAATAGAAACAATTGATGAAAAAAAATTTAAATTAAATATTTTTACGCATACGATATCGACTATTTTTATAAACTCCTCTATTGGTCAGTATGTGGGTGTGTTGGTATTTTTGAACAAACGTTTCGAAATAATCAATTATTTGATTATTAAATTTCCAACATTTAATGACAGCAACAATCCATGTGAAATAATGATGACAAATGGATTCAGAAATAGCCTGTCGAAAATGGAGTTAAAATTTATAAGACGCAATTTTTACAATTATTACAAAATAACAGAAGATGTTAAAAAATTTTATTCCCCGCTTATTTTAGTTGTTGTTGTACATTGGTCACTTTCATTAGCATACATTTGTTATATGATGTTAAGGTACATTATCTATGATAAAGATGTTACAGTGATGAAACATGTTATAGAAATTTTATGGCTCTTTCGGACTTTGTTTCCATTTGCGCTTTTGACCAGCAATGTTACTGCAATTAATAATCAAGTATGTATGTCATTTATATATTCATTTAATTACGCGCCAAAAAGCTGGAGCACAAGGGAAACTAAGAAAATTTAATGGATACTAACTTGTCGCATAGATTTCGTATTTGAGTTTTTCATACTCTACTCTGAGTACTTCGTTTAACTAAAAATTGTTGATTCTTATAGGCGTTGATGGAAAATTATGTAATTTGATGATACATAGTCTTTTTACCGACCGGTGGTATATGTACGTGGTAAACTGTGCTGCCAGCCGACGGCATCGCCTCCGCAGGTAAAACAGTTTTACTATAGTCCCGAAGCTGACGCCGGTAAAACAGATTATCGCATAATTGAATTTTATATTTCTAATGTGCCCTAAATACTTCATATGACTTTAATACTTATAATACACGTTAATTTTATGAGTAAGCGGGTAAAATAATTTTTTAAAATAAATTTTTGTAGTTTCCCGCCGTTACCTATAGTACTTGCATACTCTAAGGGTTACTTAAGCTTTGTTTCAGATTAAAAGGACGCCATTGTTAATACACTCTATTATGGCTACATATCCTATGAGTAGCATGATAAAAGATGAAGTAATTAAAACTTGTTAATGATCTTTCTAAAAAAAAAATTCTAATATTTAAAAACGATAATTAATTAATAATCATTATGTATTTTTGTATTGCAGTTTAAGTTATTTTCATTGGGTCTATTGCATAGGAATTTTAAGTTTACAGCTTGTGGACTGTTTTATATTGACAATCGTCTCTTATCAGCGGTAAATTTATTCTCAATTTATATAATGACACCCGAAAAGTTATTTAATTTTTTTTAACCTATCACGAAATTCGCGCCTCTTTGCTTTCGAGACAATTAAATTTTTAATGAATCTTTACTTTTACTAATTACAATTTAAAAAAAAAATATTAATATCGTATAATATTCTAAAAAATATATATAACGAAACATTTTTTTATTTTTTCAGATTATCAGCACAACAATAACAAACATGGCCATCTTATTACAACTTAACCACAAATAATTGTCAATAAAAACAATGAAATATATTCGTTATTGTTCAGAATAACCGCTAATTATGTTTTTGCATGTCGACTATCTCGTTTTAAAGATATTGCTTTCGAATTAATTCAAGAAAAACTATATCTTAGAGATCATTGCCACTAGCACTTCACGTCACAGATATTTATTTGCATACATAAATATTAAATATCATCTTATTCATGTATATATATTGTTAAATACAATCGGACTCCATTAACTCAGAACTTCCCCGTAATCTTGTCTGCGTATACGCATATGCGCATCATTCATTAGATGTAAGAGCGCATGCGCATAATTTACTTTTCAAGGAAGAAGAGGCATACGCTAACATAGAAGTTCTCGTTCCTTCATAGACCCCGTCTGTTAATAGAGTTCGACTGTATTGATATGCAGAAAGTGACATATTTATCTCTCGTTGTAATTTTTTATCTGATCATCAATTATTTTTATCTATATAAAGTGCTCTGAAGAATGTAATGGTCGGTAGTTTTATCTCAAAGACGATAGCAAACTTATTAATGCTGATGTGGATGTCACCTAACCTAAGGTACTCTCTACTAGTTACTAAAATATACAGATCTTACTAAATTAATGCTCATATTATGACGGCAATAAATAAAATTAATACTAGATTTCAAAATCCTTTATTATATCAAATTGACGTATAATTAATAAACCACACATTAAAATAACAACATACTCAAATTATTAATAACACTACCACAATTTACAGCAGTAAAAGAAGAGGCAAGGAAAATAACGTTTATTAAGACGCAAGATGATACATAAGTGACACTGAAATAAAAAAATTCATTTTTTGTATTTTAAAAATTCGTGAGCGACCTCAAGAGACTTGAAACTTTTTTATCAAGCTGATTTTTGAAGAGGCTTCTTAAAACATCATAAACCAATAAATTTTCAAAGAGACTCAAATAGTCGGTTTTTTTGGGCCATCTTAATATCTATGGATAAATTCTAATTAATAAACTTCAGCTATGATTTTGCACCACTCTATCTACCTGAATGATCTCATTCGGCTCTGAACATTAGACCGTCTAGAGTTTACAGATCTTCCATTTTGAAAATTCGTATTTTGCCAGTGTCTTTGCATTTTTCCCAAATCGTTTCGACTCTCGTTAATCAGGTTGTTCAAATCATCAAGTAATGGATCGTTTACTTTGAAGTTTATTCTTCCATTAATTTCGGTCTGTATAGGGCTTTTCGATTTTATGTAGCCAGCTATAACGTCTGCGAGGTCAATATCTAGATTAATTAGATAAATAAATAAATTAATTAGATGAGATTGATTACATTACCAGGATTTCTACTAATAGACAAATCTATATTTATGTAAATATCGAATACTTACTCAAGGATGATTTTGTTATATTTTTGAATAAATCATATTTGTCACCGCCTGACAATAGAAAATCGGGACCAAGTACTGTATAAATTTTATTCATGTCCACTTTTTCATAACGAGGTATTACACAATCAGCACAACGTACTAATACTGAACTACGTCTTACTTTTGATCCTGATTTCTTTTTCAAGTCATAGGTTACCTAAAAAAATATATATAATTACATTAATTGGATGGGAAAACATTTTGGGTTGAAAGAATTAGTTGGATGATTAATAAAATAAAATTTCGAAATGAAATATAATTTGTAAAGTGGATTTCATAGTACGGTAAGTAAAAAAAAAAAAAAACATTGCGTTCCATAGGTATGACTTCAGTGTCACTTCTAAGCTGAGCGCCGGGTTCCGGATTCGAACACTAGACCTTTCGCTTACAACTAAAGCCTTCTACCGCTTCGACCGACGCCTCCTGTAGGTACGACATAGAAGTGTTTCGATATTCAATTTCATATGACATTTTATCCAATTGTGTGATAATTTTTTAGTCGCAGGCAATAGTTATGATAATTTAAAATAATAAATAGTATATTATAATTGTGAAAAATGACTCACTTTTATTCCTGAAAGTTGTAAGAAACCTCCGGATAAATTACTAGTGTCATTATATTTTAAATTACGAACGCTATTTTCTAATACTTGAAAAAGCTGGGCTCCAGTTAAATTTAATTTCTCAACTTGGTTAGAAAACGGTATAACTTGTTTTATATCTCCATAGAGTACCTATATTTATAATAGTAAGAATAATAAAAAACAAGAATAATAACAATAATGATAAATAACAATAATATTTAACCATTTCTCCAGGTAATGACTCGATTGAACTTCTAATCGTTCCTCCACTCAAAATAGCTATTGCTGCATCAGTCCATTTATCAACGTAATTGATCCTATTTGCATTCTATAATAACAATCATTTATTTTAAAGGATTTACTTTTATGTAACTTACCACAATCTAAAAAATTCATGTCGGAATATTTGCAAATAACGCAAAATTGTAATAATGTACAGCAAAGTGACGTATTTTGATGTAAGTTACCGTAAATTCATACAAATTACCGTAGCCGTACGGCAAAATACGGTAATTTACGATAAATAAAAAAAATTAGGTCTTAACCCAATACTTGTAACTCAGATAGAAATTCATTAGAGTCCATATGAATGTTTTTAGGCAGAGACTTTAATCTGTAAAGATACTGGGCCCTTCATAGACACTAAGGAATACCAGTATCCAATATAACCAAACTTACGTAATCAACCATAGCGTCAGTAATAAGATTACCAAGAACACATTCGGAACTACGGCAAACTTTAGTGTCACCATCTAAAAATACTTTTGTTTGGCCCAACTCAGAAGTATTGAACTCTGGGCGCCACGCATCGAGTTCCTTAAGCATTTCTTCATCTTTTTCAACGCTATGGTCCAATAGAATGGGATTTCCCTGGATACTTTTGATTTCACCTCTTCCGTCGAACACAATAGACAAGTTCCCCAGGTATTTAGTGTGGCCACCAGCTTGCACGACATAAACTTTACGACCATTTCGCTGAGTAACTATAGTCGGATAAGGGCCTTCAATAGCTTCCAAGTCTGGCTGTGGTCCATTGTATAAAAATGTATTGGTATGGCCACCAATAATCAGATCTAGGTCTTCGACAGCTTTCGCAATACGTTTTTCACGTTCGTAACCCGAATGACCGAGTCCTATTATTATGTTTACTCCTATTTGCTTTAATTTTTTAACTTCACGTCTTACGGATTCGATTTCGTCCAAGAATATAACGTTGCCAGTACCAATAGACGATGTCTTAGTTTCCGGTGTTACAAAGCCAACAATACCAACTTTGTGGTTCCCAACATCAAGAATAACAGAGTTCTGAATTCCTGCTTCTCCTAACTCTGGTTCATCTTTCAAATTTAAATTGCTTGCTAAAACAGGAAATGAGACATTCTTGACAAACGGAACCAGACCCGCTGGAAATTTATCGAACTCATGGTTTCCTAAACACTTTAGTTATAAAATTTGTAAATATTTTAATACATAGACGCTGAATTATTACCATAATAGAAATACTTACGATGGCATCAGGTTTTAAGAGCGTCAAAAAATGTGCAACAACTTCCCATTTATATTTAGCGAACCATGCGGAACCTTGATAAGTGTCACCAGCATTAAGAAACAGTGTCGGGGTTGATGATGATCTTGCTTTCTTTATAAGAGCTGCAAGTCGCGCAAATCCACCATAACAATTATTTTCTCTTACATCTTGTTCGCGACAGCGTGGCGATGTTCGCGGAGAAGTTTCGTCGAATCTAGTACAAAAACAAATTTCCTATCATAGAATCGCATTCAAATGAAATAATCAGTATTTGTTTAGTCGCAATTCTAAACAACCACCAATTGATTTATTTGTTCTTCTTTACTTACCTGGAATGCATGTCATTTGTATGCACAATATTGAGTGTCCATTCATCGTTACTCTTCAATGTTAGGATTTTACCGCACAAATTGAATATAACAATAAATTTAATGATACCAATTATGGTATTCATTTTTTAAGCCCAAGTGAACTTTTCTACAAAAATACACTCATTCGATAATTATACTGTTTTATATATGACGGCTACACGGAGAGAAAATTATGGTAACTGTTCCTAGTACGTTTATGAAATATCATCCCATACCGTTATGGTAATGATTACGTGGGATTATGGGATATAGACCCATACTTTCTGGGAAAAGTTTTCATAAGTATGGGAACAATTCCTATCATTATGGTAACAGTTTCCATATCGCATGTGAAAGAATCATGGTAATGATTACTATACTCATAGGAATAGTTCCCACAAGCAAATAGTAACCGATCCTATAACCACATTGTAATGGTTCCTAAGTGTGTATGGGAATAAGCCCTATATATTATGATAACTATTCCTATAATATTATTATAAACATAATCATCATATTATGGTAATGGTTACCATAATATCATGGTAATCATTCCCATAATATATGGAAATTATTGTCATGATATTATGGTAACCGTTACCATAATATTATGGTAACGATTACCATAATATTATGGTAACGATTACCATAATATTATGGGAATAGTTACCATAATAGTATGGGAATAGTTACCATAATAGTATGGGAATGGTTATCATAATAACATGGTAATAATTCCCATAATATTTAGAAATTATAATAATTTTTTTTTGTAAGAAGCGTTTTTTTTTTGTATATTACAAAATTTTAAGTATACAAAAAAAACGCTTATTACAAAAAAAATTTATTATAATTTCCATATTATTATGGTAACCATTATCATAGTTACATGGTAACGATCACCATGATTCCATAGGAACTATTCCGATACCATATGGGAATTATACCCATATTTATAGGAATGATTACCATAATATATATGGGTGCCATTCCTATAGTCAACATTTTAAAAAACCGGTTACCATGTAGTATGGGAACCATTCCCATAATATATTGTAATTGTTACCATAATTTTCTCTCCATGTATAGTAAAAAATTTTGATTCGGAAGAATTATTCAGAAATGGAATCCTATCAAAAAAATGTATGAAAGTCAGTATAGGAATTCATATATATGAAAAATATTGGACTTTTATAGAATCCTGCGAAGGAAAATGTAAATATTCAGATTTCTGTGTTCAAACTTATACGAAAATATTGAAAATTAAGAAGATTATAATCATTTCTATGGAAAAAGTACTTTTCACTCTTTTTCCGATCATACATTTTTATTTTTCAAGTAAAAACTAACATTTATAACAATAATGAATACTCGCTTCTAAATTTCAATTTCGAACATTGATTAGTTTTATTTCTATTGCTAATAAAAAACGCTGGGTCCTATAAACTTGTGACTGTTATTATTCATACTTAGAATGTGGTTGTTAAAATTAAAGTTAATTTAAATATTATTTATTTGTCTTTGAATTAGATAACGCGAAAGCTGCCTAAATATTAACTATTTGAGCTTCTAGTACTTGGTTTTGTTTTTTTATAATTTAATTTATGCATGCGTCAGCAAGTCGTTGTTCAAGTCAAGGCATTGTATTTTAAAATATGTATTTTTCCCTATTCAGATTCAGAGTGGGGAGGGGATCAAATAGTTAATGAAAAATATCGAGGTATTTTTGTAGTCAATATTGAACTTGATAAGAATTTTAAAAAATTTTTAAATAATCAATTAATATTTTTTTAAATAAAAAATGTCATTAATGAGTAATCAAGTATTTACTAAGAATTTTTAATTACTAGGGCTGAGTACACTGTAAAAAATCCAGAGTGAATTCGGAGTGAAATTAAATCCGAATTCACTCCGCTACTCGGAGTTCCGGAGTTTTAAGAAAAATCACTCCGCAAGTGGAGTGAATTGGGAGTTTTTTTTAGCGGAGTGATTGTAGAGTGACCCGGGTTTTATTTCACTCCCAATTTACTCCGGTCCGAAGTTTTAACATTAAAATGAATTTATATTAATTCATATATATAATTAGGGTATAATAATTAATTTATAAAATTAAACTGTTAAACAGTGTATTTGTGTGTGTGTGTGTGTGTGTGTGTGCGAATGTGTGCGTGTGCGCGATTTAGTGTGTGTCCCCTAATTTGCGTGTGCGTGTGTGTGCGTATCAGCTGATCAGTAATGTACTACGGGAGTTTTTACTCCGATTTAATTCAATGGAGTTACATTTTATTAACTATATTTTTAAAACTCCTCTCCGGAGTGAATTTTACTCCGGAGGAACTAATAAAAAATTATCTACTCCGCGAAAATTCCCTTTCGGAATGAATTTCACTCCGAAGAGAGTGAATAATTAACAATTTATTCACTCTGCGAATTTTTTACAGTATACTAGCAGTAAAAAAAATTATTTGTCACTTATGAATAATAATTACTACTATTTAATTAATTATTTAGTTTAGAACTTAATAATAAATAATGAAAAAAAAAAAATTTGAATATTCGTAAATTTTATTAAAATCCCGCCATTATGTCAAAAAGTCAATATTTATGTAAAGTAAGTAAATTTTATTAAATTTCAATCTTAAGTATCCTTGAAATTCGAAATAATCTTAGACAGCGGAAGTAATAACTAATGACTAATAAACATTTTTCAATGTAGACTCACCTATTCAGCAGCAACGATTGAATTACTATGAAGAATTGGTTTACTTAATTTATTTTTTTAGTATACTTTATCAATAACATTAGAGCTATCACTGAAATCTTTTCTTTTTGTTGTTTTTTCAGGTATTTTAGGCTTTTTATGTCCCCATCAAATATAAAATCTCATTACAAACAGTTTAACTTATCGTTAATCAAAGGTCATTAATTCCGTTTATTTAATTAGCGTTGTAGATGAAGTGTAATTTTTTGATAAGTTAATTTATTACTCAGAATAACATATCTGATATTAGACATAAAAGGTACTGTAGTCAATCTAAGTTGATAGTCGACTACATTAAAAAATAATTAAGACTTTAATAAATCACATATTATTAATGACATCACACGTTACAAATTAACTTGTTTTTTTATTTTTTTATAAACACCTTGAAAAGTTGCCAGATATTTTACTTGTCGTTATCGAGCTCAATAAGAATCACGGTATAAATTATGGCCGCGCCAAAAAGCTTAAAAAAATTTAAAAATTATCAGTTGGTTGGAAAAGTAATGAATTATTTTTTTATTAAAAATTAAATAGTATATTGTGTGACATGGGATGAAACAAAACGATTTCAGACCAGGGTGAAGTTGGCTGACATTACCCGCAGTCTGAAATCGTGTTTTATTCCGAGTTACAGAATATTTTTCCTAATTACCTGCATTGGAACTTAAAATTTCAGTGTCGATACAAGTTAATTTAAGATTGATGGTGTCATCAACAATTAGCGTAATACTATTTATTATTGACACTAATTTTTATAAAACTTAATCACAGAACTGTCATTTACATAAAGAAGATTAATGCTTTGAAATGACTATTAAATAAATGACAAGTATCAGAGTTTAAATTAGGAAAGCCTTCAGTCAGCATCGGACTGAAATTATCAACTTTCGACTGGCTATAGTGACACTGAAACTTCAAATTTCGATACTGGTTCCATAAAAATTATATCAATCTTACAGATGTTAATAGACTGGTATTGAGAGAAAACAATCCACCGGCGGTTATTTGTACTTTACGATGCAACAATGTCAGTGAAAATTTTTTAAGCTGTAATAAAAACCAATAAAATAAAAAAATAATTTACATGGAAACAAGACCAGAGTAAAAATTACGGTTTTTTGTGCAAAAACTGGGCCCTCATATAAAAAACTTCAAATATTATAGTTTGCACTTTCATAATTACGACTACTTCTTACAGCAAAAATACCCAGATAGCAAAATGACGTCTTAATAAGTTCTGAATGAGTTTCTACTTTGTGATTTGGACGTCTTATTAAACATTATAAAGAAGTCTTTTAGAAGTTCTCAAGATGTCGAATGAGCCACCTAGCAAACTCAGTAAGACGTCTTTAAAAAGAGTTATTTTTTCTGACTTCGTAAATAAGACTCCATTATGAATTTGCCGTGACTTCTTAAGGAGCTCCTAATTTTGACTTCATAAAGAAATTTTAAAAAATAACATATTTGGACGTCACAAAACTGATGTTTATTTATGGAATCTTCAAGAACTCTTAATTAAGAGTTCTTAAAAATAACACCTTTAAGAAGTCATAGTAAGACTTTTTGAGGACGTCTTCAAAAAGACCAAGTAAAGCAGTCATTCCGATTTAAATACTGTCTAGGTAATTACAATTATAGATACCAAATTTAACAATTTCTAATTTCCCTGATTGAAAGAAACGATTTGTAATGTTAAACTTCCATAAGAATGGCGATTCAAAAGCATTAAAAAGTATTTAAAATTTTTTTTTTCGAATCGTTTAAAATCGTTTCTTTTAATAAGGGTTATATGAAAATGTGTTTGCTATTAAGGTCGAAAAAAGTTTTATATGAAACTGTAATAATTGCGACGTTTTAGAAAGTAATTTTTACAGTTTCGAAGTAGAGGTACTTTGCTAAGATTTGAAACTGTAATAAATTTTGGGCTTACACTCAATTTTTCTACTATTCTTTATTCTATGCAGGTCATATTTGTAATTAAATTTATTACCTCATTTTTTATTTTCATGTTACATTTATACTTTGGAATCAATTTATGAACAATTAAACTGGTTTTATTTATCTGTAAATAATAATAATTATTAAGAATAATAATTAATAATTTGAGTCGAAATTTAAGGCATACTTTGAACCTAAAAGAGAATTGAAAACCTACATTAGAATTTTCAGAACATAATGATTGTAAAAGCTCGAAATGGACCTACTTAGACTTACAAAAGCTTGAACTGAACCTACTTGGACTTCTGGTGGCGTGAATTAGATTTGCATAAACATAAATCGTGAAATGAACGTACCTAGATTTAACAGAACGAAGGACTTGCAAGCAGTTTTACAAAAAGTAAAATTTTTACGAAAAAGTAAAATTGCTAAATTCGCCCCGGGTCGAAAAATTTGATCTGTTTTTAATCAACTAAAAATTTTAAGTTATTTTTATTCAATTTTATTTTTTATTGATATTTAATTAATATGTGAATTTTAATCTAGTTTTGCCCTTACTATTCTTTATTTAGACTATTTTCAGATTTATTTTCAATAATTTTTGGTCTGTTTTTATTCTTATTTAGATCAAAATCAGACTTTTTCTGTCAATTGTTTTTAGTCTGTTTTTGTTTTAATCTAGATCAAAATCAGACTTTTTCTGTCAATTATTTTTAGTCTGATTTTGATCTATATTCGATCAAAAACAGATTAAAATTTTTTTGTTATAATTATAATGATAAATAATATAAAGAAAAAAATTAATGAAAGTTTGATATTTTTTTACACATTGAAATAAAATAATATTTATTTAATAAATAAATTAGCCTCAATTAACATATAGATATTACTTTAAAAAAATTTAACTTTATCCTCCTTCTTTTCTTCTGATAGTGCACCCTAGTAACTGAGACTCTCTTTGAACATACATTCTGAGAATGATCAACTATTTTTCTCTGGCTTCTTCTACCTCCAACTTATTCAATTCCTTATCATCATCTGTTAGATATTTTTATAAATACAGAAATTTATTATTATAAGTTTATATTCAAAATGAAAGAAAATCTTAATTTAAAGAATAATTGGTGAAAAACCTTGCCATTAAAAAATGAATTATTCTAAGGAACTCAAAGATTGTGCGACACTGAGTAATCTTAATTAAAAAAAAAAAATTACGTGACAAAATTTTTTTTCAATTCTTTGCTTCATTAAAAGCGTTATATAAAAGCAATAAATTTGAATTCAACAAATAATTAAGAAAAAAAATTATCATTTCCATTTATGGACAAAATTAATTACTACATGATTTATTAAAAATAACAAGAATGAATAAAGTTCAATTAAACTTACTGCTCATGGAAAGTGATTCGGGATTATCTAGATATAGAGGATTATTTAAATTTTCTTGATATTTGAAACGTGCTGTTGCTATTTCGTATTACAATATCACAGAGGAATATTTCGATACGGTTTTTAATGTCAGAATATTTTTCGATTTTATTCAGTGAATTAAAGAAATTTTTGTTGAGATTTTAACGCCAATTTTACTACTTTCGGTAAATATTATTAATATTCTATCAAGACAACTAAAAAATATAGCTGTCAGATAATCATTAACTGCCGCCATTTTTAAACAAAAGACACTAAATAAATAGTAAACAAAAAAAAATCCATTCTAGACCTTAGAATACTTTTTATAAATTTTTTCTAGACATAAATGAAATTATTATAAGTCCACGATTTAATCTAGTTTTGTCCTTGCACAATTTCAGAACAAAAATTTTTCTAAGTTCCAGAATTAATCTAGTTTTGTCCTTCTGTATCGCAATTGTTTTTTTAAAACAGCAGATCAATACAGCTTAAAATTTTTATAAAAGACCAAAAACAGATCAACTAGTTTAAATACAGACCAATTAGTCCAAATGCAGTGCACTTAGACTAAAATCAGTCCAAATATTTCGACCCGGGGCGGACTACTGGAGAATTGATGCCAGTCATTTCTTCCGTACACTGTGAAAAATTTCCAACAAATTTTACTATGGGTGCATTGTAACCCCGGACCATAAGAAAACTGGTACAAAATTTACAAGTGTCCTATAGTAAACGGTATGCGCAGACGACACAATTGGGACCTATGCGCATACGTTTACTATGGGACACTTGTAAATTTTGCACCACTTTTCTTATGGTCCGGGGTTACAATGCACCCATAGTAAAAGTTAATGGGAATTTTTCACAGTGTAGGATAAATAATAGGGTTCTGTGAATCTTGCTCGAATCGAATATTTCGAAGTTTCGAATAATTTGAAAGATTATAATAGTTCGAAAGTTCGAATAGTCCAAAACTTCCAATAGTTTGAAATATTCGAATAGTTCAAAAATTTTGAATAGTTCGAAATTTTTCCGAATCTTCGGTACTCTCTAAACATGAATAAGTGAAATGAAAATGAATAAGTGAATATTCACTAATTCTCAGTGCAAACCGAACTACTTATTTTAAAAAGTAGTTCGGTTTGCACATCAAATTACTGAATTTTCACCAATTTCACTTACTATGTTTACAAAGTAAATAATATTATTACATCTGAAAAATTTAGTGTTTATGGATTTATTAAATTAAAAAACTATTATATTATTTATATTTGTATCTGAAAATACTCCATATGATCATAAATTAAATGAACACGAAATTTGAAAAAATTCGAACTATTCGAATCTTTCTCTCTAAACATAAATTAATGAAAAGAAATGAATATTTACTAACTCCAAGTCCAAACCGAACCACTAACTTTAAAAAGTGGTTTGATTGACACTTAGATTTAGTGAATATTCACTTATTTTACTTATTCATATTTACAAAGTTCGAAGTATTCAGATCTTTTGAATCTTCGAGGCGAATCTCGAATCGAATTGTTCGTCTATTTGCACACCCCTATGTAAAAAATTCTGAGTTTCTTCGTTTTATGATACATGTCTTCATAGGTCTAATTAACGCCTTTGTAAGTCTACAAATTGGTTAATTTCAAGCTTTTACAATGATTATCACAAAAAGTCTACCGTTGATTTTCAATGGTCATTCAGGTTCAAAGTGTGCCTTCAATTTCTACGGGATAATAATACTAGACGGAGAGAAAATTATGGTAACAGTTACAATATATTATGGAAATGGTTCCCATACTGCATGGTAACCGGTTTTTTTCAAATGTTGATTATAGGAACGGCACCCATATATATTATGGTAATCATTCCTATAATTATGGGTATAATTCCCATATGGTATCGGAATAGTTCCTATGGAATCATGGTAATCGTTACCATGTAACTATGATAATAGTTACCATAATATTATGGTAATAATTCCCATACACTATGGTAATGATTACCATAATATTGTGGTAATGGTTACCATAATATTATTGTAATGGTTACGATGATATTACAGTAAGCATTACCATAATATAATGGTAACTGTTACCATAATATTTAGAAATTATAATAAATTTTTTTTTTGTAATAAGTGTTTTTTTTTGTATACTTAAAACTTTGTAATATACAAAAAAAAACGCTTCTTACAAAAAAAATTCGTCTATCGGTTGACCCTACGGGCCAGCCCCAAAACTTCCCGCTGTGTTCGAGTTCCTTAAGCTCGAAAACATCGCTGTACATACATTTTCGAGTTCTTCGAGCTCGAAAATACTTATGTATACCATTATTTTCGAAAATAACCATGTTTAGCATTTCTTTCTCCCACGATATCTCTCGAACAAATTATCCAATTTTGATGTTTGAGGTGGCAATTGACGCGTTTCAATAGATTCTAAAGCTGAAAAGATTTCGGAATCATTTTGTAGAGTTGTTTCAAAGATATTCGTAAAAAAACTATTTTTCACCATTTCTTTCTCCCGCGATAACTCTCGAACGAATTATCCGATTGAGATGGCTAAGGCGGCAATCGACGCGTTTTATTTTGTTCTACAGCTGATCAGATTTCGAAATTGATCGTATTAGTTGTTTCTGAAAAATCAATGGAAAACTAAAAAAAAAAAATTTGGAATTAATCGCGTCAGTCGTTTCGAAAATATTTAGAAAAAACCGTTTTTTACCATTTCTTTCTCCCGCGATAACTCTCGAACGAATTATCCGATTGAGATGGCTAAGGCGGCAATCGACGCGTTTTATTTTGTTCTACAGCTGATCAGATTTCGAAATTGATCGTATTAGTTGTTTCTGAAAAATCAATGGAAAACTAAAAAAAAAAAATTTGGAATTAATCGCGTCAGTCGTTTCGAAAATATTTAGAAAAAACCGTTTTTTACCATTTCTTTCTCCCGCGATAACTCTCGAACGAATTTCCCGATTTCAATGTTTGAAGTGGCAATCAACGCGTTTCATTGAGTACTAGAGCTGATCAGATTTTTAAGTCGATCGTATAAGTCGTTTTTGAGAAATCAATAAGAAACTCAAAAGAAAATTTTTTTTTTTTCGTAATTCGCAAATATTTTCGAGTCTATTCGATCAAACGATCTGAAATTTTTAGGAAAGTTGATGGCCAGCAATCTCTTTCGATTTCCACCTTAACCATCCAAATCGATTCATTAGTTCAAAAGTTACAATGAGTTTACATACATACACACACACACACATACATACACACACTCGGACATCATTCTAACGATAGTCAGAATAGCTTCCTAGGACCTCAAAACGTCGACATCTGATGAAAACTCGATTTTCGAAAATCGCGGTGAAAACAATAACTTCCCGAAATTTTTGAAAATCGTCGATTTTCTTAGCGGGAAGTTAAAAAAATTATTATAATTTCTAAATATTATAGGAATTATTACCATAATATTATGATAACCATTCCCATACTATTATGTTAACTGTTCCCATAATATTATGGTAATCGTTACCATAATATTATGGTAACGGTTACCATAATATCATGGCAATAATTTCCATATATTATGGGAATGATTACCATAATATTATGGTAACCATTACCATAATATGATGGTTATGTTTATAATAATATTATAGGAATAGTTACCATAATATATAGGTCTTATTCCCATACACACTTAGGAACCATTACAATGTGGTTATAGGATCGGTTACTATTTGCTTGTGGGAACTATTCCTATGAGTATGGTAATCATTACCATGATTCTTTCACTTGCGATATGGAAACTTTTACCATAATGATAGGAATTGTTCCCATACTTATGGAAACTTTTCCCAGAAAGTATGGGTCTATATCCCATAATCCCAAGTAATCATTACCATAACGCCATGGGATGATATTTCATAAACGTACTAGGAACAGTTACCATAATTTTCTCTCCGTGTAAATACCAACTTGTTTATCAATTATTGTAACACAAGTTGTCAGTACAATAATTGGATACAAATGTTCCAGCATAAAAAAAAAACAGTAACTATTATCGACCGTAAATATCTCACTTTTTTCACCCAGAAAACTCGATATTATAAATAAATAAAATCCATAAATAATAACAATGCAATAATATATCAAAACAAGTAAAATAGATCGCGAATAAAATTTACCAACGCGAATCAACACTTTGTATACACAAACATGTCCTTTCTCTAGATTTTTAATCCTTTTAAAATCATTTTCGTCACTATTCATTATTATCATAAACAAATTACTTTCATACTCATTATTACTTTTTTTCAACCGCGAAAATAATTCATTCAATGAACTTAGTTTTGAACAAATAACAAATAAAACAATAATATACTGTATCAATGATAAATCAATAATTATCGTAGTTATCAAATTTTTAATTACTATTAATTGCAATTTAAAATTACCTTTAATTAATTCTAGTATCACTACAGCAATTATAATTAATAATTGTATTATTACAATAAAAGATAATAAATATTTTTTAATTGATTTTTTATAATTTAATTTTGTAAAAAAAAAATTTTCTATTAACAAAAAGTCATTGATTATTTTTACCGCCGACTTTTGTTTTAAATTATAGATAATTAATGTTACTATGATGGAAACACTTCGGAAAATTATTATGAACTCACGTACAAATTTATTTAAATGAGTAATCGAATTATCGCCTATTGATAATAAATCGATACTTGTCGAGTAAATAAAATAAATTATTAATAAAAAATTATAAGCAAAGCCTCTGAGTGAAACTGAAGCTTTTATGTCGTAATTATTTTTATCATGCGTTAGATTTTTTATTTTAATCAAAAAAGGCGCGAGTCCAAGTAATTTGAATATTATGATAATCGCGCGAATTATCAATAGATTTAAAAATTTTAATTTACTGGCCACTGTCATATTTTATTTTTCTGGGTTATTTGAAAAACTAAGTTTAAGTACTAAATTGTTTGTTGTAAACTTGATTGATAGATAGACAACCAAACATGGTGAGAAGTAAAATAAATGTGGGGGTGAATAATTTATTTGATAAATATTTAATTTAAATGTCGAGTTTTACTACTACTATTATTGTTTATTGTAAAAAAATTATGTGAATAGATTATTATGTAGAAAAGAAAATATTAATGACAACAGTTTCGCATTTTCATATTTATTACAATTTTCGGTGAACATTTATGTGAAATACATCAAATAAAGATATTTTTGAGATTTTTATTTCCACAGATACAGAAAAAATGTAGAATATTAATGGATGTTAGAACAAAAGTACAAAATTCACATATATTTATAACTATTTAAATAAACTAATTACTTTATTTTCCTTGTTTTTTAATACTAACTTCACTCAACACTTTTCAAGCCTTAGGTAATTGAAATTGCAAAATTATCGTCAAAAACGTCAACATTGTATTGAAAATCTAAAAAAAACACACTTATTAAAATTGAATTACTCGTGATAATAAGTCACGTTTTATTAAATAACTTACCGAAGTCAAAAGAGTGCCATCGAGAGAAAATAATTCACAAGCTGTTATTTTAATCTTACGATGTAATAGTTCCACTGAAAATTCCTCCATCTGCAAAAAAAAATTTTACACACTTTTTTATACTTAGTTGATGGCGGCCAATTATTTTTTCTTTTCTTATAAATACACTAATTACCTCATTTTTAATTTCTTTCTCCGTTTCTTCATCGTCTATTATCGTGTGAATTATGTCACCAGTCTTCTCCATCTAATATAAATCAAGTAAAAATGTATAATTTTCAACAATCAATTTATTTATTAAATTTTACTTTTTGACAAATTGTCAAACTCAAATTTCGTTAATGAACTATAATTCTTTTAATTTTTTAAAGAAGTGACATTTTAATAAAAGTAGAATGAGGATATTGCTGTAGTAACTGAAATGAGGAGGGGATTCGTTGCTATGGTAACGGTGTAAGAGAAGTGAATGTTGCCATAGCAACCCTGCAAGAGTGGGGAGATGTTGCCATAGCAACAGTGGGAAAGGGGCGTTACCATAGCAACTGAATGAGAGTGGGGAGTTACCATAGCAACTGCATGGGAGTAGGCGGGGCGTCATCATAGCAGCTGAATGAGAGTGTGGGGTTACCATAGCAACCTAATGGGAGTGGGAAATATTGCCATAGCAGCAGTACGAGAGAGAGAGAAACATTATTACAGCAAATATTGCTTTTCAAATATTATTAAAGTAAAAGTAAGAAATAAATTAAATATTAGAAAAAAAATATCATCTAATCAACAAACCTCAGATATATTTTTACTAATATAACTAGTAATATATATAATAGGAATAACAGAGTTAATCATCCATAGTGACTGAAGTATATATCCATTCGTCGTCATATTAACCGATGATAGAATTTTTAATACTAATAAATAAAAACTGTACGTTACTGAAGCATAAAAATGTACAACAATGACCAGCATGGGCTTTGAATAGTATCCCGTTATTTTTTTCAAAACATGATAGATCTCACGATTTGTTTCACGGAGTAAAACTAATTCTCTGAAACTATGTCTATTTTTCTCAATTTCATATTCAGTAACACACTCGTTTTTCTTAGTTACTCTTTTAAATGACTTATTAACAATTTTAAATAAATTGAATGTTATTATCAACAAATTCGTATACGAAATTACCGTAGTTGCAATAACAAGTGTCGGTACTGTGTGAACAAGAGTAGATAATTTCAAGTAACCATCCGCGTAAATCTCAGATATAAAAAGCATCAGCGTGACTGTTATTTGAAATATTAAAATCAATAATGTGATATTGTTATATTTTATTTTATGGACCAGTACATTCAAGCGTAAGTTATTTTGGACTTGTAACAATTGCGTTATTATTTCAATATATTTTTTTTGTTTAAAACAAAAAGACAAAATAATGGCTGTGTAAATAGAATTTTCGATTATTGTTAAACTTGTCCGTGCGAAACGATCGATAGTAGGTAAATTTTTATGTTTGCTCGGCAGAGTAAAAATGTAGATTGTTGATAAAAAATACACAGATAATATTAAATTATAAAGTGACCCTATGAATGAGTAATTAAATGCTACTTTCAATTGTTGCCTCTTGTTTGTTACTGTTGGCATTATTTCTGTAGTAAATGGCGCGAGTCCGAGTAATTTAAATATTATTATCATTGTTCGTATTAATTTTACTTGATGTTTAGTGTAATTTAATATGAAAATCATTTTTTTCTATAAACACCAAATTGATTGATATAAATATATGTCAATATATATGTCAACAGTAAATGATAGAAATTATACTGAAAAAAAATTTACATTTCAATCGTGACTGTTTTTTTTTTTTAGAAAACGCAAGATGACTCGTAAAAAAAATAATTACTGGATCTGTCTGTTTATCGAATTTATGAAAATTTTTATTGATGATAAATTAAGTAAAAACGTATTCCCTTGTGATAACTAGATATGATAAACTGAAAGATGAATTAATGAAATATGTCTGATTAAACTCAGATAAACGCCCGTATGAAAATAACATATATGGTGAAAACTTGTGTAAAAACATATGATAAATATCAGAAAATATATGTAGTGAATTTAACTATATTTTCTGATATATTTTTTTTTATATTAAAAAATATAATATTCATCATATACGAGTCCGTATATGTTTAGTATATATAAAATATATATGTCAATCACATACAAAAAATATATTTTCATCATATATGAAAATATATATTCTTGTCATATACAAAAACTATATTTTTTTCATACATAAAAATATATATTTCTATCATATATGAAAAATATATTCTGATCATATATAAAAACATATATTTATATTGTGTATAGAAAAAAAAGTTTCTTATTCGTATGATCTACTCCAATTAAATTAGATTTGAATTTTAATATACTCTTTAAATTGCAGATAAAATTTTCAAAATTAGTTAATTTGACGCAAATATATATATAATCATATACATATATATACACCGAATAAGATATATGCTAAAATATAACAAAAAAAATATATGTGCCATATATAATATAAATTATATGCTACCATATATTTCATTTCATATAAAAATTTTATATTTTTTGAATATAAAAGGAAATATATCAATACAATATATTATAAGATAAATGTGAATGTATATATGGCTTAATATAAAAAACATATAAGTTACATATATGGAATACATATATTTAATACTGTATATATTTTTATATTAAATCGGTGAAAATCTCTATATGATTTTTTATAATATACAATATAATATATCATATATTTTTTGTTGCAAACATATACGATTTTATATATTTTAACCATATATTGTTTTTTCATACGGGCGAGTTGTAATAAGCAAGACGGACATGAAGCTCTGCAGATATAAATATGAGACGTGTGAGTAAAAAATTTATGACATTAATTGTATAGAAAATATAATTATTGTTAATGAAGGGCAAAATAAAATTTTATTTACTGGAAATATTATTTTATTAGAGTAATGCAGATTATTTGCAGGTATATGTTCAATTTGTTCGGAACACTCGGGTATATATATTAATATTCTATGTATAAAAATTTTATTTAATAGATTTAAAAATTTCTATGGCTCCAATAAACATTCAAGTATCATTTAAAATTATTTTTACAATAATTGTGTACTTGGATTATTGTTAATTTAGGTAATTAGTGCAACATACATGACCCTTAGAGGCATATTGTCCTGGTTAAATATCGAATATTTTTGTTATCTTGTAAGTTTATGCGGGATATGAGTTTTTAAAAACTATTATTAGACATTTTGTTGAAAGGAAAAATGAATTAAAATAGAAAATTTTTATGGGTTTATTTAAAAAAGTTTTAATAAATATGAGGACTGGACACTGTTGCGTAAAAACTTGTGGCACGATTTTGGTGATAAATGCCGCAGTCTGTCTCCATGGTCCGCGCGAAAGTGTGGGATTAGTGTGCGTTGGACGGCAGCGCCACTATCAATAACGTCAGATTATTGAAACTCTTTACTCGTTTTCGTAAAAAGTAATACGCGATAAATTTTGTCAAGATGACTGAAACATCTGTGTCTCCGGCTCCCGTTGAAGAAAAGACTGTTGCCAAGGTCGACGCTCCTAAAAAAGCAGCACCGAAAGCCAGAAAACCATCGGCCAAACCAACCCATCCGAGCACTGCTGATATGGTTAAAACTGCCATCAAAACTCTTGGTGAACGTGGAGGTTCATCTCTTCAGGCCATCAAAAAGTACATCGCTGCAACCTACAAGGTCGACGTTGAAAAACAAGCGCCGTTCATCAAGAAATTCTTGAAGGGAGCCGTCACCAAGGGAACCCTGGTTCAAACCAAAGGAAAAGGTGCTTCTGGATCATTCAAACTTGCCGTCGAAAAAGCTGCATCCAAACTAAAAGCAACTAGTGTGAAAAAAGCTGCACCGAAGAAACCTGCAGCGGCCAAGAAACCAGCAGTCAAGAAGACTTCCGGTGAAGCCAAAGCTCCAGCCAAGAAAGCCACTGCTCCTAAAAAAGCAGCAGTTAAGAAACCAGCTGCAGCAAAAAAACCAGTAGCTGCCAAAGCACCAGCTAAACCTAAATCTGCTGCACCAAAGGCCAAGAAAGCAGTCAAAGGTCCAACAGCTAAACCTAAATCACCTAAACCTAAGAAGGTCGCTGCACCAAAAACACCTAAAGCTGCAGCCAGGAAAGCACCTGCAGTCAGAAAATAAATCTTCAATTCATCGTTATAAATTAAAACAAAAAACGGCCCTTTTCAGGGCCAAACAAATTTTTCAAAACGTAAAATACTCTTCGAGATTATTTGAATTCAGTTTAAGTTATCGATAACCCGCAATATTCCTCTCTTTAATCCTTAACAATTACATTTAGTAAATAAGTTTATTTAACATTATGATATCCTCTACATAAATTTTGATAATTTTACTCAATTCCTTAGACAAATGACCAAGTTTCTTTTGATACTTCAGATTTTTAATGATGATCATATTAATTGAGCAACAATATTGTTAATGTAGCTTTAAATTCTCATCTCGCTCCATATTTCCGGTTTGATTATTTAAAATAAATGTTTTAAAAATGACAAGTAATTTTATAAAAAATAATGGGTTTGCTTCTGTAAATTTGAAAATGTCAATAGAACGCTAGTAATTATTACCAAAATTAATTAAAATATAGATTCAAATATTTAAATATGTTAGATTCAGTAAGACAGATTACGTAATTATTTTCATTAATTTTCAAGTCAGTAAAACCAATATTTTACAGAACCCTAAAAAACCTTAAGTAAATTTATGCTTTTGAAATTTGCAAGAATTAATGACTTGCTATGTGCAGATAATTTTCTTGGTCATAGACAATAAAAAAATTGAATTACTTGACACTGAAAATGTAAGTAGATGTTTGCGAACGCTGGAAGTAGATGATCGGATATTGATATTAAATGAATTGAGGTAAAATTTTTATTAAGCTAGTGTCAGTGAGGATTGAAAATGACAACTTGATTATTTTTCACGTATAAAAAATTTGGTGGCCCTGAAAAGGGCCGTTTTGTTTGATATAAGCAGAGTCGAGTGATGAAATTAACCTCCAAAACCGTAAAGAGTACGGCCTTGACGTTTCAGAGCGTAGACAACGTCCATGGCAGTGACGGTCTTACGTTTGGCGTGCTCGGTGTAGGTGACTGCGTCACGGATGACGTTTTCAAGGAAGACTTTGAGAACTCCACGGGTTTCTTCGTAGATCAGACCAGAGATACGCTTGACTCCACCACGACGAGCCAGACGACGGATAGCTGGTTTGGTGATTCCCTGGATGTTGTCACGAAGAACTTTACGATGACGCTTGGCTCCTCCTTTTCCCAATCCTTTTCCTCCTTTGCCACGGCCAGTCATTGTCACGAGTTGAAAAAAGCGGAGACGTTCACTCGACGAGAGTCAGAGAATTTATGAGTTCGAAATCCAAAATAGCCGTATTTAAGCACTTTCTTACGATTTCCCTCTCTGCTTGATTCCAACGAAGCGGTCAATTTTTCTCCCGCTTTTCGATTTGAACCAATCGCAGAGACGTTCGCTAAATTATTCCCCTCTACCGAAAACTAACGAATCAGAATGCGCCACGCGGCGAGAAAGTTGACAAAAAGGCGAAAACGGGCGCCATTTTTTTAATTCGTCCGAATCTCTTGAACGTATCGTCACGTTAATTCTCTCGCTAACTTGCAATGGCTCGTACTAAGCAAACTGCGCGTAAATCAACTGGTGGAAAGGCTCCACGTAAACAATTGGCTACCAAAGCCGCTCGTAAGAGTGCGCCAGCCACCGGAGGAGTCAAGAAGCCTCATCGTTACCGTCCCGGCACAGTAGCTCTCCGTGAAATTCGTCGCTACCAGAAGAGCACGGAACTTCTCATCCGTAAACTGCCATTCCAACGCCTGGTTCGTGAAATCGCTCAAGATTTCAAGACTGATCTCCGGTTCCAGAGTTCAGCTGTGATGGCTCTCCAGGAAGCCAGTGAGGCCTACTTAGTTGGTCTCTTTGAAGACACCAACCTCTGCGCCATCCACGCCAAGCGTGTCACCATCATGCCCAAGGACATCCAGTTGGCTCGTCGTATCCGAGGAGAACGTGCTTAAGTTATTTTAACATCAAAAACCAATAAACCAAACGGCCCTTTTCAGGGCCATCAAATTTTTCATACGAAGAAAATTTTTTGAGTTCTCACGATTACGTCCCTTCAAACCTATACCCCGCCACTTAATTTTTTTCTTAACTTGTAATATTTTCGTTTACCTTAAAAATGAATTTTACCAATGTCCCATATATGTATCAATTTTGATGATTATTACAACTTATTTTCTCACTTTCAAATGTGCGAATTGTCATCAAAATCGAATTGTCTTGACCATTTACTGCTTTCTGATTCGTTCAAAGCTACCGACATAATTATTATTGTTATAATATTCCATCAGTTAGCTCGATCCAATCACAGCTCAGCAAATATTGCCTTTACTCCTATAAATTTTTCCATTGACTCGTAGATACCGACGCAGTCAAAATTCTTTTTTTTTTTTTTTTATCGGAACCTGCGACATCAAAATCGATTATTTCTATTCATAAAAATTTCCATCTATGCCTGAAAATTATTTCCTTAAAATATTAATTTTCAACTTGAGATACGCGAATTATTTTAATTTTAAGTTCCAAGACAAATTATTTATTTATGGTTGCATCAAACTTTTGAATTAACATTAGGATAATTATGAATTTGAATTAAAGCTTTATTGTAATTTAAATAATAAGAGAATACAAATTTCAACTGGAAAATTATTTTGAGCTGGTAGTAAAATTGTGGACAACTTGCGACACTTAAGCCAGAAAATTTTGAGTTATTACTTACGCTCAAGCAAATACATTTTTATTTCAGTTTCAAATTTTAAATGTTAATATTTTTCCGGGGGCTTTAATATTTTTTTATTTAGGCTGCATTAAAAAAGTTATAAGAAATAAATAAAGTCAAATAAAAAAAATTTAATGTGACTGATCTATTGCCAAAGAAATAATTATTTAATTAACATTTTTAATGACCAGAAAAATATGATTTTTTGAATGGACTGTTTATAAATTTTGGTTGGTAAATATAAACTTGGTAATTATTTTTTTTATTTTTTATAGTTTTTAAAAAAATCTATATCTTGTTGCTTATAAATTGAATATTTGTTATTGGAGAATGATTTTGAAGATTCATCATTCGCTATCAAAATTTTTACATACACGGAGAAAAAATTATGGTAACTGTTCCTAATACGTTTATGAAATATCATCCCATACCGTTATGGGAATGATTACTTGGGATTATGGGATATAGACCCATACTTTTTGGGAAGGTTTCTATAAATATGGTAATAATTCCTATCATTATGGTAACAGTTCCCATATCGCATGTGAAAGAATCATGGTAATGATTACCATACTCATAGGAATATTTCCCATAAGCAAATAGGAACCAATCCTATAACCACATTGTAACAGTTCCTAAGCGTATATGGTAATGGTTACCATAATATTATGGGAATTATTACCATAATATTATGGGAATGGTTACCATAATATTATGGGAATGGTTACCATTTTATTGTAATATAGTTTCACAAAAAGGTTAAATACACAAAAAAAATGCTTATTACAAAAAAAAATAATTATAATTTCTAAATATTATGGTAACCATTCCTATAATATTATGGTAACCATTCCCATAATATTATGGTAACCATTTCCATAATATTAAGGTAACCATTCCCATAATATTATGGTAACTATTCCCATAATATTATGGTAACTGTTCCTATAATATTATGGTAACCATTCCCATAATATTATGGTAACTGTTCCTATAATATTATGGTAACGATTACCATAATATTATAGTAACCATTACCATAGGTACATAGTAACGATTACCATAATTGCATAGGAACTATTCCGATACCGTATGGGAATTATATCCATAATTATAGGAATGGTTACCATAATGTATATGGGTGCCGTTCCTATAATCAACATTTCAAAAAAACCAGTTACCATGCAGTATGGAAACCATTCTCATAATATATTGTAACTGTTACTATAATTTTCTCTCCGTGTATTTTCTCCATAGAAAAATTTAAAATATATTTATTTTTATGTTTCTTACTTGTAAAAAATTTACAGAAACAGTACGAGAGGAAATTTGTTTCTCTATAAAAAATTCTTTGACTTTTAATCTTCCAAATTTTATATTATAGTCAAGGGAATGGTTTTGATGAGTCACCATTTTTTGGACAAAATTTTTTTTCTACTCTATTATTGTGAATTTTAAATAGAAATTCAAACCATACTATCAAACATATTACAAAAATTTATTTAAACAAAAACTTATAAGGATATTGCACCTCTGTACAGAGAACCCTACTAATTTTTACTGACCCGAATTCGCCCAAATTTAAAATGCTTTTGAAATTACGTCATTTCTCTCCATCACCAATAATTTTCAGTTAGTAATTGCGAATTAACTTTAAAATATTCAACAAAAATTTACAGGAACAATACGAGAGGAAATTTTTTCTCCATTAAAATTCCCTAATTTTTTTAATCTCTGAAATTTTTTAACATTGTCAGTGGAATGGTTTTGATGAGTCGCCATTCCTTAGAAAAAATTTTTCATCTACTATTTATTATTGCGAATTTTATCTTGGAATTTAAGCTACAGATTCAAAACAATTTACATTTCTGTACAGACACCCGTTAATTTTCGAGACCCGAATCTTCCTAAATTTTAAATGGCTTTGAAGTTTCGCCATTTCTTCCCCATCACCGGATCTCGTTATCGTCAATAGTTATAAGTTACACATTGCGAATTCGCTTTCAATTCTGCGACAAATGTCCGATAAATTAAAAACATTAGCTCGTTTACCGAACTCTTGTGAAATGGGTTTTTGTGCCATAAAAATTTCATCAAATACCTTTTATGGTCGACGAAAATTTATAATTTTTAATGAAATAAAAAAGTTATTATTTCTGATCAATTTGATAACTTTTTTTAGTGCAACTAATAGAAATTTTTTTTCGTTAATTCTTTTAGCTTGATTTTGTTCATCGACTACGATAAGTAAATTTTTATTTCAAGGTTAACTAATATAAATTTTCTTTATTTATTTTTCAATTCTTTCAGCTAAATTGTATATCAAACATTATTTCTTAGAAAATTTACTTTAAGTGTATAATCGTAACGATAAAAACTTATTTAAATATTTTCATTTCAGGACAACCTAATATTTATTTTTTAATTCTTTCAGTTAAATCTTATATTAAATAAATTATTGTTTATAAAATTTACTTGAAATTACACTTTTCAGCGCTTCATTATATTGATAAATACTTATTTGAATGTTTCCATTTCAGGGCAAACTAATAGTTTATTTTTTTTTTTTTCAGCTAGATCTTCAATTAATTAAATTGTTACTTATAAAACTGACCTCAAACGACAAATATAAACTCCCCATTGTAATGATAAAAATTTACTCAATAATTTCTGTTTCAGGGCAAACTAATATTTTTTTTTCATTTTTTTTTTTAATTCTTTCAGTCAAATTTTAAATTAAATAAATTATTGCTTATAATATTTATATCAAACGTACTTTTCAGCGCCTTGTTGAAACGTTGAAAACTTATTTAAAATTTTTCATTTCAGGAATCAACTAACATGAATTGTTTTATTTTTTTTTTTTTTATTTTTTCAGTCAGATCTTACATCAAATGAATTATTCTCAATATAATTGACGTCAAATGAGACTTTATTATTACGACAAAGAGTTATTCGACCAATTCAATTTCAAGGTGAACTGTCAAAATTTTTTCTATTTTTATTTCTTGACTTTGATTTTAAATAAATTATACAAAAAACCACCATACCCGTACGTAAAACCAAACGGCACTTTTCAGCGCCTGGCTCACATGGCGAAAGTTCTCGAGCTTTTGGGGTCCTGTTCATGCAGGGCCCCCCCCCCCAAATTTTTCATATTCATGTTCTCTTCAAGTTTCAAATTATACTAAATAATCACCCATAATAAATACAAAATTTTTTTTCCGTACAATTATCATAAAATTTTTTTCTTGCAGAGTATTATTCCCTTGAATAAATTTTCCCAATACCCACAAAACCCATCCTTGACTTTATCCTTTCCATTGGACTCAACAGATTCATAAAACTTTTTTTTGTTGCATTTTACAGCAATTAGTATAAAATTTTGTAACTTAGTCTGCAGAATTTTTATCTGTCATCTCTGTACTCAAAGATAAATATATTTATAAAATAAAGTGTAAATTATAACTCAATAAATGTTAAAAAACTATAATTCTTTGATTCATTTAAAATAACGAAACTTCACTGCGGAAAAGTATCGGAGCACTAATGTAAGTTAAATGTTACAGAACTTTAATTATTTTCCACGAACGTAAATTGTAGTGGCCCTAAAAAGAGCCATTTCCAACTCAAAATGTAAAACTTCAGTATCCAATTATAAAAAATCTGTACATAGAAATAAAAATAATTCCTGACGCAAGACATATTTTGTCTGATTTCCCCAAAATAACTGATAACCAAACTATAAAGGCGTGATGACAACTTTTTTTTCGTAACCCGGGATATTTTTCTACTACTTCTTATTGATTCGCAGGTACCGACGTCAGTGCTGTTGTTATTTAACTTCAGTTTCTGCGATCCAATCACTGCACAAGAAATGTCCTATCTGGGCCATAAATTTCTGTAATTGGTTCGCTGATACTGACTCAGTCAATATTGTTATTATTTTCCGTTAAGGTAAATGTCCCAATATCGGAACGATTTGATAATCATTATATTATATTTCAACTCGTACGCGATGAAACTAAATAAAATTTTCTTTATTTAAAACTTTAACTAATATTTTAGTTAAAAAATAAGGTATAAGATAGATTTTAAAAAATATTTAAAATATGAAAAAAAATATTAATTAGAGCAATAGTCTCGGATTAATGACTTTTTCATGTCTCTTAATGGTTTTGCTAAGAAATCAGTCAATGGTCTTAAGCTTATAGAAAGTGCATAGAATGACTTTGAAATTTTAAATGCCATCTAACTATTTCGTGCAATTTTTTAAATGAAAAATTAAAAAACGAAAACTCCAACTAATCGCGTGAGCTTTAAGATTCATTTAGTGTTAATATATAGGGGTTGGGGCAAAAGGGGGTACTCTAGGAAATACTAAATTTTCGGCGACTTAAATACGTTAAATCTTTTTTTTCATAATGATATTCAAAGGGAATAGAAAAAAATTTCAATTGCCGTAAAAAAAAAACTTAATTGTTAAATCAACGGTATTTTTGTAATCTACTCGATTAATTATATCAGATTATATTTCTATGAAAATTTCACCATCAGGACACATGAATAGTTAGATTTCTATATAAAATCTACTAAAAAGGCAATGTTTTGTTGACAATAATAAAATACTTTATTTCAAATGTGATTTGTTATATTTATCAATAAACATGTAATTATAAAAGAACAAAATTGCGTGTCCAATTGCTCGGAATATAATTTGGAATATCAATCGAAATCAATGAACAATTATGATTGGATTAAAGTGGTCATTTTGTCCATTAGTTAGCCTCACAAATATGATTTAATGAATTAACTAAATCATTTATTTAAGAAACCCCATACGTCATGAAAACAAAATTTTTTAGTAAACACAAAAAACATTTTTCTGGAAAAACTTACCATTGAAATAGCAAATAAATAATCGAAGAGAATAATGTTAGCGTCTCTGAAAAAGATGCAAACAAGAAAAATTCAATTTTTCAATTGAAATTACTTAAAAAAATCGGTCTGTCGGTTAACCCTGCGGGCCGGCCCCAAAACTTCCCGCTGTTTTCGACCTCAAAGAGCTCGAAAACATTAGTGTGGATATATTTTCGAGCTCTTCGAGCTCGAAAATGATATCACATGCAATTGTATTTTTATGATCTTTTCAAGCTCTAACAAGTTACCTGTTATGCTGAAGTTTGAAAATTTAAGAATCGAAAATCATCAATGAAGCGGTTTTTTAAATTTAGTTCCTGATTTTGTTCAGTAAAATAAGTGTATTGAGGCAGAAATCAATGTCGAGGATCAAAATCAAGATTTAAATAAATTTTGACTCATGTAAGAAACAATAAAATGTGAAATATCCGATAAAAGTATTAAAAACTACGTTTTATCGATTTTTTTGTTGATAACATGATTTAAACTAAAAACCAAGTTCGATGACATTATATGATCGAAAGAAACCATAAAAAAGATGAGTTGGTATGATATCAGGCACATTTTAGTACGTTATATTCTGATTTATCCGGAAAAAATAACATAAAATGTTATTTTTTGACCTTTTCAACGCCGATATCTTTTGAACTAATCAATCGATTTTGATGGTTGACGTGGCAATCGGCGCATTTTATTGAGTACTAGAGCTGATTAGATTTTGAAGTCGATCGTATAAGTCGTTTTTGAGAAATTAATAAAAAACTAAAAAAAAAATATTTTTTTTTTCGTAATTCGCCAATATTTTCGAGTCTATTTGATCAAATAATCTGAAATTTTTTAGGAAAGTTGAAGGCCAACACGCTCTTTCGATTGCCACCTCAACCATCCAAATCGATTCATTAGTTCAAAAGTTACAAAGAGTTTACATACACACACACACACACACACACACACACACACACACACACACACACACACACACACACACACACGCGCGCGCGCGCGCGCGCGCGCGCGCACACACATATATATACACACACTCGGACATCATTCTGAAAATAGTCAGAATAGCTTCCTAGGAACTCAAAACGTCGACATCTGATGAAAACTCGATTTTCGAAAATCGGGGTGAAAACAATAACTTCCCGAAATTTTTGAAAATCGTCGATTTTCTTAGCGGGAAGTTAAAAATTATTTAAAGTTGATTGACTTATGGGGTTTTTCAACCAAACGAGAGAGAAAGTTATAAAATCACTGTTTTTTAAATTTTTCCTACTCAATTAATTTATTATACTGATAAAATGAAGTATATAATATGTATATAAACTTTGAAACTCATAAATTACAAAAAATAATAATTAATCTAAGTATTCTAATTAGTCATATTATTATTATTTTTTTTTTTTCAAAAAAAGCGCGAATTTTAAATGAAAAAGAAAAAATTATTTCTAAAAAACTAAAACTGCATATGTTTATTTGAAAAACCCAATAAGTCATTGATTTATGGGGTTTTTCAATAAAATGAAATTTTTGTCACCATGTTAATTGTTTTTTAAACACTGATTTGATAGATATTTTTATTAACATCTATGGGGGGACATCCAAAGAACTCAAAAATGCACAAAACCCAATTTCGAAAAAACGTGACTTATGGGGTTTCTCAAATGAACGATTCATTTAAATAACATGGGAAAAATAATTTTTTTTAGTTTGGAATTTTTTACCTCGGCAATGGCTCATTGTACAAATAAGCCCAGTATAAATTTTTGTAGAAAATTTAACGCTCTACAAAAAAAATTTCTTATCATTTTTTGATAAATCGATCTGTTCAAAAGTTATTGGACCTCGAAATCAAGTTAGAGTAAATTTCGAGATTTTTTTATTTTTCCGACGAAACTATCAGGCTTATCATAAAATGCCATAGAATTTTTTTTGTAGAAAATTTTATTTCCTACAAATTATCTCTGATAAATTTTTTTTAAATTCTGCATTGTTTTCTAGATATTTCCATTTTAATGCCAAGTTTCTAAAAAAATAGTACTCTGATCGATTTTAAGAGTTTGGCATTAAATAGAATAACTAGAAAACAATGCATAATTTAAAAAAAATTTATCAGAGATAATTTGTAGGAAATGAAATTGTCTACAAAAAAAATTCTATGGCATTTTATGATAAGTCTGATAGTTTCATCGGAAAAGTAAAAAGATCTCGAAATTTACTCTAACTTGATTTCGAGGTCCAATAACTTTTGAACAGATTGATTTATCAAAAAATGATAAGAGACTTTTTTTGTAAAGCGTTAAATTCCCTACAAAAATATATACTGGGCTTATTTGTACAATGAGCCATTGCCAGGGTGAAAAATTCCAAACTAAAATAAATTTTTTTTCCTATATTATTAAAATGGGAAATCGAATTTTTTGATGCGTGAAGCCCCTAATCAACTTAAAAATTTTTTTTAAGCAGGAGATTTTTTTTTGCTCTATAAACTGTTAGTTTTTCAGGTAGGACAGAAAAAAATATCGCCTAAATATGAAACACCCTGATGTGTAACCCTTCCGCTGTTCTTACTGATGAACCATAACTAAAATTTTACCACCGACCTTCTAGTGCAAAATACAAACTGTCACTCTGCCAAGTAGACCTTCAATGTTTAACTTCATTCTCTATTGTTCAGATTTTAGACTCTGACGTAAATATTCAATTATCATCATCATTTACCATCAAATATTTTACCCAAGAATATGAGTTAGTCCAACAACAAAATATTACAGACCCACATCACCATTAAAATATATAATTGCCATTAGTCATTAGTCTAATTACCTTTGCTACCTCAGGTACATTTTTTCCACCACGAAATTATTTACTCATTACAACAGCGACAATGTCATTGGGAAAAAATCTTAAACTGCTTTGTTCTGAAATCCTTTAAATAGCAGTATCTCGTCAATATTCATCATTTTATTCTTGAACTCCACACCGTACAGTTCGTCAGAGAATAAATACAATTTTACAGAAAAAAAATTGTGTGACTTCAAAAGTGCATAAACTGTTTCTGCTAAATAATAAAGTTTATAGTAAAGTTATAGACCTATAAAATTGTGCGTTATCATGGCTCATAAGTGGTATTTTAACTCAGAAGAATTGAAAAACTCTCCAAGTTTCAGAGATGGTCTCAGCGCGGAGAAAGAATTGGATTATAAGCAACAAGCCGCGTATTTGATCGGTGACTTGGGCAAGCGGCTAAGGTTATCGGAAGCCAGTGTAAATACTGCAACTGTGTACATGCACAGATTTTATACTGAGCATTCGCTGCTAAAATTCCACCGGTATGAAGTGGCTGCGACAGCAATTTTTGTGGCTGCAAAAGTCGAAAGAGAGCCACAAAAATTAAATGACGTCATCAGAGCTTTTCACATGTGTTTAAAAAAAGCTGACAATTACACACTGGATACCAGCACTGCCGAGTATAGAAAGATTACCAACAGTCTAGTCATGAACGAAATCGTTTTCCAGATTACGTTTGAATCTGACATGAATATAAATCACCCGCACTCTTATATCAAGAAATTGTGTAGAAAAATAAATGCAAGAAAGGAACTTGAAATAATTTGTCTACAGTTAGCAGGCTACACTTTACAACTGACGTCAATGTGCGTCAAATATAAACCGGAAGTTGTGGCATGCTTCTGTATATATTTTGCAATCAAATCGTCCAAGTGGAAGATTCCGGAAGTCGTCGATGGAAATCCTTGGTTTTGGTTGCTTGATGCCCAAGTCACGAATGATCTGCTAGTAAAAATGGATAAGGAATTCAGCGAAATTTTAAATAAAATTCCATCACGAATTAAGAACTGGGTTATGTGTTTATTTAAGAGTTCTCCAACTGGTCAACTGACCTCGGCCAATTGTCAAGGAAGAAACTCTACTTTATCAGATCAAAAGACTACTTTGCCTGGAGCTGGAGACCAAACCTCTAGTATAGTCTCAACTGACGTGACTGAAGTACTGCAGGATGATTGTGTTGAAAGTACGTGTACTCAAATGACTCCAGCAACTACGGTTAATCTTGAGGTTAGAATGGAGACTTTCGATAATTTCAGTCATAAACGTAAAAATGATACTGATACTGAAGACATTTTTTTTCCTGCGAAAAAGTGTGAATTGTCATAATTCTTCTGAGATAATTTAATCATTTGTAAATAATTTTGTATTATTTGAAGATTTATTAAATTAATTATAGTTAACAGGAACCAATGCTATCACCAAATATACTAGCTCTAAGTGAATTTTCTGATTCTTGATAAACCAAATGGCCCTTTTCAGGGCCACCAAATTTTTTAAAACGTAAACCACTCTTCAATCTTTCATAAAACATTAATAATTTTTTTCAATTCAAATTTAGTACTAAGAAAGTCAGTTAGTGCAAGCCTTACACAAGAAATTTGTGCCAGATTATAACTCTATATTCTAGAGAAAGATTGGCGCCAGCAGTATGTTGAAAATAGTTGCGCATGGCTTGCTCAGGATCTCTTTAAGGCTCAAGGGCAATTTTTTAGAAGGGCTGTCTATCTTTATATATATATATGTATATATATATATATATATATATATATATATATATATATATATATATATATATATATATATATATATATATATAATAATAGACAGCCGTTTCTAAAAAATTTACCAAAATTATTGGCATAATTATAAGGGACTGATGACTTGCTCTTATTTTAATTTTATTTTTTCTGTTTGTGTCGACTCTGACTGTACGATATTTTCTAAATTTACAGAAAGTTGGTCCCGAAAATTGTTCTTCAACTGTTGCTGGTGATTTTCCGTCTGATTTCTATCATGTAGAAACAATTTGCAACTAAAATGCAAGAAAGTAACAAGTGCTTCAATTACGCCGTTCTTTCCGTAAACGAGGCAAAAATTTGAATTTTCAGGTGCAAATCCAGTGAAAAATAATGTAGACTCTTGGTGCCTCATAAGCTGTCATTATAATGAATAACTCTATTATGGAAAATATTTCATAAGGAACACCAATAGTAAATTGAAAATCCATACATTATAAGGTAAATGTCCCAATACCGGAACAAGACCCAATACCGGAACGATTTGATAATCATTATATTATATTTCAACTCGTAGGCGATGAAACTAAATAAAACTTTCTTTATTTGAAACCTTAATCTTTCAGTTAAAAAATAAGATATAAAATAGATTTTAGAAAATATTTAAAATATGAAAAAAAAAAAAAAATGTTAATTAGAGCAATAGTCTCGAATTCATGACTTTTTCATGTCTCTTAATGGTTTTGCTAAGAAATCAGTCAATGGTCTTAAGCTTATAGAAAATCCATAGAATTACTTTTCAATAATTTTTTTTTGTATATGCATCTTGAATGACATAAAATTCAAGAAAACATATTAAAAATATGAAAAAAATAGTATTATTATATTAATTTTACTGTTCGTCTATTGGTACACCAAAATGAACCCGTGCCCAGTACCGGAACAGCCAATCATATTAATGTTATCGATAGACATTAGCATTACTGGAGCCCTAATATTTAATGGAGTATGTATGATTGTTATAAAAAATAGATTAAATATAGATAAACTCTAATTTAAATCATAAAAAATAAATTTTTGTTTTTAGTTTTTTTTTTTTTTAATTATTTTTCTGGTATAACCTCAAATGATTTATTTTGTTTCTAATCTTTAGTTCAAAATATTTATTTTCATTGAATATTCAATCATTTTAAAATTTTAAATACATTTTACATTATGGGCGTGATATAGCAGACATCAGACAAATTCAAAATTATTAATAAATCGAGTAAATAATTAATAATATAAAATTTAAAAAAATGCGAATTCAAAAAATTTTTAAATTAATAGTACTTTTTTTGTAAATATTATTTTTTTAATTACTTATCTTATTTATTTATAATTTTAAAGTTCTCTGATGTCTGCTACATTCATATTCGTTTTATATTAATATTATTTAATAATTATTAATATTTTCACCATGAATAAATGCAAAAAATAACTTATTTTATTTACTGTTCCGGTATTAGGACAACCGAATTCCCGTATTGGGACAAGGCTATTTCAGCGTTCCGGTATTGGGTCTTTTGGGTGTCATAGAAAAAAATTTTTTTTTTATATTAAATTTATGAAAAATGAACTTATTTGATTATTTTTAAATTGGTAAATGTCTATTCTATATGATGTAATAAATTATTTTGGTTTATAATTTATTTGAATATTTTTAAGACGATAAAAATCCGTCATATACCCTTCGTCGTTCCGGTAATGAGACATTTACCTTATAAATAATTACGTAAAGCTGTAAAACTACAAAACTTGTTCTCTTGTAAACAAAACAGTAAATAAAAAAAAAAGTTATCATTTCATAGATGTTAGAAGTTTCAATTTTTTTAGGCATGAGAAAAGTGGACATTAATATTGGAGCAAGGACTTAAATCCACGAATGTAAAACATTCAATTATTTTTTATGAATAAAAAATTCGGTGACCCTAAAAAACGATACAATAACGTTTTATTACACTGTTTTATTTGTAAAATTCGACTTCATCTATCATTCAGGTGTTATATGTTCACTTTACAAGGTTTCTGTTTCTTAAAATGTGACAGTTTGATTATAATAAATAAATTTATGACGGAAAAAATAAATTTTATTTACAATTTTACAGAAAAGATCTATGATAGGTTACTTTTAAAGGACGTTGAGTTACTAGTTAATAAAATTATACTTTTTCTATAAAAACTTATTTAATTTAGAAACTCCCATCCTAAAAGTTGCTATGAATTACTTGTGAGCTGAATCGACAATCGCTGTAAGATTCTTTTGTCTTGGGTTCTTTATTTTCGAAATCTAAACAAGTCTCATATGGTGAGAGGTAGTTTATAAAACTTTTGTATTTATGTACAATTTAATAACACGATTAATTAACTACTAAAAAATAGTTATTTAGATTTTCATTTGAAATTTGAAAGAAATACGTTGTAAAAAATTTAGTGGCCCTGAAAAGGGCCGTTTGGTTTAATGATTTGAATTAGGAAATTTATTTGGAGCTGGTGTATTTAGTGACAGCTTTGGTTCCTTCACTGACAGCGTGCTTGGCCAATTCACCAGGAAGCAGAAGACGAACTGCGGTTTGAATTTCCCGGGAAGTGATGGTGGAGCGCTTGTTGTAGTGCGCAAGTCTGGAAGCTTCAGCCGCAATACGTTCGAAGATGTCGTTGACAAAGCTGTTCATGATGCTCATGGCCTTGCTGGAGACCCCAGTGTCAGGATGAACTTGTTTGAGCACTTTGTAAATGTAGATAGCGTAACTTTCCTTACGCTTCTTCTTGCGTCCTTTCTTATCATTCTTGGTGATGTTCTTCTGGGCTTTACCAGACTTCTTGACGGCTTTACCACTTGTTTTAGGAGGCATGTTGACGGAGTAATTGGTGACTGTTAGAGAAAAGTCGGACTGTGCCAGAAATTTTTGTTCGCAGTGATAGGATGACTTATGAATCGGTACCTGCGAGGCCAATGAAATCGCGTAAAAGTAAGTGGTGGAGATAAATGTAATCTTATTGGCGCGCAGGTACCGACGGCTGAAAAATAATAACAATAGTAATAAAATCGGGGCTGCGAGCTAATGAGAAGGTAGAAATGGCGGAGGGGATAGAAACTCCTTCCGGATTGGGTCGCAGGTCCCGATGAAAAGTTGATAACACGGCTTTTTTCGACGCCATCTTGTATTACAACGCAACAGTTCGCTCTGTTCACTCGTGTCACGTTCTCTTATTTCAAAACTCAATATCATGTCTGGTCGCGGTAAAGGAGGCAAAGTAAAGGGAAAGTCAAAGACCCGTTCAAGCCGTGCTGGACTCCAGTTCCCAGTTGGTCGTATCCATCGTATGTTGCGTAAAGGAAACTACGCAGAACGTGTTGGTGCTGGTGCTCCAGTCTACCTCGCAGCTGTCATGGAATATCTGGCCGCTGAAGTTCTCGAGTTGGCAGGCAACGCTGCTCGTGACAACAAGAAGACTCGTATCATCCCACGTCATCTTCAATTGGCCATCCGTAACGACGAAGAGTTGAACAAACTTCTCTCAGGAGTCACCATCGCTCAAGGTGGAGTCTTACCCAACATCCAAGCTGTCTTGTTGCCCAAGAAAACCGAAAAAAGCAGCTCTTAAATTGAACATCAATTCAAATAAAAAACAAAACGGCCCTTTTCAGGGCCACCAAATTTTTTATAACGAACGTTACCTTCAAGTTTCTTCTCCATGTGATAAATTGTCTACTCTTACATTCACCTTTCATATTAATATTTTTACCATTTGTGTCAAGTTATCTTTGATTTGAAATTCAATATAATTCACTGCAAGTTCATTTGAAATATCACAGATTACTTGAACCACATTAAAAATACCACAGCAGTCACTTGATCACTCCCCAGAACCCATCGTTATCATACAATTATTCTTGATAATAAAATCTATCTCCTTGTCTACAATATATTTCTTGAGACTCATTCTCTAGACCAATTCCTATTTAAGAAAATCCATTGCTCATGTATATATATATATATATATATTAATACTCAACGGTAATAAATCCTACAAATTTTATATACTAGAATTTGTCAGACATTAAACATCACGAGCGATTTTAAATTATATATATATATATATATATATTTAAACCCGCAATTATCACCGTAATTTACTGATAAAAGTCATATCATTTAATTTTTATGTCAATAAAAATTTATCACATATTTACAAGTAACTGACCTTTTTAAGCTTAAATATATAAATTTGATATTATTTGAGTATTCCATTAGTATATATTTTGATATATATTTCAGTGTTGAAATCTCAGATACCTAAAGGTCATATTTTACAATAGTAAGTGCAATTAATATTAGATCAATAATAAATATATGAGTGTAAGGAAAAAATAAATTCAGAAAAATGTGAAATATATATATATATATATATATATATATAATTTTAATTCCATATTGTCTCATCTTATTACTGATATTTATAATCAATTATTCAATTATTATTTACAAAAAAACTTTATCTGTCAAAATAACGTCACTCATAAGTTTTCTAGTTTAAAAATAACATTCAAATCTTCCCGCGTAATAAATAAAAAATTCATTTATTTATTTATTTATTAAATTCCTTAAATGTTATTTATTTTAAGGGCATTCTTAGATGACCCTCCCTTTCACCCACTTTCTAAAAATAATATTTCGCTGAGATATGGATTTTTTTTCAAATTACGGTTGCTATCGATTCAAAGTTGAACGAAATTTAGTAAGTAAATTTTAGCCTACAAAACTTTAAAATTCAAATTTTAATCGACATGGAAATTTCAGAACTTTGTTTGACTAATTTCGAATTGTATCTGAAGAGGCCTCATTTTTACTGAGGTCTCAATGAACCCGTATAATTTTATGGAAAGAGGTCGAAAGTTGGCCGACAATTGAATCGGTCTATATAAATTTTAATTATTATCCAATTTTCGGCCGGGTAAAAATTTTTTTATTATTTTTGCTTGAAATTTTTTTTAACCTGGATCCTAATTGTTATCAACTGTAAATAATTTTTAAAAAATCTATACAATTTCTCAGTGATATTTTAATGATACCGAAGCTAGCTTCGTCGAATAATTTTTGAATTTTTTTAAAAAAGATAAATTATAAAAAAAAAAATATTTTGAAAAATTGCACTTATAGTTTTTTAAATTTTGTACATGTGCAATTTTTCAGTATTTCTTTTTTCTTAATTAATTTGTTCAAAATAAAAATCCAAAAATTATCAGTTGTCTGTTAACTTTAAAATCATTAATTAATAAAATTTTAATGACAACAGTCGAGTCATTAAATATTTTCAAAAGATAGGGGAGGGGGAGAATCATCTGAGAATGCGACTGCCCTTAAAATTAATTTTTACCTCCAGCATTTTTTTTTTTTACACCAAACATTTTTTCAAAAGTTAAAGAAATTTGAATTTTTCTAAAATCTCTCGTAATTTAAAATTTAATTACTAATTAATTACTCCGAAAATATTTCCAAATTTTTTTTTCTTGTAGAAAGCAAATAATTAAATTTTGAATTTTTTAAATTTTTCCTCTTTCGCGCCATTTTTTAAATTTATTTAAATCCTTAGAAAAGTGATTATATCGATATATATTTATAAATATATTTATTTTTATATATATATGAACATATTATTAATAAATCTGATTAACTAAATAAATAAAAAATCTAAATCCGCCTTTAAATAGACACGTGCTCAATGTGTGCGTACCCTAAAGTTGTTTGTCTCTTGTCTCTTGAATTAAATTCACTTAATGTGTGTACTGGTAGTTGGAGGTTATATGTAGTATGTATTAAATAAATTAAGTAATCGAATAAGATTAATACAAGTGAGTGAACATATAATATATAGATTATTGTTGAGATTTTAATTGTCAAAAACAAAGTATAGAAATTGTACTAATTAATTGTTTTTCTTTTTTTTCTGTTTTATTATTCAGGTTGATTGTTATTGTGGCCGTGCCAAGTAAATAAATTTTATTTGAAATTGAAAAATTTATTGTAATTAATAATAGTTATTGTTATTAATATTATTATTATTATTATTATTATTATTATTATTATTATTATTATGGATACTGTAAATGATAATTGTAAAAAACGTATGTCCAATTCGTACGAAGATGAAGAAGAACGAAAACATTTTCAAAGAATTGTTTCGGCATTTAAACATTACAAGTAAGAATATTTATTTTTTTACTCCAAGTAATTTTTTGAAATTAATTTTTATTTTTTAATTTCATTGAAAAATAATTTTAGATATTTTGGGAAATAAAATTTTTTTTATTTTTAGTTCAGTCGTTTTTAAAATTAAACTAAAATTGACAATTAATTTTATTTTCCTTGAATTTTTAATAAGAAATTAGAAAAAAATTAATTATTTATTTTTTTTACTGCAAGTAATTTTAAAAAATTAATTATCATTTTTTAATTACATTGAAAAATAATTTTAAATATTTAAAAAAAATCTTTTTTTTTTTAATTTTAGTCTTAATTTTAGTGTTTCTTTAAGTTCAATCTTCAATTTTTTTTTTTAATTCAAAAAATTATTTTTTAAAAATTAAAATTGAATGAGTGTGAATGAAGTAGACAGCGAATTTAAAATAATTAATAAAATAAAATTTTTAAAAAATGCACATTTTAAAAATTTTAAAATTAATAAGTGCATTTTTTAAAAATATTTTTTTTTTAATTATTTATTCTATTTATTTATAATTTTAAATTTGTTTGATGTCTGCTACATTCACACTCATAAAATTGAATAGAAATTGAGAATAAATTTTATTTTTAATTAAATATTTAAGAAGAAGTTGAAAAAAAATTAATTATTTTTTATTAATTTTGTAATTTTTTTTTTATTTAAATTTTATGAGCATTAAAATTAATTTCAATTCAAAATTTAGTTGTAATTTTTTTTTTAATGACACTAAGCCTCCTGAGATATCAAATGCGAGTAGTCTTCAGTTTTAATAAATAAAATGTTTGACTACCTACTAAGTTTAAACTTTAAATGAAAGTAAACAAAATTTTTTTAAAATAGCAAATCACAAATTAATGTAGAAATTGGATTATACAGTAAGAGTTAAATCGCCTATAAATATAACTTGGCAAATTGTGACCTTAGATAATAAAATTACTCTTGTAAGAAACTATAATAATGTATAAAATTGCCATTTGGCCTGTAGCTTGGCATAAAAATTAAAAAATAAATATTTTTAAAAATTGCACCTGTAATTTTCCAAATTTTCTAAATGTGCATGTTTTTATTTTTTTTTTTCTGTAATTAATTTGTCGGAAAAAAATTCGAAAATTATTTATAGGCTGTCAATTTTAGGATCACTTTTTATGAACTAATTATTTGAAATTTACAGACCACATTCACTGCAACGAGTGCGTAAAACTGAGAACTATTTATCCTCATTACCTCAACACCACCAGCAATTACTAATTAAATACCGTGAGCATTTGCAACAAGTTAAAGTTTGCATTGAACATAATGCAGAAATAATAAAATTAATAACACGAGGTGCTCCAAGTATTTTTGAAAACGTCAATCCACCAGACGAACATGACAGTGTAAGACCAACTTTAATTATTATAATTATTCTTTATAATATTTTTATTAATCAATAATTATTATTAATTAATCAACCCCCAGTTTAAAAAAAAAATCCGGATTCAAATTTTTTTATCATTACATAGAATTTAAATCTTATCATCAAACTTTTTTTTTCAATTATATTCAATTTTTTTTATAAAACAAAAAAATTTTTTCTGTTAAAAATTTTGTCTATTCCAGGTGTCAAATCGAATCTAATTAGAAAAATCTTTATTTGAATAGAAGTAAAATTTATCAGAAGTGATTTTTTTCCCATTATTTGCAGCAGTAATAAATTAATTGATCATTTTATTTTTATAGATTTTTTTTTAATTCTTTAATTAAATTTAAAAATATATTTAAAGAAAAAAAAAATTACTTTTGTCATAATGACATATATATAGGTCGGTCTAATTCCAGACATTAAATTCACGGCCAATTTTAGCTGATCAGGAAAAGGTTCAAGCAACTATTAAACAATTGATACGTGATTGGAGTGTGCAGGGCATTGAAGAAAGGAAGACGTGTTATCAACCTATTATTGATGAAATTATTCATCAATTTCCTCCAGATGAATGGTATTATTATTATTATTAACAGTTTATAATTACACCCCATTTTGAGTACTGCAGTACAATCATGCTTAATTATAATAAATAAATTATGAGTGTGCTACAAAAATTTGAAAACGGCAATGAGAATAATATTAGGTGTAAACAAATCCACGTAAATTAAAATTATCTTATAAATAGTGATGCGAAATGACGGTCATTTTTAACTTTGGTCAAATCACGCGCAATTGACGTCATTTTTTTTTGGTCAGTCACAAAAATTCATGAGAATTTTTTTTTCTTTTTACGAAAATTCCTCTTTAAAAAAAAAAAAAAGAGCAACCTATTTTATATGCAACCTAAATATTTTAAATATTCAAAATAAAATTTATCCAAAAATTTTGACAACAATAAACAAATTTGGCCTGCTCAACTACTTAGATGGAAAATGACCGTCAAAAATTTTTCGGTCATTTTTTGGTCAATTTTTTAGACTTCAGAATCTGGTGAAATTTGTTTGCTGAAATTGATTTTACAGATTATTTATTAAAACCATTACTATATCTATCAATACGAACACAAAATTTAACTAAAAATTCTGACGGTAGTAAACAAATCTGGCTTGCTCAACTACTTAGATGGACAATGACCGTCAAAAATTTTTCAGTCATTTTTTGGTCAAATTTTAAATAATTTTTTATTCTCATTTCGCGGGAATCGACATTAAATTCAAAAAATGAGCGGCGGTCATTTTTTTTAGTTTGTCAATTGACGTCAAATGACGAGCACATGCTTAGCTTTACATCACTAGTTATAAACATTGGGCTAGATGTCAGTTCAACAAAGATTAGTATTCAATTGCTGTATATTTATACATAAAATGATAAATAATAAGACAGCAGCTTATCTTTGCTGAATAAAGAGAAACATACATACAACACAAGACACACATCCTTAATAAATATTAAAAAAAAAACAAAAACAATAATGGGAAAAGTTAATAACTTATAAAGGTGTTTCGTGGTACAAGTTACCAGTAGAAATTAAGAATGAATCAAGACTAAATATCTATAAAAGACTCCTTAAAAAACATATTAATAACAATGTTAGATAAAAATGAATTAATGTAACAAAATAGAAAGATTATACAAAGATATCAAGTACCGAAAGCTAATGAAATTGCATTTCAGCAATTTACAGTATGATATTAAATTTTAATTAGAGTATTTAATACGCAAGATGAATGCTTACAAAATGAAAAGTTTAACTTTTTATTAGGATTTAAATAAATCATATGTCGACTTTTTGAATTTCTCCAATCTTCCTCCAAAGAATTACATTTGACCAGAGTAGTTGTTGACTGCACCAAGAAGCCTTATCCATAGTCTATGTTTAATAAATAGCTTTTTCGTAGTAAGTGTATGGACATTCAGTTCGATTTGTCTTAATAAATCCGGAGATAGAAAATAATTATTTATAATTTCGAAGAAACAACAAAGCTGGTAATACGAATGTCGCGTTTGTAATCTCCATATATTTAGTGAAGTGTATTGACCTATCATATTTGTTTCAACCCCATTCTTCTTGAGTAGATATACTAAATTTTATAAATTTACGCTGAATAGTATCAAGTCTATTTATTTGATACTGCTGGTAGGGATACGATATTAGTATACCATACTCTAATGTTGGTCTCACTAATGAGATGAATAGCACATTATTAAATCACATTGTTATTATTATTATTATTATTATTATTATTATTATTATTATTATTATTATTATTATTATTATTATTATTAATTTTAAAATTCAGGTCTCGTTATTATAAGTAAGACTTTTTTTAAATCAGGTGATAAAGGATAAAATTAAATAAATAAATTAAGAACACACAATTTTGGTCTTTACTACCTGATTTACAAAAACCCTTTCTTATAATTATTACTATCATATTTATCTAGACATAGGTAATGATAACTTAATTACAATAAATATTTATTATCCAGCGATCCTTCAAAAATAAATGTTCTTGTACCTGGTGCTGGATTAGGACGACTTGCGTTCGAAATCGCAAAGCGAGGATACACTTGCCAAGGAAATGAGTTTTCGCTGTTTATGTTATTTGCTTCATACTTTGTATTGAATAAGTAATTATTCATAATTTTATTTATGATCATAATCATATTGATCTATTCACATAATTTATTTGTTTATTTATTAATTTATGTGTTTGCTTGTTTGTTTATTTTAATTTAAAAACAGATGCAGAGAAGTTAATTCGTTTAAAATATATCCTTGGGTGCATCAATACATGAATAATTTATATTCGTCTCATCAAACGCTGGATGTATCGTTTCCGGATGTAAACCCAAGTGACTTGCCAGAGAATGCACAGTTTTCAATGACTGCTGGTGATTTTTTAGAGGTAATCATTTTTTTCTTTAGACATTGTTTGTAAATATGTTACACATTTAATTAACGAAAAAAAAATTGTAGTTTCTTTTATAAAAATTTGAAAAATGGTTCAATTAAATTTTACACTCTTAATAAACAATAGTTAATTTGTGTATAAAAAAGGTTTACAATGAATACGACCACTGGAATTGCATCGCGACTTGTTTTTTCATTGACTGCGCAAACAATGTCGTGCAATTCATCGAAACAATATACAAAACACTCAAACCCGGCGGCGTCTGGATAAATCTGGGCCCTCTGCTCTATCATTTCAGCGACATGCCCAACGAAGATTCAATCGAGCCTAGTTACGAAGTCGTCAGACAAGTTATTCTAGGCTTCGGTTTTAAAATCGAGGTATTTATCGTCTACTGACTAAACATTCTTTTTATGATACCGGGATCGAAACTTAGAGTTTCAGTGTCTATAGCCAGTTGGAAGAAGACAATTTCAGTCAGATGCCGCGAATGAAAATTAGCAAATGTGTAAATTGTGAATGCAGTCAGCGACAGAAACAAACTTGTTTTGTCCCTGGGAAGAAAAAAAATTATTTTTCTGCCCGCTGACTGAAGGCTTTTGGAATTTAAACTCTGATACTTGTAATTTGTTTAAGGGGAAGCTGGTCTGAGACGAAAAAAAGAGAATATTTTTGTGATTTTTTTTTCAGAGTAGCTTCTTCATTAAAATTTTCAAAATTCGTGACATTATTAAGCGACATTCCAAGAATATTCTGCTAAATTTTCGGAAAAAAATATTTAAAAATAAGCCAGTGGTAGTGGGGAGAGACGAGTCAAAAAAAAGTCTCTATGCCGTAGGCAGAATAACTCATGACTGCCTCATCTGAAATAAAAAAACCAAAAAAATTTCTTTAGAACACAAGTTTATCTTAGATTTAAACGAAGGATTTTTTTTTCAATAACTACTTATTTTTTAATTAAACAAAAGGAGCAATTTTTGGGAAAAATCATAGTTTTCTTATTGCACCTTTACCAAAAATTCAAAAATGAATATTTTGTTTATACCTTCGTTCAAATCCAAGATAAACTTGTGTTCTAAAGAAATCTTTTTGATTTTTTTATTTCAGATGAGACAGTCATGGGTTATCCTGCCTCCGGCATGGAAACTTTTTTTTAAGTGACTCGTCTCTCCCCACTACCACTGGCTCATTTTTTAATATTTTTTTCCGAAAATTTAGCAAAATATTCTTGGAATGTTGCTTAATAATGTCTGAAATTTCAAGAATGTTAACAAAGACGGAACTCTGAAAAAAAAATCACAAATATATCCTCTTTTTTTTGTCTCCAGACCAGCTTTCCTCTTAATAGTAATTTCAGAGCATTAATTTTATTTTCGTAAATGACAGTTCTGACTGTGATTAAGTTTTATAAAAATTAGTGTCAATAATACATAGTATTTATAGTTTCTGTATAACTATAAATTGCAAATGACAATTTACGCTTACGCTAATAGTTGATAACACCATTGGTCTTAAGTTGACTTGTTTCCGACTGGCTGCCGACACTGAAACTTTAAGATCCAATGCAGGTAATCATGAAAAATATTCTGTGTAACTCAGGATGAAACACAATTTTAGACTGCGGGTGATGTCAGCCAACTTCACCCTGGTCTGAAATCGTTTTTTTTCATCCCTTGTCACACAATATACTATTTTACCCAATTAATCGACTAAACAAACATTAAATTTAAATTTTCAGAAAGAAAAAACCCAAGTTAAAACACGTTACGCGCAAAACATAAATAGTATGTTGCAATGTGAGTACAACAGCGTGTACTTCGTGTGCCGGAAGCCAAATAAACAGTCGGTTATTGATAATAAAAATGATCAGTTAGAAATGAACGGCTTTAATCAGTCAAACGATATTGAAATCGATTGTGATAATGATAATATTAATAATCATGACTCTAAAGACGTAATTATTTCACGTAATTAATTTTTCTCAAGTATTTTTTTCTTTCTTTCTTTTTCCGTTGCTATTCAAATTTATTTAATACAAAGCATAATTTTTTTTCTCTTTTTTTATTAAAATAAAATTAATACTCAATTGTTTTTTTTTTAAATTTCGTGGAATTATTAAATAATTAGTGAATTCGTAATGGTACAAATGAAAGGAAAATTTAAAAAAATATATATAATAATGTTTTAAATTAAGTAATTAATAAAACATGTAATAGTGCCTTCATTTATTTCAAGTAATTATGCAATTTATTTTTATTATTTTTGTAATTAAAAAATTTTATTTTCAATTTTGCGCGCGGGTTTTAAAAATTTATTTAGTAAAATATAATTAATGCGATCGATTTATTAAATGAATTAATGAATATTTTATTAAATGACAATTAAAAAATAATTAATTATTTAAAGAAAAAAAAAATTTGAATATTTTTTAAAGAAAAATTTAATTGCATAATTACTGAAAAAATAATTAACTATTAAATGTTGATTTTAAATTAATCAGTTGATATATAAACATTTATAATTATAAAAAAATTGTAATTATATAATTATTTTAATAGAAGGACTATTAATAATTTGACTGAAATATTGTGACAACTATAATAGTTTTAAAGTACTAGTTTTTTTTTAAAAGTAATGATAATTTTTTTTATACTAGATCAATATAAATAAATGATGATTATAAATTGAAAATGTAAAATGTAACAAAAGGAATCAAACTATTTGTAATTATAAAATTTCTATAAATAATTATTTATTGTACAATTTAATTTAAAAATAATTAGATTGTGGTAAGAAAATTAATTAGTAATCACAATTACAGTTCACATATTTGTGTTGAGATATTTAACAAATAATAAAGGGATCTGGTTGACTTCAACATGCAACATTTTGCTGTACGCAAGAAAGTGCCTCCTCAGACGATTTAATTGTGCAGCATTTGCTCCGCGGTCGACTGATAAATTATGTCGTGATAATTTTATGTCATTTGTGATACCCAATTTTTCAGCCTCTATAATTTCCTGTTGGCAATCAAAATTTTTTATATTTTTTTTGGAAACTGATAGGAAGAGCCGACGTCTTTTAGCTGCCATCATCTTGACAGCCGTAAAACTACTTTACAATTTTAAATTTTTGGCTTAAATTTTTTCAAAAAATTGACGTCAATTTACTGCCCCAATATGTTAACAAGTTGACAGAGAAAGTTAACATCAACTTGTTTATAATAAAGTCATGAACACTAGGGAATTGAAAAGCAATTTGACGGCAATTTACTACAGCAATATGTTGACAGATTCCCAGCTGTCAAATTACTTTACTATTTTTAATGCTTAGCTTGATTTTTTTCAAAAAGTTGATGTCAATTTACTACAGTAATATTTTGATTTACAGCTGTCAAATTATATTACAATTTTCAATTCTTGGCTCAAATTTTTTAAAAAGTTGACAGCAATTTACTGCCGCAATATGTTGACAATTTAACAGTCAAAGTTAACATCAATTTGTTTGTATTAAAACTATAAACACTTGGAAATTTGATAGCAAGTTAATGTCAATTGGTGCGTGTAATAAATTGGATTACATTTTACAAGTTGCGGCAGTAGATTGATGTCAATTTGTCTTCCAGAAAAGTTAGAAAAAGTGAAAAATAAATATATAATTCTTACGTTTATTATCTCCTGGGATATTCTATCGAGTTCATATAAATAATTGGTTGATGATACTTGTGGCTAAAATAAATTATCAATTATTTGTAACTAAATCTTTATATAAATAAATGAATATACATCTATAAACTTACAGTCTGAGTACTCATATTAGGTTTAGGAGGTTTAACGAGATATAATGAATGATATATATCATCTAATTGTAATTTGTCATCCTGAGTAACTGAAAATAGAGGAGAGTCCCATCTATTTTTATTATCAGGCATTTCATATCTAAAAAAAATATCCAGAATAAATTCTAATAAGTACACACATGTAAAAAATTTAAAAAACTGGGTGCAATTTGTTCAAATATTTTTTTTTTTAAATTCAAAAATTAGACGTCAACTCATTTCAGTATCATCTCATAAATTAATGCAGTAATTAGTTTTATATTAAATCTAATAAATAAAAATCACCTCATAACGAGTGCGTCAAAAATTTCCTGTGAATATTTATCAGAATCCGGTCGCTGTTGGTTCAGTAACCAGGCTCTTTCTACAGGAATGTCGCAGTAAATAGTGCACTGCGGGGTTTTAAATGACTTAGACAAACAGTAAAGTTCATAACGATACCCTTTGATGTAATTACTCCCGTCAATTATTAAAATATCTTTTGAATTTAATTGATGCTGCGTACTGGATCTTATGTCATTACGTATTGCCTTTTCTTTTTTCGAATCTATAATTTATAATTAGCAATTAATTATAGTAGTAGTAACGTTCAAATAAACATTGAATACTAACCTGCATAAAATGTATTTTTGTCATAACCCGCTTTGACAATCGTCTGTAGTTCACTTATTATTTCAACTTTTTTGTTATGAACATTTTCGAAATAATTTTTTAATTCTATTCCTCGGGTAGTTTTGCCACTATTTGGTAGACCTGTTATAATAATTAGTGGCATTTTTTATTTACTTGGCTAATAAATAAGTTTGAGTTCAAAATTGTGGTAAAAAAAAAAATGTGGAGGAGGTGAGCCTTCACTGGAATCAGAATCGTCAGAAATTATGGAGTTGTTGCTTGTTATCATTCGATTTCTGAATAAAATGTAATTGGGAGTGTCTCTGATAGATGGCGGTCTATGATTGAAGTTGAAGGAAATCATGAAAAATTGTTAGCGTTGATAAGCAAGCATGGAATTCTGCTCGAGAGAGCCTAAATCGTTTCGGGATTGATGATAGATCATGATGGGAAGAATTGATAGCCAAGTACTTTTAGGAATTTAAAAAAATAATCGTGTCTGAGAGACTGGAAGAGCCTGAATGGCTTTTTAGACAAGTCCTGCAACAGTTCTCGTTGACCAGACTACCAGCCGTCTGATGATGTTACAAAAATTTGATTTATGGAATTCCAGATGTTAGAGTCTGAGCTTTAGTACCACAGGGTCTGTGAAAGTCATCGAAATACTGAAAAATTGGAAGAAACTCATGTCTGAGAGCTGGGGAAGACCAACATGTCTTTTTAAAAATTCCTGCAACAGTTTTCAAAAGCTCCAGGCTGTTAAATATCTAAAAATATTGCAAAACCTTGATCCAGATGTCAAAATCTGGTTTTAAATATCGAAGATCTCATGGAACTTATAGAAATACTGAAAAAAATTCAAATGAACTCATATCGGGCAGCCTGGGAACGCTAAAATGTCTTTGTAGAAAGTCCTGCAACAGTTTTTGAAAGCCTCAGGTTGCCGTATCGTGTGAAATATTTTTAAAAACTCGATTTATAAGCTTCCTGGGTCTTAAAGTCTGATCTTGTCTTTGAAAAATAGTCATTTTAAATACTCCTGCAACAATTTCTTGAAGCTATAGGCTACTATGCACTAAAAAATATCACAAAGACTCAATTTACGAAGCTTCCGATTGTTCAGAATGTTGCTTTCAATATCAAAGACCTGATAGAACTTACAGAAGTACCGGAAAAATTCAAAAAAATTATAAATTACAATCTAGAATGGCAAAAATGTCTTTTTACACAGTCCTGCAACAGTTTCCACTGTTTCCAGACTTCTAAACACCTAAAAGTATTACAAAAATTCTATTTCTAAAGCTTCTAGATGTTCAAAACGTCGCCTCAACTATCAAAAGTCTCATGGATCATCTGTATACCTGAAAAAATTATGAATTAGATTCTAGAAGGACTAAAATGTCTTCTTACACAGTCCTGCAATAGTTTTCATTGTCCTCAGACTTCCAAACACTTGAAAGTATGACAAAAACTATATTTCTAAAACTTCTAATTGTTCAAAACATCGCTTTTACTATCAAAAGTCCCATCGGTCGTCGGAATACTGAAAAAACTCGAAAAAACTTATAAATTACACTCTAGAAGGCCCAAAATGTCTTTTTACACAGTCCTGCAACAGTTTCCATCGGTCCCAGACCTCCAAATACCTAAAAGTATTACAAAAATTCTATTTCTAAAGCTTTTAGAAGTTCAAAACGTCGCCTCAACTATCAAAGACTCCAAAGGTCATGAATCCCCTAAAAAATTCAAAAAAAAAATGGCGTCATCTGGTAAGTTCTATATTTATAAAATAATAAATTTTCCCATTAAATTTGACTAAAAATTTTTATTACCTAATTACTGTATCAGCGAAATTAAAACAACAGTTAAAATTTACAATAAATAACATAAAAATATGTCATTACAATAATTAACATCAAACTCTAATTACACTTATTTGTTCAAACATCGGATAATTACTAAAATTAATTTTATCAATAAGTTCTTGGGTTACAAAAACACCCAGAACAATATTTAAGCCTCTGTGTGAATTGACGAAATTTTTCGTCATTCTTTTATTAATAGCTTCCACACATTCACCATTAATTGGATTAACGTATCCATAGTTGGCAATAACATCAGCTGAATGTTTACTGCCATAATAATTCATATTGTTAATGAAACAGTGACGTTTTTTAAAAAAAGTCGCTCTCTGCAAAGTTTCAATGCTGTTCCATTTATTGTCAATTTCATCGACAGATTTTGAGGCTCCGCATTCTTTATTCTGCACCAAACACTTTGCATGCAAATTAACGACACATTTCTCATATGCACTTCCGTAAAGTCTTGATGCCAGCAAAATTTTACCGCGAACTTTTTTAAAAGTATCTTTCAAACTCCAGTCCGTAACCACTCGTTTAAATTTTTTGTATCTTTCCAAAATTTCGCAATTACTTTTCGTGACGTCATTTGCTCTGGAATAATCTTCTTCTATAAAAACAATGACGAATTCCCGCGGGTTTTTTTTCAAAAACTCCTCAATTTCAAATAATAAATCTTCGAAATATTTATCCAAAAAAAATGTACCAGAGTGTATTGCAAAGCGGTTTGATACTGACCGTAGCCCAATGTCCAAAACGCGCACCCCGTAATTCAATTGCTCTTTTATTGTTAATGACTGGGACCTGTAATTTCTTGAGCGAATTCTGCATGATTCGGATCCATAAGTTCCAATAAGTGACAAATTATTTAGCTTATGATGATTTGGAAACTCGGAAAGAAATTTATTCCGATAAAAATAACGCTCGCTTTTTTCTGAGCATGCGCTTATTGAAGTGATGGCCAGACAAATTATCGGTAACAACATTTTTATTTAAAATTTTTTTTGACGGTAATTTTAGTTGATGTAAAGTTGCGCGGTTTTTTTTTGTAACTGACTGCTGATTTTTTTTAATTTGAAGAGTTTTTAAACGTTGAAATCTAAAGGTGGTGATTAAATTTTTTAATTATTTTTTTATCTACCCGTAACTTAATGACATTTTATTCTACAATCTTTTTTTATTTTTTTAATGGTTAATGTAATTAGTGTTTAGCTGTAAAGTTACAGGATATATATATATATATATATATTTTAATTTAAAATATCGTTCTAAAAATATTTAAATAATTTGTAAAAAAAAATTAATATTTAAATTTTAAATTCGAATAAATTTAAATTTATGAAATATTTCCCGCTAAAATGGTGGATTTTAAAAATCTAGATATTTGATTTTTTTTTGTCATTAAACGGAAGATAAATTTTCAAAATTTTATTAATTGAATTTTTTGTTTTTTAAATATGCAATTCTGCGAGAAACAGATTAAATTAAACGTATTTTTTTTGTTGTATTTTATCTACAATTTATAAAAATAAAAAAAATTCTTTAATGCTTTTAGGTAAAAATTTTTAAATTTTAGTATTTGAATTTTTTTTTTACTGTTTAAAAAAATTTTTTTTAAATTTATGTGCAGAAAATTTTTGAAAATTTTACTTCAGCGTAAAAATTGTAAGTTTAAATTTTTTGAAAAAATTTGTGTGTTCAATGTTGATAATCTGGAAAATGAATTATATATATGTCTATAGATAGAAAATATGTGAAATATCAGCATGATCCTGAAATTAGCAGAGATTTTTAAATTTTCAAATTTTGTTTTCAATGATTCGATTTTAAAAACTAAAAAAACAAAAAAAATACACATGTAGAAAATTAAAAAAACTATGAGTGCAAATTTTAAAAATATATATATTTTTTTAATTCATCGATTTTTCAAATATTCAAAATTTAATGTCAGCTAACTTCAGTACCATAAATCAATGATCGTGAAGTTAGCAGACAATTAAAAATTTTCAAATTTTCTTTTCAATGATTTGATTTAAAAAACCAAAAAAACAAAAAAATACACATATAGAAAATTAAAAAAACTATAGGTGCAATTTTTTAAAATAAATTTTTTTTTTAATTTACCGATTTTTTAAAAATTCAAAATTTAATAGACGTCGGCTAACATCAGTATCATAAATCAGCCTCAATTTTTAATTCATTGTTCTCGAGAACTTTTTAACTCGAGTCAAAAATGAAAATTATTCAAACCGTCTGATTTGGAGTGAAATTTTTTATATATCGCAAACGTAAAAAACAATCGCGCTCATCTCATTTTATAATTACGTGATTAAACTCTTGATTAAACTCTCAATAAAAATTCAGTTACAAGGCGACATTTAAATTAAAAAAAAAAATACATATATATATATATATATATATATATATATATATAAATTCCTATTGTTTTTATTTCTTCACTGTTTATTAATTGTCTTTTTAAATATTTATTTATTTATTTGAGTAATTTAAATATTACAATTAATGTCGAAAGTGGGATTCGAACCTACGTCCATAATATTTGCGAATGACACATCGGTTAATTAAATGGTGACCGGAATGACTCGTCGCTTCATATATATTATATTAAATATATGATAATTAAGTACTATTATTGAAATTATTTTAATTAAAATTCTTAAGTAATTTTTTTATGTTTATTTTACACATCAGAAATTAATTTCTTATTTTATTTCTACAGAAAAAAAAGAAAATTTCTGATCTTCAGAAAAAAATAATAATCCTGTTTCCGGTTTTATTTAAAACAGAAAAAAAGGATAATTTGGATAAAAAATTTATTTAAAATTTAAACTTGTCAAAAATTTTGTGACATTTCAATAAAAAAATTTTAGGTCAGATCGAAAATTTTTTTATTTTATTAAAATAGTGATTAAGAAATCGCGACAAGAGTTTTAAAAAATGATAAATTTAGATGCTTATCGTTAATTATAACTTAGTAATTAGCTAATGGTTTGGAGATTAAATTTTCTCACCGAGTATGTGATTTCATAATTTTTTTTTATTGCTGGAATTTTTTTTTTTTTTAGATTTTTTCCCTAAGGCTTTTAATGATATATATATATATATATATATATATATATATATATATATATATATATATATACATATGATATCATATATGAACAATTAAATGAAAAATACACTAATTATTATTTAACGAAAATTAACAATTTAATAATTTTGAATAATTACTAAATATTTGACTTTCCCGCGTTCAAAATAAAATTGCAGCTGAACTATCAGAGTTACGAAAAAACTCATCATAGACAATTTTATAGGAAATTAAATTTTCTACAAAAAAGGTCCTTACCACTAATTACTTAAACCCACTAGTTTAAAATTTACAAGCAATCAAAATAAATATTTTGTTCCCTATAAATAATTACTGATTTTCTCCCTAAGAAATTTAAAAATTTGACTAAAATATCAAAGATACGACAAAATTGCTCTGATACAGTTTTATAGAGCATTAAATTTTCTAAAAAAAAGTATTGATAGAAAAAAGTCATAAAATAATTATTTAAAAAGTTACAGTCTTAATTGCGTCGCGCGCAAGAAAAGGGCCGATGAACTCTTACCGATTTCCGCCGGATATATATATTAATACTTTAATAAAAAACAATTGCTCTAAATAAGTTAATTAATCATCAGCAAGCTCCACTTGTATACTTTTTTAATCTAAAAAATTCCCAGTCCAAAATTACAATGGCGGGAATTTTAAATTTTAAAAATGAAGTTTAAAAAAAAAAAAAGAAAAAGAGAAAGTACTGAAAGTTACATTTTATTATTATTATTATTTATCAAGTCTATAACAGGTCTTTCTCCCCCTTCTTTACTCAGTAACAGTCAATTCAATTCTTATCGTGAGTTAAGTTGAGTCAACTCCGTTATCCCGTTAAATATAAATATCCCAAGACTTTTTTTTATTGTTTAGATAAATTATTAAAAATTGTGCAAATATTAAATTTAAAAATGAGATAAAAATATATTACAATTATTATTATTGTTATTAATTAAATAATATCTATCTTTTATCTTAGTTCGTATTACCGCTAACACTGAGATTGAAGAAAAAAAAAATATAAAACTATTTTGAGTTGATTTATTTAGCGTTGTATTGGAATCGATACTCAATTGAGTAAATCGTTTATTTAAAATGAAGTTATTGGCGTCAATTATTTGTGCTATTGTTATTATTCCTTCACTTGCTATTCGAGGTATGTAGAAAAATATTTAATTGACCTTTAAATGTTAAACTTTCTATAAAAAAAATGAATTATTTATTTATTTATATATTTCTATTAGTAGATTTTAATTATTTATAAGTTTAAAATTAAATCAGTTAATAAATTTTTAAAATAGAGTCTTCAAGACCAAGACATGATAGAATTGTTTCTTGTTACCTGGCGTCTTGGGCGCAGTATCGTCCTGGTAAAGGTCAATTTCAAATAGATAATTTACATCCTGAACATTGCACTCACATTATTTATTCGTTCGCTGGGTTAAATGCTACCACTTGGACTATCAGGAGTTTGGATCCTTGGGCTGATTTGGAAGAAAATTATGGTTATTATTTTTAATATTATATATATTTGTAAGAATATTTTTTGGAAATCAACTGGGGGTTTTTGTTTTTTTACTCTGACGTCTTAAATATGGAACTTATGATAAAATTTATAGAGACTTTTTTTGTAGCAAATTAAATTTCCTACAAAAAAGGTCCTTACACAAATCATCATAAAATCGTTTCTTAAAAAGTTACATGGATTTTATGTATAAATATTTTTTTATATAGATGTCAAATTTTGATTTCTAATTATAAAATTTAAAATGCCTGTAACTTCTAAAATAATTTTCCTACGATAATTTTTACGGAGACCTTTTTTGTAGCAAATTAAATTTCCTACAAAAAAGGTCCTTACACAAATCATCATAAAATCGTTTCTTAAAAAGTTACATGGATTTTATGTACAAACGTCTTTTTATATAGATGTCAAATCTTAATTCCAAATAATGAAATTTCAAATGCCTGTAACTTTCGAAATAATTTTTCTACGATAATTTTCATGGAGACCTTTTTTGTAGCAAATTAAATTTCCTACAAAAAAGGTCCTTACACAAATTATCATAAAATCATTACTTAAACAGTTACATTGATTTTAAGTTACGTTCAAAAATCAAATAATTTTGGACATTAATCAAAAATAAATTTTGATAAAATTACAGGCAAAGGTTCTTATAAAAAGATCACAGACTTACGTCGCACTCATCAAGGACTAAAGGTATCATTGGCCATCGGTGGATGGAATGAAGCCAGTGCAAATTATTCAGCTCTCGCTGCTTCGCCCCAACGTCGCAATGTATTTGTGACAAGCGTCATCAATTTTCTCACGTAAAAAATATGATTAACGTCAATTTAATCCACCAGCCAATCAAAAACCACCAAATAATAATTTAATATACATTTTAGAACCTACAATTTCGATGGTCTCGATCTAGACTGGGAATTTCCCGGGAAACGCGGAGGTTCGCCGTACGATCGTCAAAATTTTGTGAGCCTCGTTGAAGAATTGAGCAAAGAATTTAAACCCCGTAATTTATTACTTACAGCAGCAATAAGTGCTGATAAATCGACAATCGATATTGCTTACAATGTGCCAGAAATATCGAAATATTTAGATTTAATTCACGTAATGGCTTACGATTATCACGGAGCTTGGGACGGAAAGGTTGGCGCCAACGCGCCTTTGAAATGTTCAAACAATGACAGCCTTTGTGTCGAATCTACTATCGATTATTTATTGCAATTAGGTGCACCTGCTGATAAATTAGTTTTAGGTCTACCCATGTACGGGCGCACGTTTGTTACCACGAGTATTTTGAATGACACCCAGAGCCCGATGGGCGCCATCGCTTTGAAAAATGGGTTTCAGGGCAACTTTACGCGCGAAGACGGATTTATGGGGTACAATGAAATATGTAAGGAGTTAATTGTCAATCCGAAGAGCTGGAGAACTGGCTGGGATCATGAAACTAATAGCGCTTTCGCTATTCATGATGATAAGGTCGTTGTTTATGATAATCCTAAAAGTATCATGAAAAAGGTATTAATTATTAGTTTTTTTTTATTAAAAATTTACAATCGAAAAAAGTTTTCGGGTCGATAGATTTTGTAGAAATTTTTTACAAAAAAAAAAAGCTTTGATTTTTTGAAAATTGGTTTTGGTAAAAGTGGGGGGAAATTTTTTTTCAAACGAGGAACAAATTTCGGGTTTTTTTTCTGTAGTTTTTTTTTAGGTATGTAAATAAATACGGGGATCATAGTAATTCAGAAAACACAAATTTAAAATTTGGGAAAAATTGGTCATGGAAATTTTTTGAAAATAAAAAAAAATGGTGTTTTGGTAAAAAGTGGAGGTAAATTTTTTTTTTAAACTCGAGGAAGAGTTTCAACAGAAAATTCCGGGTTTTTTTTCTGTAGTTAAATTTTTTTTGGTTCGCAAATAAATATTGGGGTCAGAAAAATTCAAAATGTGGTAAATTAGTTACTATAAAAAATTTTGAAATTTTATTTTTAGGACGGATGAAATTTCATTTTAATTAAAAAAATTGACGAAATTTAGCCACAAAGAAAAAAAATGCAATGTGGGGTAAAATGAGTCACGGATAAAAATTTATAAAATTACAAAATTTAATTTTTTTGTAACATAAATTTAACGTTTATTTTCTAGAGTAAAAAAAAAAATTTCAGATTTAAAATTAAAATTTTTCTCACAAATTTTAAGCCAAAAAAAAAAATTGTGGGCTATGTTCACCTCTAAAAATTTTTTAAAATTTCTCATGATTTTCTCTCCGGATTTTTAATTCATGAAAAATACCCCCACCCATAAGTAATTTTGAATGTTTAATTTAAATACAAAAAATGAGCCGAAAATTTTTTTTTTCGATTTAAAAAAATTTTAAATTAAGTTAGTTAAAAAATATAAATTTAAATTTATAAATAAATTTATAGATTGAGTACGTCAAGCAAAAGAGCTTAGCCGGCGTGATGGTATGGAGTATTGACACCGACGATTTCCGTGGTGAGTGCAAGTCATTGCATACAGACTTGGACCCATTGATCGGATCAGAATATCCACTGATGCGTGCTATCAATATCGCACTTACCAAGACTCAGACAGACGATAATGAAATACCCGATAATGCAAACTCATCATCAGCGATAATTTATTATTCTGGTCTTTCATTATTACAATTAATAATCTTTATAATTTTAAAATAACATAAATTTATAATTGATTAATTTGTTTTATATTTTATCATGTATTTTAATAATAAAAAAAAAAAAAGATATTTGTTTTTAGCAAAAGGAATTTATTTGAACACTCAAAAATTTTATAATCACGTACAAGCAAAGTCTTTAACTTAAATTTGAAATATCTTTTAAACTATTGCACTTATGGAAAATATTATAATGACCTTTTTTGTGGAAAATTAAATTCCCTACAAAGTTTGACTGATATATTTTTTTTGTATCTTTGATATTTTAGCCGGAATTTTAATTTAAAGAGTAAATTAAAATTTTAAGGCCTTTGTAGCAGATATTTAAAAGTATTTTATTTAAAATTTAATTATCTTTTGAACTATCAAACTAATGGAAAAAATTATAGAGAGCTTTTTTATAGAGAATTAAATTTCCTATAAAAATGATTCTTGTAAATTTAAACGTAAACTCAGTAGTTTACGAGATATGATCATTTAAATAATTTAACAATTAATGATATTCAACATTTTTAAGATTTCAATTCTATTTAATTTATATATCTGTATATATTTAAGAAGATATATGTAGCTAAAATTATTTACAATATATTACGAGACAAAAATATATCGCAATGAATTTTTGCTGTAGATTTAATATTTCAGGCCTTAAGTGTAATTTATTGAACATTTTAAATTTATTTCTTATTTTTACTAAAGGAATGTTTTAAGTTTAGAATAACAATTATATAGATTTTAATTAAACATATTAAATGATATTATTTCAACAAATGCTTTAGGTACTTTTCCATGTTGCAATCCTCTATGTCCCATAACGTAATCTTCATCTCCTGCTATCGAAGTTACACAAATTACCTAAAATACATTTTTTTTATTAAAACTAAAATTTGTCTTTAAATTATTCATTTAAACAACATAATTTTTAGCAAAAAAAAAACTAAAAAAAAAAATTCTAGGTTATTTAATTTTGCATACAATTGATTATTTATAAAAATTATAGTTATTGTAATTTTTTAATAATGTCAATTTTTTTTGTAAAATTTAATTTTTAACAGAATTTTTTTTTTTTTGAATTGAACTATTTGTTATTTTTTCTAAATATTAATAATAATAATAATAATAATAATAATAATAATAATAATAATAATAATAATAATAATAATAATAATAATAATAATAATAATAATAATAATAATGATAATAAATTATTTCAATAAATTCAAAACAAAAAATTTAATAGTACATTATGTGACAAGGGATGAAACAAAACGATTTCAGACCAGGGTGAAGTTGACTGACATCACCCGCAGTCTAAAATTTTGTTTCATCCTGAGTTACACAGAATATTTTTCATGATTACCTGCATTGGAACTTAAAGTTTCAGTGTCGGCAGCCAATCGGAAACAAGTCAACTTAAGACCAATGGTGTTATCAACTATTAGCGTAAGTGTAAATTGTCATTTGCAATTTATAGTTATACAGAAACTATAAATACTATGTATTATTGACACTAATTTTTATAAAACTTAATCACAGTCAGAACTGTCATTTACGAAAATAAAATTAATGCTCTGAAATTACTATGAAGGGGAAAGCTGGTCTGGAGACAAAAAAAAGAGGATATATTTGTGATTTTTTTTTTCAGAGTTCCGTCTTTGTTAACATTCTTGAAATTTCAGACATTATTAAGCAACATTCCAAGAATATTTTGCTAAATTTTCGGAAAAAAATATTAAAAAATGAGCCAGTGGTAGTGGGGAGAGACGAGTCACTTAAAAAAAAGTTTCCATGCCGGAGGCAGGATAACCCATGACTGTCTCATCTGAAATTAAACAATCAAAAAGATTTCTTTAGAACACAAGTTTATCTTGGATCTGAACGAAGGAATAAACAAAATATTCATTTTTGAATTTTTGGTAAAGGTGCAATAAAAAAACTATGATTTTTCCCAAAAATTGCTCCTTTTGTTTAATTAAAAAAAAAGTAGTTATTGAAAAAAAAATCCTTCGTTCAAATCTAAGATAAACTTGTGTTCTAAAGAAATTTTTTTGGTTTTTTTATTTCAGATGAGGCAGTCATGAGTTATTCTGCCTACGGCATAGAGACTTTTTTTTGACTCGTCTCTCCCCACTACCACTGGCTTATTTTTAAATATTTTTTTCCGAAAATTTAGCAGAATATTCTTGGAATGTCGCTTAATAATGTCACGAATTTTGAAAATTTTAATGAAGAAGCTACTCTGAAAAAAAAATCACAAAAATATCCTCTTTTTTTCGTCTCAGACCAGCTTCCCCTTAAACAAATTACAAGTATCAGAGTTTAAATTCCAAAAGCCTTCAGTCAGCGGGCAGAAAAATCATTTGTTTCTTCCCAGGGACAAAACAAGTTCGTTTCTGTCGCTGACTGCATTCACAATTTACGCATTTGCTAATTTTCATTCGCAGCATCGAACTGAAATTCTTCTTTCAACTGGCTGTAGAAACACTGAAACTTCAAGTTTTGATCCTGGTATCATAAAAAAAAAAATTTGCAACAATTTTTAACTATGATCTTAATCTAAAGCATGAAAAAAAAATAATGAAAGGAAAATAAAAACAAAATTAAAAATTATACATATTTTTATTTATTGCAATAAATAAAATTAATCTCATATAATAATAAAATCTCTAACTATTTACATCTACGGCAATACTTAAAATTGTAAATTAAAAATAATACAAGCAAACTTAAAGTACAATATATATTTATTAAAAAAAAAAAAATATACATGCGTACAATATAATAAATTTTATATCATAGATAAGAGTTAAAGAAGTTAATTATTAGTTAATTTTAATAGTAAAATTTACAAGTAAAAAAATAATTATTCTATTGAGTGTAAGTATTTAACGCCAGCTTAATTATCATTTTTTTTTTTTTTTTTTTTTTTTATTTATAATTTTTAATGCAAGTAAAAAAGATAACTGTTCATAGAATACTTATGTGTAAAAAAATTATTACCAAGAATTTAATGAATAATGAGTAATTAATATTAATAATGATAATAAAATTTGAAAGAGTGAAAAATATTTTTTTTAGTAAAAAAAATTATAAATTAAATTAAAATAATAAAATATAAAATATAAAACAAAATTGTCAGGCGTTTAAATTTCAAATTTATTTACCTCATCCTTCATAAGATTTAGTTCACTTGGATCTCGTGCTTCGTAATCACAAACAACGCGAGCTTTTTCTTGATCGCTATTATTTACTGTCTCGGAATTTTGTTGATTAGTTCTAGATAAAAAATAATAAATAAATAAATAATGAGAGGAAATAAAAAAATAAAGACATTAATTCTGGCATGTGTAATTTAAAAAAAAAAATTTAGTAATATGAGTTGGGTAATAATTTTTGCTGTTGCGCATCAGTGTGATGGTCAATTAAAAAAAAAAGAAAATTTTATTAATAGAGTAATAAAATAATTTTTTGGACTTTAAAATTGAAATTTTGTGTAAACTATTGATTTTACGTAATAATTTATAGATATCTTTTTTGTAGAGGATTTCATGCTCTATAAAATTGTATTGGAGAGTTTTTGCCGTATCCTTAATAGTTTAGCAGAAATTAAAATTTTAAAATGTAAAGAGGAAATCAGTAATATTTAAATTGGAGTTTAATATTTAATTAAATTATCTATAACTCTTAAAATAATGGATTTAAGTGATTAGTGATAAGGAACTTTTTTGTAGAGAATTTCATTCCCTACAGAAATGTTCCTTATGATTTTTGTGATATCTTCAATAGTTTAGCAGAAATTTAAATTTCAAAATATGAAGAGAAAATCAGTGATATTTAAATAGGAATTAAATATTTTATTTAATTATCTATAACTCTTAAAATAATGAATTTAAGTGATTAGTGATAAGGACCTTTTTTGTAGCGAATTTAATTTCCTACAAAAATGTTCCTTATGATTTTTATGATATCTTCGATAGTTTAGACAGAATATCAAATCAAAGAATAAAATCAAATTTTTTAATTAAAAGTCACCTTTAATTATTATGCTTTAACTCTTTAATTATTAAATTTACGCAGTAAATGATATTAACTTTTTTTTAGAGAATTTAATAAGCTACTAAATTGTCTCTACACATTTTTCTCATATCTGCACTAATTAAGCCATAATTAAAATTTTTTTATAACTTTCAAATTTAAATTTTCAAATTTCTATAAAAAAAAAAAATAATTGATGTCTAGTAAAAAAAGGTGGGGGTACGTCAGTTTCAAATTAATTGTAACATAAAACTTAATTAATTAAAATATTAAAATAAAATTTTCTATCAATTTTCCCTGCAATTTTTAAAGAGAAAAAAAAATTAATTAAAATATTTTTAACCCTCTAACACACAACAGACACAATAAATATTTAATATACAAAAATATTAATATAAAAAAAAATAAAACATTTTTTTAGACTTCAATTAAAGCACAGAATTAAAAAATAAAAAAAACTGTTAACAATTAACATGCATAATCCAACACCATTAATTAACTCTATGGGATTTCATTAAAACTAATGAGCTAGTATATAAATATGTAATAATCATTAATATTTATTTATTTATTGAGTAATTAATATAATTATAATTATAATTAAATAACAACAATAACAATTACGACGGAATATTAAAGCCTATATTAGCGTTTGATAATAAATTTATGTATTTATTTATTCAGCTTTTAATTATTTAATTATCTAGGTAATTAATTGTGTTGACAAGATTAATTGACTATGAGCGTTTATTTAAATTAAAATTTAATAAATAGAGATTTAAATTCGTTGAGTGATAAGTAGAGCCAGGATTTTTGTTTTGATTTAAAAATAACAATAGTTAATGCTGTCCAATTTTTGATATTATGGCGGAAATATTGGTCTTATAAAAAAATTTTTAGAACAAAAGTGGTTCCAAATTTAATTTCCTAAAAAAAATGTCTATTATAATTTTCTCGTAGGACTAATAAGAAAGCCGTAATTTCAAAATTAAGATTTTCATAATTATCAAAAATTTGAATCATTCATTATGAATCTTAATTTTGAAATTGCGGTGAAAATATTGGTTGTATCAAAAAATTTTTTAAACAAAACTTGTTTCAAATTTAATTTTATAAAAAAAATGTCTCTTATAATTTTTCGATAGGGCTAATGAGAAAGCCGTAATTTCAAAATTAAGATTTTCATAATTGTCAGAAATTTGAATCATTCATTATTAATCTTAATTTTGAAATTGCGGTGAAAATATTGGTCGCATAGAAAAATCATAAGAGACATTTTTTTCAGAAAATTAAATTTCCTACAACTTTTGTTTGAAAATTTTTCTGATAAAACCAATATTTTCGCGGTAATATTAAACAATTAAACCATTCATTTCGAAATCAAGACAAAAACCTTATCCCTAGTGATAAGAGACAATTATTTTTTTTTTCCATACGATCGGAGATATTGTTACGATATTTTTTTTATACTTTTGAAGAATCGTCTGTTTCAAAAGTCGCTGTTACATAATTTGATGTTATTGACTGTTGGCTAGGCGAATTTTGTGTGTTTGTTGATGAAGGAGTTAATTCAATGACGTCTTCACTGTTGACTCTTAGAAGAGGACTCGGTTGACGTGCCCTGTAAGCCCACGTGGATTTTCCAATGGATAATATTCATCTATTTTATATTATGTATAAATCTATACTTTTTTTCAAACTGGGTTTTCAATTTATATTGTTAGTATATCTATAAATTAATAACAGTTAGATATACCAGCAGTAATAATTTAAACCCGGTTCGAAAAACTAGCCGTAAAAAAGATTTTCATGAAAAAATAATCAAGTAGTTCATTAATGTCAATAATTAATAAAATTTAATTACTGATTTATGTAAATTCCTAGTGAATTACTTAGGCTCCAATCTACCTTCGACATAAATTAAACAGTTTATGCATTAAAGCAACTACGGAAGCGCAACAATAATTAATACCAAGCATACAAATTATAAGATTAATTAATAAATAAATAAATTTATTGATTGCTAGAAAAATGAGTAATGACGCTAAGCATCTCTTTTATTAAATACATAATACGTAAAAAAAAAACAATGAGTTAAGGATGCATCAGCAAATCATTACTCACTTAAATCACCAATCGAGAGTTGGATAGCTTGTAAAAAAAAAGTAAATACATTTTCTACGTTTGTTTTATTTAAAAATGCTTTAATGAAGTCTAAAAAGTGCTTTATTGTTTATAAAAATATATGTCTTTATTTGGATAAATTTAAAATAATAAATAAATATTTATGGGTACTGAGAGGTGATGAACTTACCCAGCTAATTCGCGTTGCAGTTCTTGCATTATTGCATGACATTGAGCATAATGACGGGCTTGGGCTTCTACGAATTCATGGAGGCAACGCAAATGTCCAGCTTGTGAGCTCGCGACGCCTTCTAACAATAGTTTTGTTATCTCTGCTTGTCTATCGAACTCTGATTGTGCAATTCTCAGCTCCCTCTCTGCCTAGTTTAGTTTAAAAACGTTATAATTAGTATTTATATTTTACAATATTGCGGCCTTAATACCAAAGAGGCAGTAAAATTTTTGCCACGTTTTAGATTCTCGACTATTTAAACGAAAATTAAAAATAATAATTAAAAGCAAAAGGGCAATGTTCTTTGGGTAGACAACAAAATAAGCTAGAGCTGAAGGCTGGAAAAAATAATAAATCATAAGAGAATTTAAAATAATAATAAAATATGAACGACTTATTTTATACTTGACGAATTTAAATTAGACAAATTAAATAAAAGTATCGTTGTTATTAATTAGGTTAACGATTTAATCCCAGTTAATTATTTCAAATGTTATTTGACTTAAAAAAAAGTTAAAAAAACAATAAAAATGAACGTAAGAGAGACCAAAGCCAGTTGGAAAAGTTACAGAGAAAATAAATTTATATTTATAATTATTTTTAATGAGATTTTAAAATATAATTTTATTGTAGAATTAAAGCCTATGAGCAATTTATCAAATAACTTATCAAATAAATTTTAGTTTTATTCTCCAGCTAAATAATAACTCGGCAAAGTCCAAAGAAAAAAATAATATTTAAAATAGAAAAGGTTTGATGGTCGTATATATAAATGACTTACGGTTATTTAAAGACTAAACAAACAAATAATCTGCTCGAGTTTTTATTTTTATGTCTAATAAATTAAATAACAACAACCAGCCTCACAAAAATAATAATATTTTTAACCAAACAAACCATTTCAGGCCATTTTCTTTGGCCGCCATCTTACCCCAGCTTATTAAGAATTTATAAAACAATTTATTATTTTTAAAATAAAGTTAAATAAAATTTCTGGTAAATTATAAATTTTTTAATTCCAATCACGATCAATTTACCCCTTAAAAAATATTTATCTTATCTTTTCATTATTTTTAAAATTCGCCCGCGCAATTTTAAAAATCAATGCCACGCGTACATTTCCCTCCCTTTTAATAAAAAATTTAATGACTAGTACTGATGCGAATGGACAAATAAAACTAAACCGTTTGACAAAAATAAAAATATTTTTTTATGAATTTCAATACCTGATCAAGTAAAACTTCTGGTGATACACCAGAGTCCTATTAGAGCAGCATTTAAAAATAATTATATACTATAATTAAATTACTAATTACCAATTAATTAATTAATCATATTTATAATCAACTTACACTCTGTTGTCCAATCATACTTCTTGCTTTCCTTACACGATTTTTACAAGCGTCCAAGTCAAGTCTAAAATATAATTTATAATTAATTAATTAATTATGCAAAAATTCAAATTAAAATAAATTTATTAAAAAGAAAAAAAACCTTTTGCTTTCTAAAATATGCATTTCTTTGCTAACTGTCTTCATTTCACCATCAAGAAATTTTCTTAAAGGTTGAATATAACAATTAGCTGCCGTACCAATAAAATCACGTTCTATTTGACCCAATTTTTGTTGGCATTGTCCAACTTTTATTAAGGCACTGCCTAAAAAATAAGTCATTTTTTTTTATTATATATATATATATAGATAATAAAATAATTTATTTACCATAAGCAACTCCAGAACCGAATTCATTTCCTGCTTCAATCATATCAATGCCAACGTACTCCAAATTACTGAGGCGATTTGGTTTTTTCTTATCAATTTTTTCATAAAAAAAATCTTCGATTCTATTACCTGTTATTAGAAATTATATTTTATTTTATTTGTTGTCTGTAGGATAATTAGTAATAATAATTAAAGATAATTACCGGGATTTGGAGTGAGCATGGCTTCCATATCGCGAAGGATTTTTTCGGTCCACATTTTAGTGGTGTTGGCTCGTTCTGATAAATGCTCGAAATGTGCATCGAGCTCTGTTTTTTCAGATGTACCGAGTGTTTCTTCTGTTAACTAATTTTAAATATAACTATTATTTATATTTTTTTAAACTTGTGATTGGTAAAATTTTTTAGGGTTCACTATAAATTTAAATATCTTTGAAACTATTGGATTTAGGACAAAAGTTGTAAGGACCTTTTTTGTAGGGCTTTAAATTTCCTATAAAAAAGATTCTTATGAATTTTCATATAAAGTCCATAGTTGATGAGTAATTTTGATTTTAAAAATATTAATTTGGATTTTTATGGAATTTAGTGAAAATTTATAAGGGATTTTTTAAAATTATGATATCTTGGGAATTATGGGATTTAGGACAAAAGTTGTAAGGACCTTTTTTGTAGAGAATTAAATTTCCTATAAAAAAGATTATAGTGAATTTTTACATAAAGTCGATAATTGATGAGTAATTACAATTTCAATTTTTATATTCAAGTAGCAGGTGTTACAATTTTTTATAAACTTTGGAGTAAAATATCTTTGAAACTATCGGATTTACTTATAAACAAACTTTTTAGTAGACCATTGAATTTCTAATAAAACAAGTTACAAAGTTTTACGTAAAAATCAATAGTGTAGACTTGAACCGGCCATTTATATTAAAATAATAAATTTAATATTACTACTATCCGTTACCTACTTCGAAATTTACAAAAAAAAAAAAAAAAAAAAAAAAAAAAAAAAAAAAAATGCACATGTAGAAAATTAGAAAATCTATGGGTGCAATTTTTTAAAATATTTATTTTTTTATAATTTGCAGTTTTTAAATAAATATGAAAATTATTAGACAGCTTACTTAGGAATCATAATTATGATTTTGAAATTAGCAGACAATTAGTAATTTTCGGATTTTTTTTTCTCTAAATCAATTACAAAAAAACAAAAACTAAAAATATGCACATTTAGAAAATTTAAAAAACTACATATGCAATTTTTTCAAATATGTTTTTTTTTATAATTTATCGGAAAAAAAAAAGAAATCAAAAAATTATTAAACGTCAGCTAACTTCAGTATCATATCATAATTTACTCAGTATTTTATATAAAAAGAAAAAAATAGAAAATAATAATAGACTTGTCCCAATTATGAATTTCCTACAACTGTAATTAAAATTTTATCTAAACTATCAAAAATTTATTGCAGTTGCGTGAAAAAAAATTTACAATTAAATTTACTACAACAATTCTATCCCTTGATTTAAAAAAAAAATTATAATTTCTATTATTTTTAATTCAAATTTAAATTTCATGTTATGAAATCTTAACAAATAATAATAATATTAATTATTATTATTATGAGGTCAATTATCTTAACCTCATTACTTTAATTAAACATTTAGCTGATAAATAATTAACTAACTCTTACTATTAAAATTTTTGTAGCAGACATACAATTTTTCAACTACATAAAAAAAAATTAAACAATTGAAATAAAAAAATTTTTTAAAATTCATGTACTGGATTGTGAATTATCAAAACATGTATTTTTTTATTTTTATTTTATAAACATTTTTGAATTATTATTTGGAAGTTTTAAAAATTGTCGTCCGCTAACTTTACTATTGTAGAATAATGATAAAAATTTAATAACGAAGCCATAAAAATATCAATGGACTTCATAACCATTAAAAAATTAACTTTTTTTAAATAAATAAATAAATAAATAGTAATAAGAAATACCTGTACAACACGACTAAGTGCAGCACCAGCATCTTTAACTAATTTTTTAACATTGAAATCCATTTTTTGTTGAGTATTTACTATTAATTTTAAATTTATTTGCGCGAATAAATAAAAACGAGTGACTAATCTATAAAATATGATACACACCAACGAATAATAATAACAATATTTATAAACGTAATAAATATCTATAGTACTATAGCTTTAGACTATAGTAATTTATTTTTCTATCAATTATTAATTCATACTATTAGTCACTAGTGGCGCTAGTGTCAAAAAATTCAATTTATTATTATTATTATTATTATTATTATTATTATTATTATTATTATTATTACTACTATTATTATTATTATAAACTAGTTAAAAAAATAAAAAATTTTGACAGCAAATATTTAAAAATTTTATTGTTTTCAATTAAAAATTTTTTAAATCAACAAATCATACAAAAAAAAATACTCAAAAAAATTGCACTTATAGTTTTTAAAATTTTCTACATGTGCATTTTTTAATTTTTTTAGTTTCTTCAATGAAATTATTTAAAAAACAAATTTAAAACTTGTTAATCGTCTGCTAACTTAGTATCATAAGTTAGTCGACGTTTAATAATTTTTGAATTTTTATTTAAACGACAAATTATAAAAAAAAAAATATTAAAAAAAATTGCACTTATAGTTTTTTGAATTTTCTACATGTGCATTTTTTTATTTTTTCAGTTTCTTCGATGAAACTATTTAAAAAATAAATTTGAAACTTGTTAATCGTCTGCTAACTTAGTATCATAAGTTAGTCGACGTTTAAGAATTTTTGAATTTTTATTTAAACGACAAATTATAAAAAAAAAAAATATTTCAAAAAATTGCACTTATAGTTTTTTAAATTTTCTACATGTGCATATTTTTAATTTTCATTTTTTTGTGATAGACAACTTCAGGATCATATCAATTATAAGTGTGAATATAGCAGACAAGTCAAAAAATGCGTGTACGGATTTTGAATTTATTTGAATATGTATTTTTGTATTTTTACTCTACTTACACTTCATCCATTTATTCTAAGATTTAAAAAATTTGAAAATTATCTGCTATTTTCACACTCATTTCTAATTATCAGGTTACTTGTCATAAAAAAAAGTTTTTGAAAATATAAACAATAAAATTTTTTTAAATTCTTCACATGCATTTTTTTTTATAAATTTTCATTTTTTCCTCAGTATTTTATTTATTGAAAAAAAAAAAAAAAAAAAAAAAAAAAAAAAAAAAAAATTAAAATTAAGTGCTGCCATCTTGAAAAATAATTTATAATTTTTTAAATTAATTATAATAATTAATAATCAATATATATAAAAAAAAAACTATTTTTAATTGATGGTTCTACACATATATATTTAATATATATTTTTTAATATAATTATTAATAAATTTAAAAAAAATTACCTGCACCACACGATTAAATGCTGTCCTGACACCATCTTTCATAAGTTTTTTTACATTAAAATCCATTATTAATAAAATATTAATTAATAATTATTAATTATCAGCTGTTAACTATTTTTAATTGACAATTATTACTTTTAATTTATTAACACTAGTCCCTTTGTATGAAAAATTTCTCTTTGAATCCACGATATCGATTACTCCTGTTTTGAAACTCTGCCGCCAAAGCGCTGGTAGTTGGTTTGATTTGCGCATGCGCGAAAAAGCGCGGGAAAAATTATTTCGTGACATAAATGTAATTTTGACATTTATTTAATTATAATTATTATATAATGGGAAAAATTAATTCTTGGTTTTTATATATTTATAAATATATATGAGATTATTGAAACGAATAAAAAAAAAAATTCAAAGGATCATATTTTTTTAACGGCTTTAAATTGATGAGTCACGGATGTTAAAGTGGACTAAGACCTTCGAAAAATTCCTTAATGTCATGATGTTTTTCTGGGAAATAAGATACTAGGTTTTCGTTAGAGGTATAGAAAATATTTTTAGAGAAAGTTTTTAACCTGACGTTGACACATGGATCCTTGGAGATCCTTTTTTTTTTTTGTTACGGATTTTGTGAACATGCAGGGTAAGATTTGTCAGTTTTTAAAAAATTCCTGGTGGGACAAGACGTTCGTACCAGACGCAGACGTTAAATATTTTTAAAAATTTTTAAATTTACATTAAAATTTTTTTTTGATACTAAAAAAAGTGAAAATGTTTGAAAAATTATTATCGGTAATTATAATTAATGTTAAATAAATAATTGATAATTTTTTTTTTTAAGTAGAAGTTTTAATTCTTTCAGTTTTTCAAAAAGTCAGAGTTAAAAAAAAATAATTCGCTGACGCAATTGACGCAGGATGAAAAATTCAAATTGAGAAAATTAAAATCAGAACCGAATTTAAAAAATTATGGGGAAAATAATAATTCTAGTGAGAGTAATTGTAATTTTTATACATTTGTGCCCTTAAGTTGTCTGGGTAAGTAAAGTTTTAGCCAACGTTTAATAATTTTTTGATTTTTTTTAAGCAATAAATTATGAAAAAAAAAAATATTTGGAAAAATTGCACCTGTAGTTTTTTAAATTTTCTACATGTGCATATTTTTATTTTTTATTTTTTTTTATAATTGATTTGATTAAAGAAAATCCGAAAGTTACTAATTGTCTGCTGACTTTCAAATCATTTTTCTTTTTGAAAGTAAGTGAAGTTTTTAATTTAATTATCAAATTTTTTTTGTAGGTACGAATGATGGATATGGAGAAGTGATCGAAGAAAATTATGTGATGGAAAAAAGTTTCCGGGATAAAATAATAACCGATGGTTTGTGTAAAATATGTTTGGAATCATTGCAATTGCGTCGGATTTACTCATGTATTACTTGTAATAAAATAGTTTGTGTCGATTGTTTTTCAAAATTACGGTACTGTCCGTACTGCCGGAATCCGACGATTTCTAAACGTGAGAAAAATCTTGAAGAGTTCATTAATTCGCTGGCGTTGCCGTGCAAAAATTTGAGGTATGGAAAAAAATCGATTTTTTTTTTAATCTAAAAAATTTATTTTGAATTTATAGAAAATTGGCGGGTAATTTAATCGGCAGGTTATTTTTTCATGGATTTATTGAAATTTTTAAACTAATCGATATATCGATTGTTTTTAATCAATAAATCGATATCTCGATTTTCAGTAAATTGCTGGGATAGAATTTCATAAGAAAAAAAAAAATATTTTAAATCGAAGTACTGAATTTCGATATCTCGAAGTTTGAGTCGATATATCGATATCGATATTTTTAATCGAATTATTGAAATTTAAACTTTTAAATTCATCAGAGAAAAAATTTTTTTTATGTATCGATATACTGAAAGTTTGATTCAGTAAATCGATAACTCGAACTTTGAATGAATCGATATCTCGATTTTCAATCGATATACTAAAATTTTTTAATTTTAAATTAATTAGTAAAGAAAAATTCATAAATCGAAATCCTCATTAGCAATTCATTAAGTCGATATCTCGATGTTTTATTCGATTCAATAAATCGATATCTCAATATTTTAATCGATATATAAAAATTTGTAATTTTAAATTTGTCTGTAAAAAAAAAATTCATATATCGAAGTGCTGACGTGCGATTCATTAAATCGATATTTTAATCGATTCAATAAATCGATATCTCGATGTTGTAATCGATACATAAAAATTTGTAATTTAACTTTATCAGTAAAAAAAAAGTTATAAATCGAAGTACTGATTTGCGGTAAAAAAAATCGATATCTCGATATTATAATCGATTCAATAAATCGATATCTCGATTTTTGAATCGATTCAGTAAATTTTGAAATTCAAATTATCTAGTAAATATTAAAAAAAATGAAAACACTGATCTCGATTTCATAAATCGATATCTCCATTCAAAATTCGATGAACCGACATTTAAATTCAAAATTTAAAAATCCACATAAAACTTTTATTTAAAAATTTTCTTTTCGCAGCAATGGATGCGACAAACTCATAAAAAGCAAAAAACGTAAAAGTCACGAGTCGACTTGTGATTACAACGAAAACTTCTGTCCAATAAAAGAAAAATCCTGTAAATGGAGCGGATTGTCTCTGGAATTATTAAGCCACTTGGAAAATCAGCATCACATAAAACCAACAAACGGATACGGTCTGACGATCGTGATATCCGACTTCTGGAAGAAAATGTCATTCAAATCGAGCACTGAGCACATGTTCCTACAATGCTATCACCAGTTATTCTACTCCAAAATAATATACGACCAGGGTCTACTAAGTATATCTCTCAAAAAACTTATTTTCCTAACCGACGTACCAGACTCCATTAAGGAAACCCTTAAATTATTTAACGTCCACGTGACCATAAAAACTGATACCAAAAATAAATATTCCGAAGTTTTTTTACTCAGCGATCAAAGGAGTCCGAAGTTTTTCATTGACTGCGGGCGTTTGCTGGCCGATGACATTTACGATTACATTAAAATCGAGTTTAAAATTTTGTTGACCGACGAAGCTTAATATTTACATTGATTTGTTTGTTTTATTGATTGTCTTTATTCAAAAGTCATACACATTTAGCATTTTATTTTATTATTTTATTGATATCTTCAATCACATTTAATGTGAACATCCTAATTATTATTATTATTATAAGTATTATTATTAGCTATGTATTAAATAGATTAAAAAAATAAAAAAACTTTTTAAGAATTCATTTACTTTAAACTTAATATATATTAATTATATAAAAAGATAATTAATAAACATCTTTAATTTATTTCATAAATAATTAAGTAATAATTGCTTTAATTAATTTTTATAATTATTATTTTAGTAAAAAAAATTTTAATTAACAAAATATATATATATATATATATATATATATATATATGAGGGTGGAGTGAAAAAAAAAAATTTATCTCGATATTTTGTCCAATTTTTAAAAAATTTTAAACTACCGCCATTTTTTAAAAATTAAAAAACGATAGATGTAATTATTTTTTTAATATACAAAAAATTAGGTGAAGTTACTCTGAGGTAATTGACAGTCAATTGATAATTTTTTTTGTAACCGATGATTTTGTTTTTTAATTTTGTTTTTTTTTTTTTGCATTGACTTTTTTATGTTTACAAAGTGAACAATAATAGTTAAGGACATTCTCAGACAGTGCCCCTACTTTTTAAAAATATTTAATGACTCAATTGTAATGACCGTAGTAAAATTTTATAAATTAATTTTTAAAAAATTAAAGCATTAATTTAAAAAAAAACAACGCAGTTAAAATTGCCGCAAAGATATAGATTTTTGAATAAATTAATTACAGTTGTTATCAATTAGGAATTAAACGAAATTTATTGGATAAATTTTAGCCTACAAAATTTGAAAATTGACATGAAGATTTTACTGAAATATATGTTCAAAATTTCATTTAACTCCTAATTGATTTTAACAGCAAATAATTTTTTCAAAAATCTGTCTCGGCAAATTTGTAACCATTTTTTATTTATTTTTAAGCGAAAATTAATTTTGAATTTTTGAAATTAGTAAATATTTCAAAATTGAGATAAATTTTTTTTTTTTCAAATTTCAATACTCTAGGGTTAAAAAATTTTTATTATTCAATTTTAATATATATTTAATTAGTAATTGGGTTCTCGAATTTTCAAGTATTTTATTTTTTTTTTATACTTTTTACTTTGTATTAAAAATTTTTTAAAAAATCACTAAATCAAAATTTTTAAAATTTATGGTAATTTCATTTAATGAGAGCGAAATATATTTTCAAAAATTTTTTACATAATTTATTTTTACTTTTTTTTTTTTGAGCAATTTGACGTATCTAGTAAAAACAATTTTTGGTCACATTTTTTTTTAAAACCGTTCAATTTTACTACAAGAGTTTTTTTTTAAATGTATCGGAATAATTTTGGCAGTGCTGAGTTATTTTAACAAAATTTTTTAAACTTGTTCAAAAATTATTTTTATTTAAAAATAAAATTACTTGAAAATCATGTGCCCTGATAAAACTTTTTAAAAAAAATTATTGTACTTTCCCGCGCTTTTTTTTTTTTATTAAAAATAAAGTAAATTATTGCAGGTTTTAAAAAAATTTATTACGATATATAATTATCGAGATTTTAAAACAAATCGTAGTAAAAATATTTAAAATTCAATTTAAATAAACTGAACGATTAGATTTTTCTAAAAAATCTTTTAAAAAATTAAACATCGAGTGATGAGAAAAATTTTAAAAATAAAAAAAATTTTAAACTTTCAACAAATAGTTTTTGTTTATTTATTTTCCGCCCACTGGGCAACCATCAGTCGTCATTGCGATTTCATTGAAACTAATTTTCTTGAGCGTGCTCTAGCCTCTGTTCTTATATTAGTATATTCGAACCACAGTACATTTGGTATTAAAGTTGTATCACGTATTAATAAAAATTCAGACAATCGCCTTGAACAATTCAATAAATAAATATATAAATAAATATGAATGTATATTAATATTTAGCGTCATTAATTCCAAAAGGACTTACACAAAAAAAAAATTATCTTGATTCAAGTGAATTTGTCTTCATCAGAAGAAATTTTTACTTTATGTAAGAAAGAGGTCTTCAAAAAAATTTTTTTGTATTAATGAACATGTACTTTCAGTCAAGAAGTTTTTTTTTGTATAGGAAACTCTTTAAAGCCAAGAGATAATCCTGAAGTTCAATGATTCTGAAGTTAGTAGATAATTAACAATTTTCGGATTTTTTTTTTCAACTAATAAATTGAAAAAAAAAAAAAAAAAAAAAAAAAAAAAAAAAAAAAAAAAAAAAAAAAAAAAAAAAAGCACATGTAGAAAACTAAAAAAAACTTCAAGTGCAATTTTTTAAAATATTTTTTTTTTTTTCTAACTTACCGTCTTAAAGAAAGTCAAAAAAGTATAAGACATCGGCTAGCTTTAGTATCATAGCCAAGAAGGCGTATAATTTTTTTTTCCAAATTTTCAACTGTAGAATGAGTATACAATATGATTAAGAATTAAAAAAAAAATTATACGCCCTTTTTGTTTTAAATTTAGGGACTAAAGCCCTGTGCAGAAAAAAATTCAAGTCTTTTTGGAATGAGCGACGCGATTAATTAAAAAAAAAAAATATGTATGTTTGATATAAACTTACCACGACACAATAATTGGAAAAAATGGCGCTAGGACTAGATGAGTTATAAAAAACCACGTTATTCCCATAATAACTCCCACAATAAAACCACATAATACTTGTGATATTGTATGATATTGCAAATAAATACGACTATATGATACTAAAATGGCAACTGTTGTACAGCCACCGATGATTGTCCATCTCCATAATTTTTCTACAACTGTACTGTTGTTATTTTGATGCATTCTAAAATAAAATTAATTAATCAAAGAGCCGTTTTTCAAAGTTTTATAAAAGAAACTACAATTTTTTTTATTCATTAAAAGTATAATAGATATATGTATTAGAGTGGTCGTTAAAAATACAATTTTCTCAGATGCCTCATAAAAAGCTTGTTCTAGTGAAAAAATACCTGGAGAATTTGGTTTTGTTTTTTTTTTAATTAAAAAGAACACGTGTCTTAAAACGATCAAAGTTCATTTCTAGATACAATCGCAGTTTTTTTGAAATATCTCATAAAATATGCAGATTAAAGGAAAAAGTCATAGGAACAATTTTGTAGGAAATTAAATTCTTTACAAAAAAGGTCATATACATTTCTTTTATAAAATGTATATTTACGAAGATATTTTAAAAAAACTTTTTTAGATTTCATCAATGAAGTATTTGAAATGATCTTAAAAAAGTTTTTTTGAAATATCTTCATAAATACACATTTTATAAAAAAAATTAACATGACCTTTTTTGTCAAGAGTTTAATTTCCTACAAATTTTTCTTTTAATCTGCATATTTTATGAGATATTTAAAAAAAACCGCGATTGTATCGAAAAATTAATTTTGAACATTTCGAGACGCGTGTTCTTTTTGTTGAAAAAAAAAAAAAAAAAAAAAAAAAAAAAAAAAAAAAAAAAAAAAAAAAAAAACAAATTCCTTATATAATTTCTCACTAGAAGAAGCTTCTTATGAAACGACCGAGAAAATTTAATTTTTAACGACCACCCTAATATATGATTCTGAGGCTACCTTCCAATTAGCAATTTTCGGATTTTTTTTCTCTAAATAAATTACAAAAAAAAAAAAAAAAAAATGCACATTTAGAAAATTTAAAAAACTACAGGTGCATTTTTTTCAAATATTTTTTTTTTTTTTAATTTATCGTTAAAAAAAAATCCAAAAATTATTAAACGTCAGCTAACCAGTATCATCCTAATATATATATTAATTATACTAATTATTGACGCATATTTATATATCGCGCTTATTTTCAGCACATTCAACAATTTTCTCAGACAATATTCCCTAGACTAAATTATTTAAAAACCAGCATTTGACTCGAAATCAAATATATAAATAATAATTCAAGTACCTGTTTAAAAATATTGATTAAAAAGAATTAAAAATGATGAAATGAACTGCTCGATTAATGTTTAATTATTTATAAGAAAAAAAAAATAATCTATTACCTTAAGCATACAAACAACGCAGTGTAAGTTGCAAAAAACCACATCAACAATGAATGAGACGACGGCATTCCATATTCAACATAAATAACATCTCGTCTCATTGGTCTGGCTTCTCTTATTGTGTATTTCAATGATAACCCAATTATATCTGTTACCACAACTCCAATAAAAAAACATATCTGTAATATTGTTAATAAAAATAACTATCAGTTAAATAATTTATCAATTAATTAACTAATTAATTTGTTAACTTACCGTGTGTAAATCACGTCGGAATAAAATAAGTGTTAGAAATCCTATTATTATTGCAAATGGCATTAAACTTATCAATGATAATAAATGTCCTAATGAATCTCCTGTGAATATAAAATATTATATTTATAATATGAAAAAATATTTTAAATTGGCCATGTTCTTATTAAAATTATGTTACTTTTCATGATGAGCGTGAATGCAGTAGACAAATTTAAAATTATAAATAAATAGAGTAAGTAATTAAAAAAAAAATATTTATAAAAAATGCACTTGTTAATTTTGAAATTTTTCAAATGTGCATTTTTTTTAAATTTTATTTTATTAATTATTTACTCTAGTTATTTATAATTTCAAATTTGTCCGTCTGCTATATTCACATGATAATGAAGTTACCCGACGTTTGATAATTTTTTGATTTTTTTTAAGCAATGAATTATAAAAAAAAAAATATTTTAAAAAATTGCACATGTAGTTTTTTAAATTTTCTACATGTGCATATTTTTAGTTTTTTTTTTTTTTGTTGTAATTGATTAGTTTAAAAAAAATCCGAAAGTTACTAATAATCTGCTAGCTTCAGAGTCATTACATTCACACTCATATTTAAAATTATAAATAAACAGAGTAAATAATTAAAAAAATGTAATTTAAAAAAATGCACTTATTAATTTTTTAATTTTTTAAATGTGCATTTTTTTGAAATTTTATTTTTTTGATTATTTACTCTATTTATTAATAACTTTAAATTCATCTTATGTCTGCTATATTCACACTCATCTTTCAATGAGAGTAAATATAGCAAACATAAGACATTTTATAAACTTTAAATAAATAAATTCAAATAATGAAATTTTTAAAAAATGCGCATACTGATCTTTTATTTATCCAAATACGCATTTTTTAATTTTTACTATATTTATTTATTAAAAAATTTAAAAAAACTTCCACTTGTCAGTTACATTCACTCTCTCCTTTTTAAAATTAAAATCCATAAATATTTGTTTTTATTTAAAAAATCAATAAATATATAACAACATACATTTTATAAAATTATTTTGTCGTAATTATATTTATTAATATAACTATTACATATTTATTTATCACAAAATAAAAATTATAACCTATATAACACATACTTTAAAAATAATATATAAAATATATGAATATTTATAAAATTAAATTTAAAAAATAACAATTAATTACCTTGAGGATACTCGACGTGCGTTAATGACAATGGAATCCATTTAATATTTTGTTGGTAATTATTATTAATTAAATTTGACGATACTTTATGTAAATACTCGTCATCAACCGCCGCCATTATTGTGCGTTAACTTTATTTTGATAACATTACGATTACGTTTAGTCGGAATAAATATATATAAGTCGAGTCGCGTTAGATTTTTATTTAAATCATTAATCGATTAATTGTTGTATCGATATTCACTTTTATTTATTTAAATTTTTTATAATTTAAATTTCATTGGTTACTGAGTACTGAAAGTTATTTTTTTTTCGGTGAAAAAATGAAAAAACAAAAATATTGTTTCTGCTCAGGTTCGAACTGAGGACCTTCTGCGTGTTAGGCAGATGTGATAACCAACTACACCACAGAAACTGATATGAGGACGAGACACTAATAGATGAACACAAATCTATTGTAGGAAAGCGAAGAAAAAATAATTTAGATTTATCTAGATTAGGGTGGCCCAAAAAAACCGACTATTTTTTTTTTTCGAGTCTCTTATGAAAATTTGTTGGTTTACGATGTTTTAAGAAGCCTCCAAAAATCAGCTCGATAAAAAATTTTCAAGAGGTCACTCACGAATTTTGAAAATATCAAAAATGATCGAAATTTGAATTTTTTAATTCAAATTTTTTTCTTTCTCGTGGCAGCAATAGTTTATATTTGTGAAATCATGACTACGCTGAAAATTTAAGCCCAAAATTTAAATATTTAAACCTCGCTCAAGAATTTTGAATGTTTCCGAATGCTGTCTTTTGAACGTTTTAGAGCGACCCTTGAGTATTGATAATAAAGCTTCTCGATTTTTTCACCATCAATAAAAATATAACCCGAGAAATAGAAATAATAAGTTTTTTACATACTTTTTTATATTTTAGTTCTAATTTTAGGTTTTTTCGCTTATTCAAAACTGTAATATTTTTGTATATTTATTTGAATCTACAATTTTTTATTAGACATAAAAGTTATAAAAGTATTAGCCATCTAGGTATTTATTTTCGATTACTTGGGAAATACCAAAATTACGTTTTACCTAAAAGTATATAACATCATAAATAACAAAAAGTGTTATATATTATAAATATAGTATTTTATGATTGAATTAATCTTAATTTACACGGAAAAATATGAATCATAGAATATTTTAAATAATAATAGTCTTGGGTAAATTTTTAAAATTAAATCAAATTTTAAAATTGCCGCCATTATGGCAGCCATGTTGCGAGAAACGCTACAGTAATACCCATTGGGATTACAAACTATATTAAAAGCTCAGCCTTCAAGTCAGTTTCTGTGGTGTAGTTGGTTATCACATCTGCCTAACACGCAGAAGGTCCTCAGTTCGAACCTGAGCAGAAACAATATTTTTTTTCAAATTTTATTGATAAAATTTATTTCACAAGAAACAAGGATTTGGCTACACAGTAATTTAAAAAACTATACCTTAGGCTAAAAATGTGGTACGCAAAGATTTTTAGCGGCAGGTACAAAATTATCTTTGCATTTACAATTAAAGTCAATACAGACAGAATTTTCGATTACACATTGATCATCTTTCCAACAATAACCAAATAATTGTGGTAAACATGTTGATTGGCTCAATGCTGTATTATTTGAGTTACAAACACACAATTTATCTTCTGAACATTTCGAATGCCATGGATCACTACATTCTGAATCTTTATTACAAGAATACAATGAGAACGCTATATAAAATAAAGTTTATTTATAAACTTATTACAAAAACGTAAAAAGTAAGTGGCCATAATTTTTTTTTTTGAATACTTACTCTTTACACACTGAATTGCAGAGACAGGTGTTAAATTAGGCCGGCATTGACACGTAAAATCAATGCAATAAGATGAATGGAACAAACATTGTGAATCATTTGTACAAAATTCACCGACAATTGGTGTACAGGTTAGTTTATTTAATGCTAAATTATTTTGAGAACAAATGCATATATTATATTCTGGAGAACATATTCCATTGACTATTATTTCGCAATCAAAATTATCCCGACAGGTTTCACCCAATCCAGCTTTATTTTAAAATAAAGTAATTGTTAGAAAAAATAAGTGGGTGCGTGTACTTATGTACGCACGTTAGAAGTTTTACTCCTTTGGTGTGACGAAAATAAATTTTATTGCGCGTTAAAAATATATATATGTAGAGAAATGTTCATACTTTTTATTAAAATTAGAAAATATGTAAACTCCAAAAAAGTTCAACTATTTTGTAGTTTCAGTTACCGAATAAAATCGTTAAAGGTGATTATTTAATAGGAAAAAAAAATTTTTTAAATTTCAGGCATTAATTTAATGTTCATTAATTTTTTGATGTTATCGATGCTCATTACGATTTTAGTGTAATAATTTGATCATAAAAAAACAAAAAAATCGGTCTGTCGGTTGACCCTGCGGGCCAGCCCCAAAACTTCCCGCTGTTTTCGACCTCAAAGAGCTCGAAAACATTAGTGTAGATATATTTTCGAGCTCTTCGAGCTCGAAAATGCTATCGCATGCAATTGTTTTTTTATGATCTTTTCAAGCTCTAACAAGTTACCTGTTATGCTGAAGTTTGAAAATTTAAGAATCGAAAATCATCAATGAAGCGGTTTTTAAAATTTAGTTCCTGATTTTGTTCAGTAAAATAAGTGTATTGAGGCAGAAATCAATGTCGGGGATCAAAATCAAGATTTAAATAAATTTTGACTCATGTCAGAAACAATAAAATATGAAATATCCGATAAAAATATTAAAAACTACGTTTTATCGATTTTTTTGTTGATAATATGATTTAAACTAAAAACTAAGTTCGATGACATTATATGATCGAAAGAAACCATAAAAAAGATGAGTTGGTATGATATCAGGCACATTTTAGTACGTTATATTCTGATTTATTCGGAAAAAATAACATAAAATGTTATTTTTTTAACTTTTCAACGCCGATATCTTTTGAACTAATCAATCGATTTTGATAGTTGACGTTGCAATCGGCGCGTTTTATTGAGTTCTAGAGCTGATTAAAATTTGAAATCGATCGCGTCAGTCGTTTCGAAAATATTTAGAAAAAACCGTTTTTCACCATTTCTTTCTCCCGCGATAACTCTCGAACGAATTATCCGATTATGATGTTTGAGGTGGCAATCGACGCGTTTTATTGAGTTCTAGAGCTGATTAGATTTTGAAGTCGATCGTATAAGTCGTTTTTGAGAAATCAATAAGAAACTAAAAAAAAAATTTTGTTTTTTTTCGTAATTCGCCAATATTTTCGAGTCTATTCGATCAAATAATCTGAAATTTTCAGGAAAGTTGAATGCCAACAAGCTCTTTCGATTGCCACCTCAACCATCCAAATCGATTCATTAGTTCAAAAGTTACAAAGAGTTTACATACATACACACACACACACACACACACACACACACACACACACACACACACACACACACACACACACACACACACACACACACACACACACACACACACACACACACACACACACACACACACACACTCGGACATCATTCTGAAAATAGTCAGAATAGCTTCCTAGGACCTCAAAACGTCGACATCTGATGAAAACTCGATTTTCGAAAATCGGGGTGAAAACAATAACTTCCCGAAATTTTTGAAAATCGTCGATTTTCTTAGCGGGAAGTTAAAAAAATCATAAAAAATATGTAATTATCAATTTATTATTAGATGACTCATTTTACCCCTCTTTCTTTTGAATTTTTATTCTCAAAAAAATATCACTGTGCAGTATACATTAAAGAGAATAATGAATTATATGATAAATAATACAAGAATTGACTCTTGAGGATTCTCAAAATTTTGTATTTTCTATAAAATCATCGTTTTTACGATTTTACTTTACAACTTAGACTAAAACATACTTGTTTTTTTGGATTTTTTTTCCTTTTCGGCATTTAATATAAAGTAAGAACATTAATTTTACGTAGCGTATTGTTTTTATTCAATTTTAACTAAGTCAAAAATCTCTTGTTTGATACTTTGCGTCTAGTCTGTATATGAGTAAACTTAGTCAGTAATATAAATATACACTTTTAATTATATTTGCTAGTCAACTTCATACTGTCGGATTAGCGTTACGGTGTGCGCGCGCAGCTTCCAATTTTACTCTCAACTAAACGCGCCAAAAGAAGTAAACTTAAAAAATTACTATTTTTTATTATTCTAATCCGTTTACCTGGTTTGGTTTGCTTACTAGATCCATAATTATTAGTGTGCTGACATTTACCATCAATACACGTAGAATTTCCAATTGTGCATTCGCTGTGATTGTTGCAGTATTCATTCAATGCAGTAGACGCACATTTTATATCATTAACAGCAATGTAATTTTTTTTGCAGGCACATTTTTTATTATCAGCACATTTAGTATCATTTATAATATTGCTACAATGCGCATCATTATCACAAGATAATGACGAAAGAAATGCTTGAATACATATCAATCTATTAGTCAAACGAAAAATAATAGTGGTTCATGATATATACTTACGGATTATGCATTGATTATTAGACTGACTAATAAATTCATTTTGGCATTGACATTTATTATCGACACACGTTGAATTTTCTACTGCGCAATCACTGTTATTATAACAATATTCATTTAACACGAAAGCTGCACATTTTACATAAGTTACAGCAGTGTAATTATTTTTGCAGGCACATTTTCTATTATCATGGCATTCACTATATTTTATAAGATCGCTACAATCTTGATCACGATTACAAAATAGTGATGATAAAAATGCTTAAATTTAATAATATTAATCTATTAATTAAACCAATAATAATAATAATAATAATAATAATAATAATAATAATAATAATAATAATAATAATAATAATAATAATAATAATGATTTATATGATAAATTATATTTACCCAGTTTGCATTGATTATTAGAATGAGCATAAAAATATTTTTTGCATTGACATTTATTATAAATACAAACAGAATTATTAACAAAACATTCATTGTCGTTGAAACAAACCCCTTTTAAAAGTGGTGCACAAATTAATGAATTTAATTCAATAGAATTTGAATCACATTTGCATATTTTATGCTCTGAACATTCCGCAAACTTGACACTATTACAATCTTTGTTACTTCGACAAATTTTACCTAATATCACTACAAATGATAAAATTATTTTTAATAAATTTTTAATTGTAAATATTGCAAATTCGCTGCATTCTACGGTAATTTAGGTCATTTTATGGTGACACGATAATTTACCGTAATTTGCGGAATTTTTACCGTAAGAACCGTATGCTTTTTTATTTTTACAGAGCAATACTTTACTTTACGTTAAAATACCGCAGCATCGTCGCAATTTCACGGTAAAAGTACCGCAATTTTGCCAAAAATGCAGTAATTTTCCATAAAATACTGTTATTCTTCTAAATACCGCAAATTAACGTAATTCGGATCCACAAGGGAATCTATCATTTAAAATAATAATTACTTTGTAAACATTGATTATTAGACCGTCTTATGTAATTTGTAGTGCATTGACACTCCATATCAATACAAACAGCATTTTCAGTTGCACATTTTTCATTTCGCCAACAAAATTCTCCAAGTAATGGCGCACAAGTTGTATCATTAAGTTGAATATTGTTCAACCTACAAACGCAATGTTTATCTTTTGAACATTTCGAATGACGGATTTCTCTACAGTTATCATCATTTCTACAAAAGTCTCCTAATTGCACTAGAAAAAATTTTTTTTTAAATTCATGAAAGCGCTATGTACTACTGCCGTGTCAATGCAGTTAATACACGATAGGAAAAACAAAGTTCCGCTATAAATTCAGTTTAGGTAATCAATAATTATATTAATTTGAATAAATATACCTTTCTGAGTACATAAAAATAAACCAGCTGTTTCCGATTGTTGACATGAATCATATAGACTGCAGCATCGTAGTGCAGACTTAGGAATACACTTATAGACAAAAAAAAATTAAGTATATTTAATAATGTTATTATTATTTGATATAAATTTGAAATATTAACTAATGCTTACTGGTTCTCCATATTTAACACAATTATCATTCAGATTATACGTATTTCCATAAACTGGATTACTATACATAAAAATTAAAGGAAAAATTTTACTCAAGATTATAAAATAAAATTCCATTGTTTTCAAACAGATTATAAAAAAATTAAAAATATTGAGTTAGAAAAATTGTCTAATGTTTTTTATAGTTTCTCGTTGACTTAATAAAATTTTTATTGAATTTATCAATGTACAAGCTATTAAAAAGTATAAAAATAAGTTTTACTAATTGATAATTTTATTACACTTAATAAAGTTTTATTATTTTTTTTATTAAAAATACGTTGGAGTCTATTAGATTGCTATTAAAAAATCTTTTTTTAGTTTTTTAAATACATTTTATTTTTTTAAGTTAAAATAAATAGAGCCCAATTTTAATTAAAAAAGAAAAAAAAGTATTGTTCTTAGATATACATAAAATTTTGATAAAATAATTAAAAAATATAACTCGACTGATTACGAGAATTTGGCTAGATATAAAATTAGTTTTGAGTATATGCGCATGAATTTTGAGCGACAAATACAGAGTTAGGCTTGCATTGACATTGATTATCGATACAAACGGTATTATCAGCCATGCATTGATAATCTGCAGTACAATATCCTCCGATAAGTGGAAAACATGTTAATTTATTCAGAGCAATATTATTATGTTTACAGACACATTTTTTTTTGTTCAAATAACATTGTGCGTGTAACAGATCAGCGCAATCTGCATCTCCATTACAAGAATGCAATAAACTTGCTGAAATAATAAAACGAAGTTGTAAATAAATTTTTTTTTTATAATTAATATTTTAGAGAAAAACTTACTGTCTATACACTGACTATCAGAGATAGATGTAGAATTAGGATTGCATTGACATTCGTTATTAATACAGTTATATGGATCGTGAGAAAAGGGATCATTATTCCGATGGAAACAATGATTGCTATTCTCGCAATATCCACCTATAATTGGTGCGCATGCTAATTCACTTAATGCATAATAGCTTGCAAAACATGTACATATTTTATAGTGAGAACATATAGCATTAGTTATCATACTGCAGTTTGAATCGGTTTTACAGGCTTTACCTAATCCAACTGTAATTAAATTAAAAAAAAAAAATTATTTTTCATCTCTAGTGAATCCAGCTTACGATAAATCACCGTAATTTACTGTAGTTTAGATTCGCCATGGATTACATGCCGACAAATATTACGAGTAACAAACACACATTGAGGAAAAAATTTAAAGGAATCCTTGATTCCGAAGACAGTGTGATTTTCTTACCAGGTTTGCAGTACTTTCCTGATTGAGATGTGAAGTTTTCTCTGCATTGACATTTATTGTCACTACAAGTAGAATCTTGAAATAAACATTCTTCGCTTCCGTCACAATACTCACCTATAAGTGCTTTACACTCAGTATCGCCCCATGCAGTATAATTTTGTTTACAAACACATTTATTATTTTTCGAGCATACTGAGTACTTAATTTCTTGGCAATCTTCAGTGAATTTACAAGATTGTTTCAAGTACACTTTGAATAAATTCATTAATAAAATGTACTATTTACTATCAAATAAAATAAAACTTACATGGTAAACATTTTTCATTGGACTTTTGCACATACTCAAATCTACATTTACATACATTATCAACACAAATGGAATTATGAGGTATACATTGATCATTTTTCGAACACAAACCACCCAAAAGTGGTTCGCAGGTTGAATTATATGATTCGATGTAATTTGTATTGCACACACACTCATTTTCAATGCATACTGCGTTTTCTATTTTGTCACAATCTTCATTGAATTTACAAGACCCATTCAGTTTTACTAAAAAACACAATGATTTTGAAAATTTTTAAGGGCAATAATTAGTGTAATAATTAATACTTACATGGAATGCATTGTAATGATCGATAAATGTAGTCAGGTTTACATTGACACTTATTATCAATGCACATGGAATTAATATTGGCGCATGGTTCATTAATTTTACAAAATTTATTAAATGTTGGGGCACATGATTGTGCGTTAATCGGAAAATAAGTTTTGAGACAAACACACATGTTCATTGATGAACATTTGGAATATTTCATATGACGAGTGCATTCTTCATTTGATGTACAGGCCATTTTAAAATAAGCTGTAATAACAAAAATGTAGTTTTAATTTGCTACGGTAATGGGTAGGAAAATGGGACCTTGTGGGCAAAACGGACCACCCCAAAAATTTGATAAAAAATTTTTATTTTCAAAATTGTTTTTTGCTGTTATATAGACTCTTATCATTAATTTGTACAATTTTGAGTCCCAAATTTTTTTCTTAAGAATCTTTTACTGGACTTAATGAATTGTTGGTCACAAAAAATACATATGGTTTTTTTCCCTGATTAAACAAGACGATTTGTGACGATTAAAAATTAAATCATCATTAACCGTCTTTAATCATCATAATCGTCATGGATTTTCAGATTTAATCGTCTCAAATTGTCAAAAGACGATTCATTATTTTACGATTAAAAACGATTAATGACGATTAAAATTTAAAATGGTCATGAATCGTCTTTAATCTTCATTCGAAAAATTTAATCGTTTTTAATCATCAATTGACGATTTATGACGATTCAAAACGATTAAAACAGTTTTAATCGTCACAAATCGTTTTGTTTAATCAGGGTTGCTGTAGAGTCATGTGGGGCAAGTGTGCGCTTTGGGGTGTGCGCAAGCCTATTCATTTCGGACTAAAATGTATGAGTTTGCGCACACATACTCACTGCGCACACTTGCCCCACATGGCTTTATATGAATTTAATGTAAATTATTTGTATTTTTTTTTTTAGTAGACACGTTTTTTTAAATAAAAGGAAAAATACTTCTTTTGGAAGGGGGGAGGGCTGAGCGGTCCGTTTTTAATCACCTTCCCTATACATATTATAACACATATTACCTGGTAAGCATTTATCATCCGATGTTTCAACAAAGTACGGTGGACATTTACATATTTTGTGAATACATAAAGCATTAAAAGATACACAATCATCACTTATTTGACAAAATCCACCCAAAAGTGGTGCACATAACCTCGAATCAATTTGTGTATAATTAAATGAACATTTACAGATATCATCAGTACATTTTGAAAATTCAACTTCGCTGCAGGCATCATCATTTTTACAGTGCGATCCCAAAGTCACTAGATCATTTGTAATAATCATTAAAGAAAACATACCAACTTATTAAAATCTATTATTTTTGAACAATTTTTTTACTTTGTATACATTGATTAGACTGTCTTAAATAATTAGATTTGCATTGACACTCATTATTAATGCATAAAGAATTTTCAGTTGCGCATAATTCATTACGCCAACAAAATTCTCCTAATAATGGTGAACAAGTTGTCTCGTTTAATTGGACATTATTTAAGCGACAGACACATATTTTATTTTTTGAACACTTTGCATGAAGAATTTCATCACAATCGTCATTATGTTCACAAAACATTCCTAATTGTACTAATAAAAAAAAAATATACATATATATATACGTACGTATTACATACGTAAAAAACTAAAATTTGTGAATTTACATTTTTAGTTCAAAATTTTTCAAAACAAAATTTGAATATATAAATTTTTATAGTGTATACCTTTTTTCCTACATGTATATGAATTTGAAGGGCTTTTCAGAGTACATATGTTATTTCGATCACAGCATGGATTTAAAATAGAATGATTACACTGTTTACAATCAGTAAAAAAAAAATCAGTTAATGTAAAAAACATATTATTTTATAAAAATAAAAAAAATATTTACTGTATTTGCAAAAGTGATACACTGATTAAAATAATTATCATCTAATCCTAAAATAGGATTGAAAAATATTAAAATAATATAGAGAATTCCCCTGTCCATTTTTTCTGACGGTTGTTTTTTTAAAAGTAGATGAAAAAACCTCAGGTTTTATCGAAGGTGCTAGCTTGGTTCCATTAAAAAGCTATCAGTAATTAAAAGCAAATTAAAATTAATTAAATTTATTATGTTGGATTTATTTTCAGCAACGGTCTTTACGTTGAAAATGTGTTGGATGATAATAGTCTAATATTAAGATAAAAATGGTCTATATTGTTGATAAAACTTTTGTAAATTTAAAGTTGATTATAAAGAATAAATCGAAAGTTAGATTTTTTTGCAATATATAGAAGTTTATTTATTCAAGAATTGAGCAAAAAGCAATTAGAATTGATGAGTATTGTACATAGTTAATACGCTATAGAGGTACACATAAATTATTCGATACAGAAACAAAATTAGATTTGCATTGACAGTGGAAATCAATACAAACAGAGTTTTTAACAACGCATTGCTTATTAGACCAACAATATCCGCGTAGAATTGGTGAACATGTTGATTTGTCTATCAAAATATTGTTCAAATTGCAACCACATTTTTTATTTTCTAAACATTTTGAGTGCCAAGGATCTCCACAGTCGAAGTCTACGTTGCAGGTGTACAATAAGTCAGCTGTAATGAAAATATAAATTTATAGATGTCGAATAAGTGAATTAGAAGAGATATTATTAGTACTAACTTTGTAAACACTGGGTATTTGAGACCAATGAATAATGAGGTCGGCATTGACATTTATTATCAATACACATTGATGAATTAACGCTGCAATCAATATTTAATGAACAGCTTTCGTTTAAAAAAGGAACGCATGAGTATTCGTCCAATGCAAAAGTATTATTTTTGCAAACACATTTTTTATTTTTTGAACACTTAGCGTTGATAATTGAACTGCAATCTAAATCCCTTCGACAAGATCTGCCCAATGAAACTTTATGTGTGAAAAAAAAAAAAAATAATTTAGATAAGAATTATAATTACGGAGGGTTAAGTTTATTCTTTACCTGGTTCGCACTGATCTTTAGATAGAAGAGGTAAATAGTTATGAGGGCATTGACACTTATTATCAACACAAACAACGGATTTATGAAAAAAACAATCCACATTCTTTCGACAGAATTCTCCTATGAGACCCAAACATTTATTACTACCAAATGCTACATATTGTGATTCACAGACACATTTTTTATCATTTGAACATATTGCAAACTCTATATTTTCACAGTCTTCATTATGATTACAGTGCTGCTGCAAATGTACTGAAAATATAGTAGTTTATAAATTTTACAGAGAGTAAATCGTCGTCGGAAATTATCGGTAATTTTCGACTTGTTTTCTAAAACTGAGGGTAAATTCGACGGTGACTTTATGCAGTTATGTGATATTACTTGTGAGTTTGTATTTTTGTATTGTATTGAGTAAAAAAATTATAAAAAGCCCATGAGATCGTGGTGGACTTTACCCGTATGGGAAAACAATATATGATTAAAATATATGTTTGCAACAAAAAAATATATGATATATTATGTTGTATACTATAAAAAATCATATAGAGATATTTGCCGATTTAATATAAAAATATATACAGTAGTAAATATATGTATTCCATATATATAACTTATATGTTTTTTATATTAAGATATATATTCATTTATTTATTTACCATTTATTTTCTTTGTTATATTTAAGCATATATTTTATTCGGTGTATGTATATGTATATGGGTATATTATATATTCGCTTAAAATTAACTAATTTCCAGAATTTTATGTGCAATTTGAAGAGTTTATTAAAATTTAGATCTAATTTAATTAAAGTGGGTCATACGAATAAGAAACTTTTTTTTCCATACACATTATAAATATATGTTTTTATATATGATCAGAATATATTTTTCGTATATGATAGAAATATATATTTTTATGTATGATAAAAATATAGTTTTTGTATATGACAAGAATATATTTTCATATATGATGAAAATATATTTTTTGTATATGATTGACATATATTTTATATGCTAAACATATATGGACTCGTATATGATGCATATTATATTTTGTAATATAAAAAAAAATATATCAGAAAATATAGTTAAATTCACCACATATATTTTCTGATATTTATCATATATTTTGACCATATATGTCATTTTCATACGGGTAGATCGAGTGTAATTATGTATAAGACGTGAGTTTTGACGATTGACTAGCGAGCCGGAGTTAAGGTTGCCAACACAATACTACATTATATACTACAAATTAATTATTTACAAAAAAATATAATTATACTTACATGCTTGACATTGATCATTATCCAACGATTTGAAATCAAGCTTGCATTGACACCTCTGTTCAACACAAATAGAGTTACTGACAAAACATTCTGTACTATTATTGCAATATCCTCCAAGTAATGGTACGCAAACTGATTCGTATTCATAATAATTATCTTGGCAACTACATGTGTTTGATTTTGAACAATTCGCATGCAAAATAGCTATGCAGTCAGTGTCATTTAGACAGCTCATTCCTAAAACTTTTAAAATAAATTTTTATCATGAAATGAAATTAATAAGATCATTTTATGAAAATAAAAATATCATTACATAGACATTTATTCCAAATGCAGACAGAATTTTCAGGCGTACACTGTTCATTTGTGAGACAATATTGATTAAATATTCCTTCACATTGACTGTTATGGGCTTTAGGTAAAAAATCAGATTCACATTGACACTTATTATCAGTACATTTGGAATTAGCAACTTTGCACTCTTCATCTGTACAACAAAATCCACCAATAAGTGATCCACATGATGTTTCATTCAATTTTATATAATTATTATCACAAACACATTTTTTTTCAGCTGAACATTTAGAGTATCTTATTTGGCTACAATCTTGATCCGTTTCACAATTTTCATTTAAAACAGCTATAAAAGAATCAGTTTCATACACAATAATATACACAAAAAAAAAAAAATAATCGCTAGCAACTTCTAAAATGTAATTGGTAGCAGCTACTGAAAATTAATCGGTAGCAGCCACTGAAAATTCATCAGTAGCAGCTACTAATTAATATGTTAATTCGTAACAGTTACTAAAAAATAGTCGGTAGCAGCAACTGAAAAAAATGAATGGAGGCTACCGATTATTTTTGTCTATGTAATAAAATTATGAATTATTAAACATAACATTTACTTGACTTGCATTTCAAATTATTAGACACGTATTTGGGCTTACATTGACATCTACCATCAATGCATCCAGAATTACTGATTTTGCATAAGCCAGTGTCTGAACAAGAACCATTCAATAACGGTGCACATATATTATCAATTGAAAAATAATTATCCTCACATACGCATATTTTCATGGTAGAAGAGCATATTGAATGATTTATTAGACCATTACATTGTCGACTTGTATTACATGGCTTCCACAAAGGAACGGCTGTTCGAAAAAAAATTTAATTTAAATAACTATATTTCAAATTTATCTCGATTACCTACTTGGTATGCATTTATCATTCGACTCAGAGGTAAAGCCAGTAATACATTGACATTTATTGTCAACACAGTTAGAATTATCAGGTAAACATTCATTATCATGCCAACAGAATCCATTTAAAATAGGCGCACATATATTTGGATTAACTTTCGTAGTATTTGATGTACAGCTACATATTTTATTGTCCGAACATTTTGCAAATTTTATTTGTTCACAAAATTCATCGTCTGAACAGCTTGAACCTAAAATGTCTAAAAAAATATGCTTCAGTTAAACAATATCAGGTAGTTTGGTTTAAGGGGGGTATTCTGGTCTAGAAATTTGAAAAAAATCTATTTTTTTTTGCATATTTTCAAAGTTTAGGCCCTCAAAAATATGTCCTTAAACGGATTTTTCAAAATTCGAATTAATTTCGGAGATACATAGGATTTTATGACGCGGCATCTAAGCCGCCTGAGTGGAGTAAATCACACAATGAACGGTAGATGTTGCCGGACGACTTGAGGACTCGTTCTTTTCAAGAAGAAAGCCCGATATATTGATCTGGGATCGCGGATTAATCCAAAATGAGTAGTAGATATTATTATCTGAGTTATTTTACTGAAATTTTTTCTCAAACTTAAAACGCGTTTTTCTCAAAACCACTTTTTTTGAGGTGGTTGACATGATATCTCAAATTCTAGCGTACCGATTCCTTCGAAATTTTGTGAAAATCTTTTTCATATATCTCTCTATCACACCTGCCTTGGATTTTGAAAAATTTTAATTTAAAGTATTTTTAAAAAATTCGAAAAGGCCATAAAAAGGGGGTAAAAAAAATTTTTTTTTATGTAGACGCCATTTTGTGAAAAAAAATTTTTTTTTCTTGGCAAAGGTCCATATAATAACACTATCTTTACTAATGAAAAATTTTCAAAATTTGATTGTTTTAGATCACTACAAAGGTTGGAATCATGTCAGACATGGAGCACTGTTTTTTTTGGAGCCCCCACTTCACCGGCCTATAATTCGAGGATTTTTTCATTTTTTGTTATATTCCTTAAATATCAATAAAAATCATATAAAAAAATGGATAACTAAAATCTTCTTAATTTTTTTTTATCTTAGTTTGACAAATGCCTAAAATTTAGGCTTCTAGACCAAAATACTCCCTTAATTGACTTGGAAAAATAATATATTTACTCAGCATGCACCGATCAAACAGACGGTAATAATGATCTCTGCATTTACACATATTGTCAATGCAAACAGAATTATCAGTAGCACATTCTTCGTCAAACCGACAAAATTCTCCAATTAACGGTGCACATTTATCATTTTTTTAAATGTATCTCGATTGACAAACGCATATTTTATCTTCTGAACACTCGGCATGCAATACTGCGTTGCAATCTTTATTAAGAGAACAAAATATTCCCAATCGAATTGGTTCTAAAAAAATTTATTTACGAATTTTAGTATACGAAATAATGTAATATTAATTTGATTGAAAAATTTTATTGAAATACCGTTCGATACGCATTTGAATCGACCAGTTGCTTGTTCATGGCAGACATTTTTTTGATCACAACATGGATGCGCGAGATTTGGATTGCACTGTTAAATAAAAAATTTTTAATTTGTAATAAGAAAACATAAATTAGTACTACATTGTACCAAATTTCCAAGTCCGCTCTTGTTTATTAGTATGGCTAATTTTTCTTACCCGAAAATGAAGAATAGCACAATTGTTTAAAACATTGTTTTCAGATCCTACTAATCGACTGATGAATATTGACACTAATAGTTTGAATATTAACAAGTGAAATTTGCAAGACATTTTTTTAAGAAGCTTCGATTTTGTGAAGACAGTTTAGAAATTAATGGGGGAGCCCGATTATAACTCTCGATTATAAAAAAATAAAAATGAGATTGAAACTCTACAATAGAATTGATGACATCAAAAAATTTCAAGGTGACAGTCATTAAGATAAGTTTAGATATTTCGTGAAAATCTTGATTGAAAAAAAAAAAAAAAAAAAAAAAAAAAAAAAATTATTTCATTATAAAAATAGACATGAAATGTAATATAATAAAGACCGGGGCACGATGGCCCGCTATTATGAATTGACTTAAAAAAAATTATTTAATGAAATTTTTTTAAAAATTGATTTTATTAGGAATTTAGACGAAAAGCAGAGTATGGAGATACGGTAAGGTAGACAATTTAAGATAAAGTTGTTTTTAAGGGAGGTAACAGGTCTAAGATAAAGAAAAAAAGAGCAAATTTTTGTAATTTTTTTTAAGAGTAGGTTCTTTATTAAAATTCTCAAAATTTGTGGCATTATTAAGCGTCATTTCAAGAATATTCTGCGAAATTTTCGGAAAAAAATATTTAAAAATAAGCCAGTGGCAGTGGAGAAAGACGAGTCACTTAAAAAAAGTCTTCATGCCGTAAGCAGGATAACTCATGACTGCCTCATCTGAAATAAAAAAACCAAAAAGATTTTTTTAGTACATAAATTTATCTTAGATTTGAACGAAGGATTTTTTTTCAATAACTACTTATTTTTTAATTAAACAAAAGAAGCAGTTTTTGGGAAAAATCATAGTTTTTCTATTGCACCTTTACCAAAAATTCAAAAATGAATATTTTGTTTATTCCTTCGTTCAAATCCAAGATAAACTTGTGTTCTAAAGAAATCTTTTTGGTTTTTTTATTTCAGATGAGGCAGTCATGAGTTTTCCTGCTTACGGCATGAAGACTTTTTTTTGACTCGTCTCTCCCCACTACCACTGGCTCATTTTTTAATATTTTTTTCCGAAAATTTAGCAGAATATTCTTGGAATGTTGCTTAATAATGTCACGAATTTTGAGAATTTTAATGAAGAAGCTACTCTGAAAAAAAAATCACAAAAGTATTCTCTTTTCTTATGAGTGTAAATGTAACAGGACAAATTGAAAATTATAAATAAACATAGTAAATAATTTAAAAAAATAATAATTATAAAAATGCACTTATTAATTTCAAAATTTTTTAAATGTGCATTTTTTTTTAATTTAAGTTTATTAATTATTTACTCTATTAATTGATAATTTTAAATTTGTCCGATGTCTGCTACATTCACACTTATCTTTTTTTTGTATCTTAGGCCCCTTTTCCCCTTTAATGAAACAAAAGTAATTATTTTATGTTTTTTTAGGGGGAGAGATGATCGTGTTCTGAAAAAAAAATTTTTTCAAACCAGTAAAAATTTATTTAATTTAACAATAAACTAAATTGAAGAATATAAAGTAAAAAAAAAATTTTTTTAAATATTTTTAGAGGTGGGAAATCGTGTTCTTAAAAAGAAATTTTTTTTTGTAAAAATTATTACGGAATTCGTCAAAGTTTTCTGAAATAAATAAAAAAAAATTTGAATCTGGTATTAAAAAACCGCAAAAAATATTTACTCGTTTAGATAGATTCAAATTTTAATTTTCGTTATATAGTATATAAATATACAAATATATGTTCAAATTATCCCGCTAAAAATGTTGACTTACCTTCAGCAGATGCTACAGTAATCAGTAAATTCGAATGTGTCCCTTCAATACCTTCAGATGCGCAGTAGTCAATTTTTGCATCTGCACATGCGCGCCCCTCAGTTCTCAGAACAGAACACAAGATGGCGGCAGTTGTGGCTTGGCGTCTTTTGCTATCGGTTCTACAATAATTTTCCTTACGTCTTTTTTTATTTTTTATTTTATTACCGCGCGTTTGAAATTTAAATTAAAATTCCGCTGACTTATTATTAACGTTTCGTTTTTTTTCTTTATCGTGTAATAATCAAATACGTGTCTAAGTGTCATAACTCGACGATTTAAATAAACGAGTGATAAAAAAATTTATGAATAACTCAAGACCAAGGGTCTCGATCATGTAAGATCTGGAGTTTTATTCAAAATTTATTACAATTATCATTTTTTTTATTTTTTATCTTTGAATTTAATACTTTTTTTGTTACAGATATTTAATTACTCGACCAAATTCAACCGATCAATTAGTCCGGGTTATTGACGTGAGTTTTTTAAAAAATTTTTTATGCGACTAAAAATTTATTTCAGCCATTAATTTTTGTAAATTGTTTTTATATTTTTAAAAAATATTTCAGGGTGGGGTAAAAAAAATTTGAATTATTTTGCATTGCTTTCTATTTATTTACAAGTGAATATAAACATTTAATTTTTGTATTTTTAATTAGACATTTAAAAAATTAATTTAAAATTTTTTAGTTTGATTATTATTATTATTATTATTATTATTATTATTATTATTATTATTATTATTATTTTTATTATTATTAATATTATTATTATTATTATTTTAATTATTATTATTATTATTATCATACATATTTATTGAATGTTTATTTTAAAATAAAAATTATTATTTTATTTTACGAACCTGAAATTAGCCAACGTCTAATAATTTTTTGATTTGTATAAAAAATGATAAACTATAAAAAAAAATATATTTTGAAAAATTGCACTTGTAGTTTTTTGAATTTCCTACATGTGCATTTTTTTAGTTTTTTTTTTTTTTTTTTTTAGTTGATTTGTTGAAAAAAGAAATCCGAAATATTTTGAATAGTCTGCTAACTTCAGAATCATTTCATTTGACGGATTTTAAATTTAAAACTCTTTAATATTTTTTGTATATGATTTTATAATTATTGACAAAAAATATTCAGATAGTTTTTTTTATGAATATTCAAATTTTACGATATTTTTAATTGGAAATTAATTCAAATTTAGACAAATAATTTGTAAATTTTTAAAGATCTGAAAGTAACAGACAATTAATAATTTTCTGATTTTTTTCTCAACGACCAAATTGCAAAAAAATCAAAACTACAAAAATGCACATGTAGAAAATTTTAAAAACTACAAGTGCAATTTTTTGAAATATTTTTTTTTCATAATTTATCGGTAAAAAAAAATCCAAAAATTATTAGACGTCGGCTAACCAGTATCAATTTTCAACGATTTATTTTCAATTCAAATAACTTTACAATTATTGAATGTACGTAAAAAATCATAAGAACGTTTTTTGTAGAGAATCAAATTTCCTAAAAAAATGTCCCTTACAAATTTTATCATAAGATCAATATTTTCTAAGTTATTTGAATTAAAAAAAAAAATAATAATTTTTTCACAATTATTTAATAAAATTTATTCTACTAAATTTTATTTTCTACAATTTAATAATTTTTTTAGTTATTCACAAAGTTTTTTCAATTTTTATTTTAAAATAAATATCGTTGTTCCTCAATTACAATTATTATTGTAACGGTATTACTTTTAACAGTTCAAACTAATTTCCAGTCTATTTTGAAATGTGCTGCGTCAAAGCAAAGAGGCGCGAAATTTGAAAATTTAAATTTATCCGCCAATAAATTTTATATCAAATACTCAAAATTAAATAATTACTTATTATTATTATCATAAAAAATTTAAACCGAATATTTAAATTTGAATTTTTAAATTTTCGCGGGAAAATCACGCAACCGCTAAATCAGCGCATTCCAAAATTTAACTTTTATTTAAAAATTCAACTTTATTTTTTTATATTTATTATTATTATATATTTATTATTATTCCATTTTAAATTCAAAACGGGATAAGAGAATACGAAAGGACGCGAGAGTGCTTTTTTTATTATACAAAGTCTTATAATTATTCAGTTATTTATTATTTTATCAACTATTAATTTTAACTTACATATACATATATATGTATATATTTTTTCCAAGTATTCATATTGTTTTTTTTTTCATTCATTTATTTATTTATATATTTATATATATTATTTTCAAATTGAATTTAATTACCAAACATGAAGTATAGATTTTTTTTTTATTTAAATTTTTTTTTACAAACAGGAAATGAGTAAACACACAATTTTAAATATCTCCCCATTCATTTATGAAAACTTTAATAATTAATTAATTAATTGTTATTTTTTTTAATTTTTAAAAAGTTTTCAGGATTTAATGCATTGAAATATTCATTAATTAATTCTACATTTTTAATTTTAATAAAAAAAAAAATTTGTTAGTTATTTAATATATTTATAATTAATAATGAATTATTTATAATATTTTGTTAATTTATACAATTAAATATCACAGTTTTGTTCGTACCACGCAATATATTGTTTTCCTTACGTTGTTAATTAAATAATTATTAGTACGTTATTATTATTATTCATTTAACACATTCACGCATGTGATTTTGATAAGTACTCACTGACAATGTCCTAAAAAATAATAATGAAATAATTTTTAATTAAAAAATAAATGGACGGCATTTTGTTGGAAGCCTCGGAAAAATTTGATTTTTTTTTTTTTGGTTAAATAAATACTGTGATATTTATATTTTATTGCAACTTTTGGTCCTCTAATAATAATCATAATAATAATGCATACTTAATTTTATTTTAAAATTTTTAAAAGTTTTGAAAGAAACATCAACCAAAATGTAATTCTAAAATATTTTGATAATATTTTAATGGCGGGATTTAAAAATTGAAATAGTGGGTATACCCTTTAGTTTACGGAAACAGTTATCAAAAGCTTTATTGTAGGAAATTTAATTTGCTACGAAATTGTACTCATGTGTTTTTGTCGTGTCTTTGATAGTTTAGCCAAAAATTTGGTTTGAAAATAAATTTTTATGTTGGGGGAAAAAGCATTGTTTTCTATTTTAAATGAAAATTTTGGGAAAACTATTGAAGTTACGGAAAAAATGGAAGAATACTTTTTTGTAGAGAATTAAATTTACTGCAAATAATGTCTCTGTGAGTTTTCATTTAAACGCAGTGTTTTTATGTTATTTTAATTTAAACAACGAGATATAATTTAAATAAAAGTATGAAAATTAATCGGTGATATAAAAATATATTTTGTAATTTTTATTTGACGCGGTTTTAAATTCAGACAACACGTGGCTAACGTACCCAAACTGGTGAATGTATAACGAGTTTAAAACTTCAGGATAGAATTACTCGATTAAAAGAAGACGTTAAATTCTTTATAGATATAAATAAAAATTATAATTCAAAGAAACCTTTTAAATCGCGAATTGACAGATTTTTATAAAATTATTTATTCACAATTTTGTGTAATTAAAAATGACATTTGGTCGGCTTGCATCGGATTAAGTCAATTACAATTGTCAAAAGATTTTTTTTAAATTTTCAGCCGATGGAATTTCTGTCCGATGAAATTTTCCCGCCAACAATAAAAATTAAGTACCGGTAAAAATAACAATTAAATAATAATTGACATCTTAAAGTTTATTTAAAATATTATTTAATCATTTATCAATACTCAACATCGATAAAAATATATTTATTTGTGTAATGTATAATTTATTTTCGAGGCTTCTCATCCGTTATTTTATTTTAAATTATTATTTTAATAAATAAACTTGTCGGCTCTGTTGTTTAAATTAAATCATGTTTAATAAAATATAAAATAACGCGATCATCTTTATTTTTTTACAATAAAAAAGTCTGTTGATATTTAAATTATTTATCTGCAAGAAATAAAGTTTTAAATTTAAACTTTCGGCGGCAGTTCCTCAGCCGACACTATTATTTTTCACGCGATTATTGTCCGCGTTACACAATATATACTTATTATCATTCACAAATAAATAATCTATACAAAAAAAAAAGAAAAAAAAAATGAATTTTGACTTAAGGGTTGATGTTCCCTCAAATAAATTATAACAGGATTTTCTATCGATAACTTATTTAAATAAATAATAAAAACAATAATTAATTTTTTTAAACGGGATATTTTATTAAACGAAAAATCATAAGTATAATATTATCAATTAATAATAATAATAATCAATAAAAATAATAATAATAAAAATAGGAACTAAGGATAGAAAAAAAATAATCACAATTAAAGCGCGAGGTCCCTGGTTTCCCTAATAACAAAATGAAAAAAATAATTATAATAATAATAATAATATCCTTTACCCAATCGCTTTCATTTTTTTACATAAAATAAAAATAAACCATTCATACATTAATTTATTATCTTCACGCTCACTTTTAATTATTCAATTGCTCACACACTTGTCACTCGACAAACCTCTTTTATTTAAAAACTTTTTTAAATTATTTTTATTAAACATTGTATTTGTTTAAAAAAAAACTAATCACGCTTACCCGGCGTTCAACAATCGTTAAGGAAACCAAAAGAGCGATGTGACGATTATAATTATAATAATTAATAATTAATAATAATAATAATATTAATAATTCGTTATTATTATTTATATAAATGGTAGTAGTAGTAGAATATCATACTTTCTTAATTATTAATAATTAATAACAAACTAATAGTAAACAACTTGAGCACAGGTGAGGCGTGATTTTAATCTCAGTACTATTTCTAATTTATTTTTTTTTATTTTTCTATTATTGGTTTTTTTTTTAATTTTTAAAATTAATTGGCAATTGATAAATTTAATTCAATATATTACAGATAAAAATTTGGCATTTTAGTCTTCAAATTATATTAACTAAAAAAAAAGATTTTTTATTTATTATTATTAATTAATTAATTAATTGATTAATGATAATAATTAAGTAAGAAATAGTACAAGTAAACTCACGCCGTAACAAGAAAATTATCTACAATGTTCGATTCTTTTATTTATTTGTTTATTTTTTTTTTTTTTTTTTTTTTTAGTAAATTTAAAAATGAGTGTGAATCGAGCGGACAAATATATAATTATTAATAAATAGAGTAAATAATTAAAAAAAAAATATTTGTAAAAAATGCACTTATTGATTTTGAAATTTCTTAAGTACCCATTTTTTGAAAATTTTATTTTTTTTATTATTTACTCTGTTTATTTATAATTTTAAATTTGTATGACGTCTGCTATTTTCGCGCTCAAATTTAAAATTATTAATAAATAGAGAAAATAATTAAAAAAAAATATTTGTAAAAAATGCACTTATTAATTTTGAAATTTTTTAGATGTGCATTTTTTTAAATTTTATTTTTTTTTATTATTTACTCTATTTTTTTATAATTCTAAATATGAGTATGAATATAGCCAACATCAGGCAAATTTAAAATTTTAAATAAATAAAGTAAATAATCAAAAAAATAAAATTTTGAAAAAATGGGCATTTAAGAAATTTCAAAATTAATAAGTGCATTTTTTGTAAATATTTTTTTTTTGATTATTTACTATTTATTTATAATTTTAAATTTGTCTGTTTGCTACATTCACACTCATAATTTAAAAATGCATTTTTTTGTTCGTCGTGCTTTTAATTTTATTATTAATTATGTCATTTTTTTGTCATGATTTTTTTTAAAATTTAAGGTAAATTTAGAATTTTTTTGAGTATCATACATTAAAAAAAAAAAAACAGTACATTTTTTTTCTTATTTTTTCATAAAAAAAATTTATGCAATTTTTGAAAAAAAAGTTTTCAATAAAAAAATGGAAAATTAATGTTTTCTGAAAAATTTATATTTTTTATTTTAAAAAATAATTTTTTTTACGATCATATAAATAATTATTAAATTCACCTTAAATTTATATATTTTTATTATTAAATTATAAAAAATTATTAAATTTTCAACAGAATATTAAATATATATTTTGTTCATACATTTGTTCTTTTTCTAAAAAAAAAAAAAGTTAAAAGTAAAAGTAAAAAAAAAAATTTGTGTGAAATCGGACAGCGTCAGTTATCCAAATCTCTTTCCCTCAAAGGTACATAGAATAATTATTTATTTAAAAATTATTATTTATATGAATTAATTTAATTAAATTTTCATAATTATAAATTTTAATAATAATAATAATTATTATTATTATTAAGTCTATTCAAATTTTTAAATTCACCTTACACACCTACAAAATATTAATATAATTAATAATTATAATAATAATTAATAATATATCATTTTATTTATTTAATTTTCTTATATTTTTTTAATATATATTTATATATATATATATTTATTTATATATATTTATATTTATATAATAATTATGTACAAGAGGTTTTCCATACCACTTATTTCCAGTCAACACATTACAATTATCATTTTTATTTATTTATTTAAATTGTGTTAAACTTTAATTACTTCATTCACATTTTTTTTTTTTATCTTTATATTTCGTGGCACCGTCAACCTACTCTACCTACACCAAATATTTATTTCTATCTTCCATTATTATTTACTATCTCTATCTCTTTGTCTCTCTTCGCTAGTTTTTTTTTTTTTTTCATTTTACAAAAAAAACTTCGCGATTTGTGCCCTCATGAGTGTACGCTCATTTTTATGTCATCTGTCTTAATTTTTTCTTTTTTAATTATCATTATTATTATTATTATTATTGTTATTTTTAATATTTCATTCTTGTCAGTTATCTTGATATCTTAATTTAATTCCGCGATTTAAATTAAAAATAAAAATTTCTAGAAAAATCGATCCTTGAACCTCGAGGATTGACTTTAGGTAAAATGTCAATTCGACCTTTTTTATAGAGATTTTGACGCTCTACAAAAAAGTATTGATTGACTTTATCGATATTTTTAATATTTTGTGAGATAATAAGTGATAATAAAAAAAAACTCCATTTTTTTATACAAATTTTGACTTTGATATTTGCAATCACTGTAACTTTTTAAATATTCATTTTATGAAAATTTGTAATCAGTACTTTTTTACAGAGAATTTAATGCTCTACAAAAAAGTATTCCATACTTTTTTCGATATACCTCATATTTTTGGAGATATTTATAAAAAAAGATAAGACAGTAATTATAATTAAATAATAATAATAACAATTAAAAAAAATATATATAAACAATAAAAAAAATTATTGTTTATCTTTAAGTCCAAGTAAAGAATGCCCCTCCATAGACGCACTAATATTACCCAAATTACTGAGATTACTAAGATTGCCCAAATTTCCCAAATTACCTAAATTAGGTTGATGCGCGTAATTCTTTATCTGATGCAAGCTTATGAGCTGATTAGGAAAAGACGTCGTATTCTGATTATTATTAGTACCAGGAGTTACCGCCGACGATGTTGGTGAAGCTTTTTGTGTGCTAAAAGCATCATACAAGTACGGTCGTGAAGCTGGATGATGACTTCCAGGATAATGTAAATGATTAAGTGGATTAAGGGGATGCTGCATTGACGAAATGGAGTTTATAGAAATAGATGATATCGGTGTAAATGCACTACTGCTATTAGGGTGATGATTAGCGCCCCCACCACCACCGACACCCGGTGGTTGAGGTGTCTGTTGCCTCGAGTCATTTTCAATGTCTCTATGCCCGATCCCAGTTCCACCGACGCCATTTCCCGTTCCGCGGCCGCCATGTTGTAGTAACATATCAGTCGGTCCATTCGGATTCTGATGATAGTCCGTATGATGATGATGGTGAGGTAAACGATCATGTAATTCACTTATCACCGAATCAGGGCTTACTTTTGGCCAGTAATGATGCGCTGCTGCATCTTGATGATGCTGTGCTGCGGCAGCCATTGCAGCGTGAATCGATGGCCTTAAACCGGTGCCAATTATCGGCGGTCTTTTGTCCGTTCTTTCAGCGTGTTTTTGCATATGTTTTGCTAAATACGTTTCCTGGGTATAACTTTTACCGCAGTATTGACAAATATGGGTTTTAAGATGCTTTGATTCCTTGTGCTTTGGTATATGCTCCAGAAGACTCGGCTCGTCGGAGAAACACTTGTAGCACGAATTGCACTTGTACGGTTTATCGGTTTGATGACAACGGGAATGACTCTGTAGATTACTTAGCTGACTAAATGCTTTAGTACAACCTGGATGACGGCATTTATACGGTTTATCACCAGTATGAGTTCGTATATGCTGTTGCAAATGACTCAATTGGGTAAATTTACGTTGGCATATTTCACAACGATACGGTTTTATTCCTAGATGTATACGTGTGTGTTGTGATAAATATGACGAATTAGCGAATGCTTTTGAGCATTGGGTACACTTGTAGGGTTTAGCTTCTCTCATGTGAATTTGCGTGTGTAACTGGAGGTCTGCTTTGCTGCCGAATATCTGTAACATAAAAAAAATCATTTGTTATTTTACGTTTACTTATATTTCGGTCATTTCCGCGAAAACGGTTGAAGATATCAAAAAATTCAATGATACCTAATTTGTAGAGCATTAAATTCTACTGAAGAATAACCCGTGATCGAATCTCCGGGTCAATTATTTCCGCGGTATATTTTTTAAAATTCAATTATTACTTTTGCTTAGAAATTTCTGTTATGGTTTTTTCAACTATTTTTGTAAATATCTTTTGAATGGTTGAAAATATGGAAAAATGGTATCAGATGAAATTTGTAGAGCATAAAATTTTGAAAATAAATCATTAGATGATCAACTCTCTAGCTTAATTAGTTCATAAGTTATGAATTATTTAAAAAAAAGAAAAAAATGTTCACGGCCCAAAATCTGCGGAAAAAATTTTTTTTTCGTTACTTAAAAATATGAAAATTTTTTTTTGGTATATTAACGACATGATTATAAGTTTTATTGTGTGATAAATAAATTAAATGACTAGTAGTGCAGTGTTGAATAAAAATAAAATTAAAAATTTTGTTTAGTGATAAATAGATTTGTTCAGAATTGAAAGGGATTTCTGTAGAATTAGTATAAATTGTTGGGATTATTAATAACTAGAAACGAGTGTAGACAGGTGAGTAAGACCAGCCGAGTGTTACACGACAAGCTGACCTTGTCTATCATACTTTTAGCCTCGAGCCATAACTGACTGGCTTTTGCTTACTCTGACTTTATTTTTTTTTTTTTTTTTTTTGATACTATTATAATTATTATTATTCAATCTGAGCTACTACATAGATTTTGTAACTCTACTGTCACTCTATAATCTACATAACTTCAATATCGTTGTCTTTTGTACATCAAACAACCGATTTATCTCAGTCACTCATCGATGATCCACCGATTCGATACAATTGACCCTCCAATAATTTTAAACATTCATTTTATTTGTTATTAAACTTATGTAATCGACAATCATCTTCATACTTGTTCGTAATTATTATTATTATTTATCAACAATACTATCATAATTAAATATCAATAAAAATTACAAGTCATTTTTATAATATTCTTTTTGACTTGTAAGGCCTCAAGGATTAATTTTATTAAAAATATCAATCAGACCTTTTTTACGGCAAATTTTATTCTCTACAAAAAAGTATTATATATATTTTTCGATATCTTTGCTAGTTTCACAAATATTTTTAAAAAATAACTTTGGTCAAAAATTGCATTATTTTTGATCATTATTATTCTTTAAGATCTTCTAACTCCTTGAGGATTAGTTTTACTAAAAATGTTAATCAGACCTTTTGTACGGCAAATTTTATTCTCTACAAAAAAGTATTATATATATTTTTCGATATCTTTGCTAGTTTCACAAATATTTTTAAAAAATAACTTTGGTCAAAAATTGCATTATTTTTGATCATTATTATTCTTTAAGATCTTCTAACTCCTTGAGGATTAGTTTTACTAAAAATGTTAATCAGACCTTTTTTACGGCAAATTTTATTCTCTACAAAAAAGTATTCTATACATTTTTCAATATCTTTATTAGTTTTAAAAATATTGTTAAAAAATAACTTTGGTCAAAAATTGCATTATTTTTGATCATTATTATTCTTTAAGATCTTCTAACTCCTTGAGGATTAGTTTTACTAAAAATGTTAATCAGACCTTTTTTACAGCAAATTTTATTCTCTACAAAAAAGTATTCTTTACATTTTTCAATATCTTTATTAGTTTTAAAAATATTGTTAAAAAATAACTTTGGTCAAAAATTGCATTATTATTGATCATTATTATTCTTTAAAATCTTCTAACTCCTTGAGGATTAGTTTTACTAAAAATGTTAATCAGACCTTTTTTACAGCAAATTTTATTCTCTACAAAAAAGTATTCTTTACTTTTTTTATTAATTCCCATAGTTTAAAAGTTATCGTCAATTTAAATGTTTTTAAAACAATAATCATTGAAAAAAAAAAAAATTGTCCTTTAATATTAGTATATCTATATATAAATTGTAAATATATATGATGAATTTAATTCCTTGGTGTATACATAATTTCGAAATGTGTCCTTGCGAGTGTCAAGTTCGTACACATTCTTCAGCCCACATAATCCCGTCTCTTTTTTCACTATCTTTACAAGTATTTGTATTACACTTTATATTTATATATATATATATATATATATATATATATATATATATATATATATATATATATATAAACATGAAAGAATAGAAATGAGTAAAGGCTAAAAATTTTAAAATAATCTTCCGGCATCAAAAAACTCAGTCTTAAATTTCATTAAAATTTATTATGATTATTATCATTGTTGTGTCCTTTGTTGAATGAAAAGGTTACAAAAATTAGCCAGATTGTTTTATTAATCAACAGATTAAAAAAAAAATTTGATTGAGAATCATAAATTTTTTTAGTTGTTGTTAAATGTCTTGAATATTTTTAGTGATTCAAATTTACTGGTAATTATTATTTCAAGTATTAATAATAGTAATAATAATAATTAGTATGGACTATTTAATGATTTACAGAAGGCCTGAGGCCCTCGTAAATTAAATTTAAATATTTCGTCCGGTACGACCTTAATGACGTACACTAGCTGCTGATGATGATTAAGAACAATCTCATCATCATCAACAGTAACAACAGCAGCAGCAGTACAAAATATCATCGAGACTTAAAAAGATAATATTATTTTAAAAAAAGTTTAAATAAGTTGACGGGCAAGACGAACACGTTTTTAAGTCAAGTCATAGTCAATTTTAGATTATTATAATGTATACCTGTCTACCTTGTTTTAAAGTTTAAATTATTATTTTGTTGGTTTTTTTTTTTTTTTGGTTATTTGAGTCGTTAATTTTAGTCGGACATCTTAAGGTGAAACAATAAAATTATTATTTTGATAATAGTCTTAATGAAGTAGACACTGACTTTACAAAGCGGGTTTTTGAATTTAAAATGCATCAACAAAATTTTGTTTTAGTGGATGCTAATTTTTTTTATTTTTATTTTGTGTCATAACTTTCAAACTCGAGGAAATATCAAAACAGCTATGAGGAAATTTTTTGTTTACCGTTAAATTTTCTACAAAAAATGTCTTATTGATGTTTTTGATAAAATCAAACCTTGAGGATTTTTAATATTTTGAAAAATAGCAAAGTTCAAAAATATTGACTCATTATTAGATATTTTTATTAAATATCTTGGAAATGAGTCAGAATATTGAAAAAATGAATGAATACTTTTTTGTACAGCATAAAATTTTCCACAAAAAATGTTTCATTGATATTTTTGATAAAACCCATCTTTGAGGATAAAAAAAAAAATTGAAAAATAATAACGTTCAAAAATATTGAATTTCATTATTAGATATTTTTATTAAATATCTTGGAAATGAATAAAAATATCGAAAAAATGAATGAATACTTTTTTGTACAGCATAAAATTTCCCACAAAGAATGTCTCATTGATATTTTTGATAAAACCCATCTTTGAGGATAAAAAAAATTTTGAAAAATATAATGTTCAAAAATATTGACTCATTATTAGTTATTTTTTTTAAATATCTTGGAAATGAATCAAAATATCAAAAAAACATAAGAATACTTTTTTGTACAGCGTTCAATTCTCTACAAAAAACGTTTGATATATATTTTCCCTAAAATCAATCCTCAAGGATTTATCAGCGTTTTCAATTTTAGTATAATTGATCCTAATAAAAATCTATATAATTTATTAGTCAGGAAGTTTATTCATTTTTGTAGTGAACAAAAAAAATATATTTTTTTATGTTCAACAAAACTAAAAAAGTAAGTTTGGAAAATGCGTCAAAGTGGATTAAATTCCCTTTGGGGATTGATGATTGAAAAGGGACTACTTTGAACCGATAAATTGGCGGATCTTATGCTTATAGATCTTATATTCAACACATATACACATATATATATATATATATATATATATATATATATATATATATATAAAGTAAGAGTTTACGTCTAAGAATCACAGATTACGTGTTGAGATCGAACGTGGGGTTTCTCATTGAAAAGATTCTCTGGCTCTTGGGAGGCGAAGGGATCTAAGCCTAAACCTACGTTGGTATTCAAAAAGCCACTTATTTATATATATATATATATATATATATCCCCTTTTTATTTAACTATTTTTTTTTTTTTGGTCAAACACGTGACTTACAAATATACGAAAGAGCAGAGCAATAATGATAATAATAATAATAATAATAATAAAATATATAGTAGACTGTTCTATAGTCACACTAGACCCGTATGTTCTTCTTCATCTTCTTTTTCTTCATCTTGTTCTCAAAGTCTACTCTCATCCGTCATCGGATTGTTTGCCGGAAAACTTGAAAAGTCTTTCCGACCCTCTCTAATGTCACTCAACTTTATTTTTATTTTTTATTAAAAGAAAACTCTTTTTTATAAAACAGTAATTATTCATTTTAAATTTAAAAATATAATATTTAATTGACATTTGACACCCGATACCCGGGCTCCAAAACAGGAAAATTTGAATTTTTTGGCGGGAGGTTTTTTGAATATTGGTTATTTTCATTGATCATTATATAATAACAAATAATTTATTTGTATATTGATCAGAGTCAGACACCTAGTTGGTACGTGATTCAGTCATGCTACACATATTTCTAAACAACAAATATATACCGCCTTTTTCCTCTCTCTTTTGCGGTCTTGTTACGTGGCGCAACCCATCGGGTGGAGGACGTCTCGAGGCAAGGCCGAAAGATCTCTTATACACGTAATATATTTCCCTTTTATTTTATTTTTATTTTTATCTTTATCTTTCAAATTTTTTATAAATAATTGATGATAATAAATTTTAAATTATAATTCAAAAAATTATTTTTCGCGGGTAGAAAATTTTATTTTGTTGATTGAGGTATTGATTTATTTATTTGGGTTTTGAGTAATTGCTTGTCATTAAGTCGGATATAATATTTTATTACGTAAGAAATTAACTTTTGGATAATAAATTTTTTTAATTTAGATGAAAATTTTTTTGAGTCGATTTTTGAATTCTAGGTAAAATGATCCTAAAAAAAAATTTTTATTTCAATTTGTAAAAAATTCAAATTTTTTTTCGTATGAACTTAAGGATTTTATAGATCATTGAACTCAGGGTTAAATGACTCACTAGAATGTTTTTTTAAAAATCCAAATTTAAAACAAAAAAAAATAAATTTTTTAAATAGATCCAAATTTAAAAAAAAAAAAAAATTAATAAATAAATTTTGATCACATATATTTTTTTTTTTATATGAACTGGTGGATTTTATAGATTATTGAACTAGGGGTAAAATGATCCCCTAAAAATTTTTTTTTATAAATTCAAATTTAAAAAAAAAAAATTGTTTTTAAATTTAAAAAATAATTTTACATAAATATTTTCGTAAAATAATCCCTAAATTAATCAACCCCTTATAGAAATTTCAAAAAAAAAAATTAATTTTTTAAAGAACCGTCAAAAATAATTACTTCATAATTAAATAAAGTAAAGACAAATTTGTCAAGTAAATATTCGTTAAAATATAATAAAGAATCGCCCGGTAGGAATAATAAGACACTAGAGCGTATAATTGAGGTATGGAGTGTAAAAGAATAGAAAAAGAGATAGAAAAGATGAGATGAGATGAGAAAAGAAGAATCAAGTAGATTTTTATTCCCAGGCACCTACCAGCTGCCAGATTAAACAAACTCCGGTAAATATATATATATATATATATATATATATATATATACCCAAGTTGTACCTAGCCCATACAGGTAATCTTTTCAACTAGTTTAGCCTTTAGTATCGTGTATGGTGTTTAGTTGTATAGTTGATTTTATTTAAAACATAAGAATAGATCAATGGCGGTGATGATCATGATGATGATGAACAACTAAACAGGAAAGAAAGATCATCATAGTCATCGTAATTATCATGATGAGATCGAGAGGACCAACCAAAACCTGTTTTTTTGTACACGCATTAAATCTTTATTTTAAAATATATATGTTGATATTTATTGTATGGGTTCTATCTGTTATTTCAAAATTTACGAGCACTCGTTCCATTCGTTCCACTGACAGATCAGTCGATTTTATTATTACGCAATTTCAAATAATACTTAAACTTTTTTACTACTACTATATATATATATATATATATATATATATATATATATATATATATATATATATATATATATATATATATATATATGTGTGTATATTTTTATATTAGTATGAATTTATTAGATCATTGCAGTGGTTTTTCCGCTATTTTAATAATCGTACAACGGTTTTATTTTTGCATTGATTGTTTTGAATTGTTAGAAAAATTATTTTACTGAGAATTTTTTTTTTTTTTTTTTTTTTTTTTTTTTGTAAATTAAATCGGTTTAAATTATTGGAATATTATGAGTTTTTGAGATAATTTTTTTTAATTGAATTTTTTTTTTTATGAAACTTTTTTTTGGAGTAAAATTAATAGTACTGAAATTAGCCAAGGTCTAATAATTTTTGAATTTCTTTTAAAAATGTAGGATTTAAAAATAAAAAAATTTACAAAAATTGCACATGTAGCTTTTTTAATTTTCTACATGTGCATATTTTTAGTTTTTTTTTTTTTTAAACTAAATAATTAAAAAAATTTTAATTGTTTACAAACTTCGAATGATACTGAAATTAGCCATTTAATAATTTTCGAATTTCTTTTAAAAACATAACATTTAAAAATAAAAAAATTTTCAAAAATTGCACATGTAGCTTTCTTAATTTTCTACATGTGCATATTTTTAGTTTTTTTTTTTTTTAATTAAGTAATTAAAAAGAGAAATTTAAAAATTTTCAATTGTCTAAATTAATGATACTATTACACAATAATTTTAATTTTCAAAAAAACTTTCGAGTAATTTAATCAATATTTAAATTGCAAATTTTAGTATTTTTTTTAAATTTTCAAAAAAATCTGTCAAAGAAAAATACTGAGAACTTTTTTTTCTGTAATTTAACGTTAAATAATTTTAATATTTGCTGAAATAAATTAAAAAAAGCTCATTAAAAAATTAAAAAGACGGCATGTTTCTCTAAATAAAAATCTCAAGTTAAATTTTCCCAAGTCTCGAATGTTGAGCTTTTTAAAAAAGTTACTGTTGCATCTGATGTGCGGAGTAACTAAAAAAAGAAAGTACTACACCAAAAAAAAAAAAAAAATAAGTTTAAAACAGAGGAAAAAATATACGTGAGCATGACTACCCAACGCCGCCGCTTGGCTACGTACGGCTTTCATTAAGAAATCGTTAGCGTCATCCTCGTCCTCCTCATCACCATCAACTGCATCCTCTTAGCCCTTTTTTTTATATAAATATATATACATATATATACAACATCATCCTTTCCGCTTATTCTGGCTTACACCTGCAGCACTACCAGCATCACACACATATATCTATATATATATAACATGAAAGCCCTTCACATCAAATTTACAACTGCGTCTCTCCTCTGATTTCCAAAAATTTCTCAAGAGTCACTATCCTGTAATTTTCATTGAGAAAATACCGACATCCTTTTTATAATTTATCACTAATTATATACTACTCTATACAGTAAATATATACATATATATTTATTGACATTCTCTACCTTGAAAAAAAAGATTTCTTGACTCAAGAAAAATTTTTCATGAAATAAAGTCAAAAATTTTCCATGATCTTCAAGTTAATCAACGTCTTATAATTTTTGGATTGTTTTAAAAATGATAAATTATTAAAAAAAAAAAATATTTTAAAAAATTGCACTTATAGCTTTTTTAATTTTCTACATGTGCATTTTTTTAGTTTTTTTTTTTTTTTTGTGATTGACCTGTTAAAAAAAAATCCGAAAATTGCTGATTGTCTGTTAACATAAGGATCATTAGTTGATTGAAGTTATTAGACGTATAATTTTTGGAATTCTTTAAAAATGACAAATTGAAAAAATTGCACATATAGCTTTTTTAATTTCCTACATGTGCATTTTTTTAGTTTTTTTTTTTTTTGTAATTGGCCTCTTGAAAAAAAATCCGAAAATTGCTGATTGTCTGTTAACATCAGGATCATTAGTTGATTGAAGTTATTGAACGTATAATTTTTGGAATTCTTTAAAAATGATAAATTTAAAAAATTGCACATATAGCTTTTTTAATTTTCTACATGTGCATTTTTTCATTTTTTAAAAATTTTTTTATTTAAGTCGTTAAAAAAAATTTCCAAAATTACTACTTGTCTTCTAATTTCAGAATCGTAAATTTTCTTAAGACTAAAAATAATTTCTCGCCTAAAAAATTTTTTTTCACCCCAGAAAATTTTCATTTCAATTTCTCAGGACAAAAAAAAATTTTCTCAGGTCAAATGAAATTTTCGCAGCCAAAAAATCCTTTTACTCTACAGTAAAATTTATTTTTTCGCAACAAAAAAATCTGACTCCAAATTTAAAAAATAAAATTTTTATAAAATCAATCACTAGTAGACCCATCAGTAATAATTAGCATAATTCATTCTATAATTATAATGATAATAATAACAATAGATCAATTATTATTACAAAAATTCGATATTTAAGTCGCGGGCGAATCCGTTGGATAAATTTATCCCTATTTTGTGCGCAGATGGCTCTTCACTTGATAATCTAAGCATTGGCCGTGTTGGCGGTACACATATACACATACACATATATTTATATATATATATATATATATATATGGACACAAAGACGTTTTGGACATAAAATACGTAAAGCAATGGGCGTCCCGCTAAAAAAATCCTCCCCTAAGGCTCACTCTCATCTACAATATCGGACTTTTTCTCTTGATATATATCTATATATATGTAACGTTGAATACAAGGGATAACACCCCTGCTCAGTTTTACTCGATCAAACTCGTTTTTCGTTATCCGATAGCTGAAGAAAAAGATTCTCAATATTACAGAAAAAAAACTCAATTTTGTATTTTTTTTCTGTCTATTTTTATTTTAATTATAAATTATAAATATTGGAAGTTTATTACAGTTATTATGAGTCGTAAATGGTTTGAGAAAATGTATAAACATAAAATTAACATCTTTAAGTATAAAGAGAGTTACTGAGCTTGAAAGAGAGTTGAGTTTGCAATAAATATCAGGTGATTGTTGAGTATATATGTATATATATTTATATATATACAAAGTAATAATATTTGTGATAGTTGAGAAATTATTTATCTTTTGTCTTAATAATTAACTGAAGTTTTAATGACTGGCAATAAAAATAAAATTGAACATTTTAAATAATTTTTTTTAATTTGAAAAAATTTTTATGCCATACGAAAATTTATTGGTTGAGAAATTTAATGAGGGTTTTTTTTTTTTTTTTGATTAATTTAGAATTGTGAAAATATTTTTTTGAATTATTGCGTGGATTCAGTGACGCGTAGAGTGGGTTGATTTCAGTAATTTTTGGTCATTTTATGTTTGAGTAATTAATGTTGTGTATGTAATGTTAGGTAATGCAATCGAAGTATTTCGGAGTGTAAAAAAATTGAAGCTTTTGAATTAATGATATTGGGGATTTTTTGATGTCACCAATAAAATTTAGTTGGAATTTTTTTTAAAAGACATGAAAGCATTGATTATTAAATGACACCTTGAATTTACGGTTGAAGTATTTTTAATGACTAAAGTCGCGAAAAAAAATTTTAAATAATTTTTGTGAATTTAGTGAAAATGATAATCATAATTATTATTACTTATTTGAAGTAACTTAGTTTTTTTTTCAATAAACCAGTAACTGCATGTAACAGATTATTAACTCCGACGTGAAATGCTCTGCGATAAAAGTATTTTCCACCGACAAAAAGTTTTAAATAAAATTCAAAAAAATTTTTCCCCAATTAAATTCAAAAATTCCTTTTAAATTTATTTTTTTACTATTTTTATTTTTACCATTCTCGATTTTTAAATTACGCGCCATACAATTTAAATATTTTTTATAAATCTAAAAATAATTATTAACCAATAACTTTTAAACCCACGATTAAATTTATAATTTTTAAATTATTTTAATTAATTCCCTCAATAATTTATTTCCATAAATTTTTCCATCCCAATCATCAAACGTCCAATGACTTTCCATGAAAGAAAAAAAAATAAATAAATTACCACCCTAGCAAAATAATTTCCAAAAAATCCCATAATAAAATAAAAAAAATTTTATCAAACATTTTCTATCTGCCGCTCGTTAAATTTAAAAACTACTCGACAATATTTCCACCCTCTCATCGCCACTTTTTATATAAAATCACCGAAATTAAAGTACCAAAAAATATTTTCATTCATTACTGACCCACGACCTACGACCCGCGACCCGCGACTTGCGACGCACCAAAAAAAAAGACTTGACAGGTCAAGTTTCAATTTATTTTTTTTCTCGACACACAGAATCAAGTCGTGAAAAAAAAAAATTTTAAAAAGTAAATATCATACAATACACACGCCTCGAGTAATTCGTCTACAATTTAAAGATCCTTAAAGTTCTAAAGACCAGCGCTCGTATAAAAAAAATATAAAACCAAGACCAAGACGTAGACGAAGATGAAGAAGATGAAAGCGTTAAAAAAAAAAGTATTTCTCTCTTGTATTGACAAGCGTCGATTGTATCATTTATTTCGCTACCGTACAAAGTAACAAGGACAACAAGGACACCAAGGACCTAGTCGATTATTTTCATCATTTTTTTATTTTTTTTCTCAGTCCGTCTATTTTATTTTTTGTGAGGAGTTCATTCGTAAGGTTTATTGTGACACGGTCTTTGTCGACCACTTCTGGAAAATTGCGCGGGAAGAATGAAACGACATGAATAGAAAGACATCATCTGGGTAGAGGAGAGTAGAGGAGGAAAGTCTTCTTGATCGCGTTGGGCAATCTTGACCCCTCGGACACATGACTCTTTCTTATTTTTATATATCTTTTTTTCCACCTTATTATGTTACGTGGAAACAATATTTTACTCGTTATAAACCTATCCCACCATCTTTTACAACTCCCAGGCACTTAATCATTTTTCCATCTTCTTACTGATATTTTTATTCTCGGCCCTCTATTTTATTTATCAAATTTCTTCATATTTCATTAATATCTCGTTAAATAATGAAAATTTTAAAAAAACCAAAGAATACTTTTTTGTAGCGCGGAAAATTTCCTGTCTAAGACAATGATTTTGTTTTTCAAAAATTCAAAACCAAAGTCATATATTATATTTAAAATTTAAATTTTTTTGGCGGAAAAATTTAAATTTTGTTTAGATTTCACTAAATATAAAATATCTTGATAACTATGCATAATATCGAAAAAAACAATGAATTCTTTTTTGTAGAGTACAAAATTCTCTATAAAAATGACTCGAATCATTTTTTTGTAAAATTAAACCCCAGGTCATAAATCGCATTCAAAGTTTAAATTTTAAATTTAGCCAAAAAATTCTAATTTTTTTTTTCAATCTACTGTATGTTGAATATCTCGAAAACTAAGCGAGATATCGAAAAAGTAAAAGAATACAATTTTGTAGAGCGTTAAATTTTCTACAAAAAGTGTTCTTATAACTTTTGTCGTAAATCCAACTCCGAATCCGTAAATCGAATAAAAGCTCCGAAAACTCAAAAAAAAAAAAAATACCTTTTCATCTTCATGTGGAGTTGGCGGCGTAGGTGGCGTATACATACGCGGCGCGTATTCGCCAATCGAGGACGCACCACCCGTAGAGGAGCCCTGGCTCCTTGGCGGGCTCAAATCAGGTATAGCCGCATGATAATCCTGCAAACCAGGAGCAACAACACCCGTTGGTACTACCGGTCTATAATCCATCGTGCGTACCTCCATTTTGGTACCGTACGCGTAATTTGAGTAAACCAGCTTGAGGCCGTTTAACTAACACACTTTCATAAACTTTATATATATATATACATATATATATTACAATCAATTAAACAACCAATCAACAATTCATTTAAATTTTATTTAAACCAGTTAATTTTCCCGCTTCCAACACAAAAATTTAAATTTCGCGGTCAAATTCCCGCTAAAATCCACATTTTTATTTTTTTAATAATTTAAAAAAAAATAATTATCATTACTCTTGTAATTAACGTCCATCACTCAACACAGTCACTAAATGTTTAAAAAAAAAACAATAATCTTTTTTTCTAAAAAAAAATTTTTCACACAAAAAATTTTTTTATTCAATCACTCGCGTAAATATTTGTTTGTATATATGTGTTTTATATATATGTATATAAAATAAGATAGCGGGGTAAGTGCTCACCCCTTGGCAACTTTTTGCCGACTGAATGTTTTGCGCTGAGTCGTGAGTCGGAGACTCAGTAGTCCGCGGCAGTAGTTGAGGGAGCGTAGAGAGAGCGTGGTGTATATTCCCTACCCTATACCCAATATCCCCTTACTCTTTACCTTTCTTACTCAGTCATATATATATATATATATATAACACACAACTACAGCCTTAACTACTATGTTAGTAATCTTTCGTCTCTTTTTAATAGCTCCCCACTACGAGGTTTAAGTTCATCTACGTCGTCGTACTCGTCAGGCCTTCGTGTTCAATCCCTACCATTACCATCACATTTTTTTCCCTCTCTTTTTACCCATTAGTATGGGTATATATTTCTTTCCTCGTTACTGAGTCTTGTATACTCCCCTTGATAGCTGCTGTCTCGCTCGGACGCTTTTAAAGACTCGACGGGTGCTCACAAGAGGAAGAGGGACTGAAGAGAGTGGAAAAGCCCTGGGGAGGGGGAAATTATTTAAAAGAGTAAGAGAGTAAAATAGAGCAGTATGGTGATAGTGGGGGTGGGGAAAAAGGGGGGGAGTAATTAGTGTATTGTTCATTTTTTATTGGTTCGAGTTTTTTTTAGGGTAGGGTTTGATTTTTTTGAAAATTTTTTTTGGTAATATTTTTCAAGTTCAATGACGTTTTTTTTGAGGATTCTGTAACAGGTTGGATGGGATTAAATTTGCGGAAATGTTGGTTGGTTTTTTGTCGCGGGTCGTAGGTCGTGGGTCAGTAATGAATGAAAATATTTTTTGGTACTTTAATTTCGGTGATTTTATATAAAAAGTGGCGATGAGAGGGTGGAAATATTGACGAGTAGTTTTTAAATTTAACGAGCGGCAAGTAGAAAATGTTTGATAAAATTTTTTTTATTTTATTATGGGATTTTTTGGAAATTATTTTGCTGGGGTCGTAATTTATTTATTTTTTTTTCTTTCATGGAAAGTCATTGGACGTTTGATGATTGGGATGGAAAAATTTATGGAAATAAATTATTGAGGGGATTAATTAAAATAATTTAAAAATTATAAATTTAATCGTGGGTTTAAAAGTTATTGGTTAATAATTATTTTTAGATTTATAAAAAATATTTAAATTGTATGGCGCGTAATTTAAAAATCGAGAATGGTAAAAATAAAAATAGTAAAAAAATAAATTTAAAAGGAATTTTTGAATTTAATTGGGGAAAAATTTTTTTGAATTTTATTTAAAACTTTTTGTCGGTGGAAAATAATTTTATCGCAGAACATTTCACGTCGGAGTTAATAATCTGTTACATGCAGTTACTGGTTTATTGAAAAAAAAACTAAGTTACTTCAAATAAGTAATAAATAAATATGATTATCATTTTCATTAAATTCACAAAAATTATTAAAAATTTTTTTTCGCGACTTTAGTCATTAAAAATACTTCAACCGTAAATTCAAGGTGTCATTTAATTATCAATGCTTTCATGTCTTTTAAAAAAAATTTCAACTAAATTTTATTGGTGACATCAAAAAATCCCCAATATCATTAATTCAAAAGCTTCAATTTTTTTACACTCCGAAATACTTCGATTGCATTACCTAACATCACATACACAACATTAATTACTTAAAAAAAAATTTCTAATTAGACAAAATACTCATAAAAATATATAACCGTGTAATTTTCTAAAAATTTAAACTAAAAAAATCAGTTGCACAAAAACTGACAAATTTCCAATTTCTGATGATAAATTTACAATCAAAATAATTTCCAGCTTCTTCTTACTCAAAGCAGCCTCGAAATAAATAAAAAAAAAATTTCAAAAGAAATCGATGCGTCATTTTTTATCCATCACAAGGGGGTGGTACAAATTGGTCGGGGCCACTAATATTTTTAGTAACGCTCGAGTCAAACGTAAAATTATTTCTCGACGGTGTTAGTCTGGTCTGGGCTTACAAGTTTTCCATCATTCAAACTCTCATAGGAGCTGCTGTAGCTGCCACAAGTACTCTTACTAATATCTATCCTAGAATTTGTTGGCTTACAGTCCAAGTCATACTATAGGATTTAAGATCAGTGGCTCCGAGCTTGATGGTTAGGCAACAGCAGCAACAACAGCAGGCATCCGGGTGTGACGGTGCGTTTTCAATTCGATCGAGAAATGAGAAGAGAAGAGAAGAGAAGTAAAGAGAAGGATCCTGCGGTTCTCTGACAAACTGCTATCTATATATACTTTATATAAATTTTTATACACGACTACAGAAAACAGTCACGGCTCCCTGACTTCCATTGCTCTCAATACTAGTTTTTTTTCTTTTTATTTTTTAAACTCTCTATCTTTATTATTATTTTTTTTACTCTCGCGCTCTCTCCTTCTCTCACTGGCTCCATGATCCACTTGAGTGGCTTTTTACATTAAATATAACAGTCACTACTGAAGAATGTTTGTCGTTAAAAAAAAAATTTATTATTTTTATTTGGTATATATTATTGAAAATATATATGTATATATATATAGTCTGATTAATGATATTGCTGCGGTATTTTTGAGTGATAATCAATCTGATAATTTTTATTTTCCGTTTTTATAAAAATTAAAAATTTGAATTTAAAACTTTTCCCGCCAATTATTTGATTCGGTGATTTAAGGCAATATAAATTTTTTTTACATCAAACGATGGATGCATTTTGTAGTTTATTGAATTCTGCGTGCAAAAATGTACAATGAAAGTATTTTTCAGTGATAGAAAGTTTAGAAATATAATTTTAATAGAAAATTTTTGAATCACGGAAAAAACAGAGCATTTAAAATTAATAAATAACAGTAAAAGTGGAATCTGTGATCAATAATTAGTACTATTGTGTGCTTAATGCAAAGTAGTTTACTAATTTTTGTAGATTCCTAAAAACTACTATCAATTATTTCAAAAAGTAAATAAATATTATTACTTTTAGGTATAATACGTGACTTATTAGTGAAAGTTAATTAATTTATGGCATAATCTATTAAAAAGTAATGATTGGTCAAATTAAGAATTGCTATCTTAGATACTGATTTTTCCAGCCGAAAATTCCAAAAGTTACAAACTTTTATTTTATAAATTCGATATCACTGATCAATTATTTGCTTAAAATATCATTTATTCATCATTATAAATTAATTTGCAGTATACATAAATCGAATAAATGGTAAATAATAAAATGAAAAATTAGTATACTAGATACTGATTTTGTTGTTCATAAAAATACCGAAAATTTTAAACTCTTATTTTATAAATTCTATCCCATTGACTAATAATTAATATAAAATGTTTTTTATTCGTTATTATAAATTAATTTATTATATACATATATCGAATAAGTGGTAAATAATAAAATGAAAAATTAGTATACTAGATCTTTATATATTAATATGTATGTTTACTAATTTTTCGGTTCCTCATTTTTGAAATTTTTCTGTTTATTTGAATAGTAATAACTGTAGATAGCAATTTATCGATTCTTTTTCATATTAATTTTATTATACGAAATTACAAATTTAGCTTTTCAGTGTATCAAATTTAAATATAAATAATAGCCATTTTGTAATATATATAATGATCCTGGTTTGATATTAGTATCGAGTATACTAATTTTAAGTCGAAAATAAACTACAAACTATTAAAATTTTTAGGATTAATTTTTTTCGTGCAACCCCCGAAAAAAAACAAACCCTCAATAACCAAAACCCAAATTTCAAATCTCAGCTCAAAAAAACGTATCCTCTTACAAAGCAAAAAATCCACAAAAAAATATGACTTTCAGCGGCACCTTATAAATTTTTTCTATCTTACAATCGTCACAATTGACTAACCAAATTTTTCAAGCCATTATTATTATTACAACTTATTACATATCGAAATAGCCTTCACGTTTTTATAAATTTTTTTTTCCCGCCATTGTTTGAGCAATCGCACGTGACATTAAATCGAGTACACTGTCAGTCCCTCACAATTACCGCACTAACTTTGTTCTTATTTTATACATATATACATATATATACATATATATATATATTTTTTTTTTTTTAAATGAATGACCACGAGATTTGTTTTAAAATTCATCAAACAATTTTTTCCAACCTTTAGTCAGCCCCCACAAAAAATATAAAATAAATTAGCTTTTTATAACAACAAACTATCGATTGTCATCGTCACCTTTTATCCGTTCATTAGCTGACATTAAGGGCCGTTATACCGTCAATATAATTATAACCGCATTAAAAAAAAATTCAATATATTATCTAACAACAAAACTACAACTAATACGTTTATGAACAAAGATTATTGTCGTTGTTTTTGAACGTGATACTGTTAGCGTGAAAAATAATCTTCATAACGCTCTGATGCATTTTTGTCTATTGAATATATATAATGTCATACGCTCTATAGTTCAAATAGCCATTATCATTATTATTATATATATATATATATATATATATATATATATATTATAAATTTATTAACAAAGCAAAATATATATTTACTTGTTTCTTTATTGTTTTGCTCTTGTATTGTCTTATATATATTCATATATTTGTTTTTATATATATTTATGCATATAATTTATATATATGATGAAGAAAGAACAAAAGATATGGATGGATGATTTTAATCTCAAAAGGTGCCAAGGTGGTCATTTTTAAATGCGCGCGCACAATAACCTCAAAGTTGATATGTATCTATAGGAATTGTATGTATATATATATATATATATATTTTTTTTTTTTGTAGAGAATTGAGGTGACATTTTGTATACACTGAACTCGAGTGTGCAAGATGGAGGATTATGTGTCTTAATGGATAATCGTCGATAGCTTTCTTTAGTCGAAAAAAAAAAAAAAAAAAAAAAAAAAAAAAAAACTATGAGAATTGTGTAGATATTGTTTGTCTTTTGTGAATGTCTTGAGATATCACGGTTTGATACCTTCTTTATTGGGCATTGCGGGCTTTAGGTATTGCGATACGTTTTCTTTTTTTTCTCACGCTTGATTTAATTGCTGGGTTTAGAAAAAAAAAAATTTTAAGGTTTTTGTAGTTTTAAGTTTTTGCTGGTTATATATATGTAGATATACATAGGAAATTGGTCTAATATTGGATGTAAAGTTGGAGATTAATTAGGTTGTGCCGTCTGAAAAAACAATGTATGGATAAGATGTATAAAATCATATATGTTTGCAACAAAAAAATATATGATATATTATATTGTATATTATAAAGTCATATAGAGATTTTCGCCGACTTAATATAAAAATATATACAGTACAAAATATATGTATTCCATATATGTAACTTATGTGTTTTTTGTATGAAGTTATATATACATTTACATTTACCTTATAATATATTGTATTGATATATATCCTTTTATATTCAAAAAGTATAAAATTTTTATATGAAATGAAATATATGATAGCATATAATTTATATTATGTATGGCACCATATATTTTCTTTGTTATATTTAAGCATATATTTTATTCGGTGTATATATATGTATATGGGTATATATATATTCGCGTCAAATTAACTAATTTTGAAAATTTTATCTGCAATTTAAAGAGTATATTAAAATTTAGATCTAATTTAATTGGAGTCGGTCATACGAATAAGAAACTTTTTTTTCCATACACAATATAAATATATGTTTTTATATATGATCAGAATATATTTTTCGTATATGATAGAAATATATATTTTTATGTATGAAAAAAATATAGTTTTTGTATACGACAAGAATATATATTTTCATATATGATAAAAATATATTTTTGTATATGATCGACATATATATTTTATATATGCTAAACATATATGGACTCATATATGATGAATATTATGTTTTTTAATATAAAAAAAATATATCAGAAAATATAGTTAAATTCGCCACATATATTTTCTGATATTTATCGTATAGTTTTACATATATGTTATTTTCATACGGGGTAGTTTAGAATAGAATTTTTGATTTCTAAATTAATGCGATTTTTGTATATTAATTATAAATTTTATATTTTTTATTTACTTTTGATGCCCAGATATTTAATCTGTCCCAATAATAGACCACTAGAAATCTCGGTCCCAAAAATTCATTTAAAAAAAAAATACTTCAGTATGGAAAAAAATTTTCTATAAAAAATCGACTCACACGTTTATTCAAAAAAAAAAAATTCATATGAAATTGTGTTACATTTTAGCAATGGCTAACTCTTAGTCACACAAACGGTTCCCAATATTTTCTCAAGCTAAAAAACGTAGAATAAAACTCGGCCAATGTCCACCCTGTCCATCAAACAGCACCGTTACTTCCCCTAGCAATCCCGATCTTCCCCAAAAAAAACTCACCACCTATAACCACCGCGCCCCTATACAAATTTTTTTCCGTTCTTTTTTGCCGCGAAAAAAAAACCGGATTTTTTGAATGCCCATCAGCAGACCCTGCGTTCTCAAAAAATAATAATAATAATAAGCATCTGTGCCTAATCTGCATATGGTCCAAGTCTCTTCATCATGATCAACGACTAACATACGTACACTCATACACTCATACATACACATACTTCCCTTCATTCCATAACTTTTTTTTGTTTAACTCCCCACTACTTTTAATACTTTTTTAACTACTACTTTCATAACTATACACTACTTTTATACACACATATATATTTATATATATCCTTGTTCATCACTTGGACGCCCTAATTTAAAACCGTCCGATTTACAACACGTAGTACGACTACATAATTTTAAATGACAATGATCAAGGCTCTAAGAACCCAACAAGCCTGCGGCTGGGTTAAAAAATCTTTTATTTTATTTTATATATTTTCTTTCCTTTTTTTTACATACTATATATATATATATATATATATATATATATATATATATATATATATATATAAAGTTTTCAAATGCATCTGCACTTTTAATTCGTCAAGTCAACTTAAATGTTACGTCTTACATACATATTAATATATGTATATATATTTTATTTTTATTTTGGAGCGAATTCAAAAAATTCAGATTTTTGAAAAGTATTTTCTAAATGCGATAAATTAATAGTATATTACACATCTAGGGAAGTAAAGTAAGAAATGTCTCAGATCACATGTAATTGTTGGCCGAGGCAAAGCCGTTTTGCAAAGCGACGAAAGTTGACGCTTTTCGCCCGGAGGCGAGAAAAATTTTCATATAAGCTCGAAAGAAAATTTTGTATATAAATAAAGTGGTACAAAAAAAAAACGGCGGTTTTTTTAAAATTCGTATGAAAATTTTCTATTTCAATGCATTTGAAATTATTTTTATTGAAAATTTCATAGTTCGCGCCAAAAGTTCAAAAATCATATTTTTGATTTTTTTGTTTTACAAAAATTTTTACATATAATTCAATGATCCCCAAAAATTTTCAATTCAAAATTAGAATTTTCGAGGTCGCTCAAAAGTTTTCAAATTTTCCATCGAATTCAAATATTTTTTAAAAAATTACTTGTAGCATCGAGAATATATAATACTGATTTTTCTTGAAAAAAAAAATTACCAAAACCCATAAGAAAATTTCAAAATTCTTAATCGAACGAAATTTTTTAATGACATTGTAGTTAGCCGACGCTTAATAATTTTTGAACTTTTTTTTAAACAATAAATTATAAAAAAAAATTTTTTTGAAAAAATTGCACCTGTAGTTTTTAAAATTTTCTACATGTGCATATTTTTAGTTCTTCTTTTTTTTTGTAATTTATTCGTTGAAAAAAAAGTTCAAAAATTATTAAGCGTCGGCTAACTTCAGGATCGTCCTTAAGTTAACAATCAACAGCTTTGGATTTTTTTTTTAACAAATTAATGACAAAAAAAAAAAAACTAAAAATATGCACATGTAGAGAATTAAAAAAACTCTCTGTGCAATTTTTTCAGAAGATTTTTTTTTTCATAATTTATCACTTTAAAAAAATTCAAAAAATTAACAGACATCGGCTAATCAGTATCAACATTTTTAAATTATCATTTTTGAACGAGTGTCAAAAATCCGTTGAGCTGAATTTTTTTATTCGAGATAAAAAAAATTCGCTACCCTAATATGTATATATATATAACATAAATATATTATAATATAATATTATGTACTAAAGATGTGACGAGATGATCGATTACCGAAACCCAAAAGTTCTAAGTGATATACATATGTTGTCTCGAAATGTAACTTGATATGCAAATATTTAGGTCTTGTTAAATAAGAGAGAGATTAATAGTTTTGTCTAGGGTCTGAGACACTATTTTACGTTATTTTTCATCTTATTGTTGCTTATTATATAACATATATGAGTGATTGATACTATAAGTGATTCAAAATATAATTTCTTGTATTAATGCATTTAATCATTTGATATTTAATGGGCGAGACAAGAATTCGTGTGTGAGAGCATGTGCTTACTCATTTGTATTAGACTTAATTTTATATTTTTCTTGGGGTCGTGGGATTTTTTCCTTGGGATCTTATGGTGTAAACGTGAGGAGTGTTATGTAAGCTAATAGGAATGGGAATAGGAAGAAACAGATGGTTTTAAATTGAGGAAAACCGGAAGAAAGATTATAATCGAAATATCTGAGTACGACTATGGGTGCGGGTGTTTGTTATTTTACGCTTTATTTTTGTTTGTTTATTTTGAGGATCAGGAGAATGCGGTTTTGGTATGGGATAAAAAATAAAAGGATTGTTAAGGAAGATTTTATTGTTGCTTTGAATTGAGATTGTGCTGATTAGTTTTTTAGAAAATTTTATTAATGATGAGGGGATGAATGGATGAAATTTTTTTTACTGAGGTGAGGAAAATTATTATTTTTTTTTTTTGTTAATTATTCGAATTGAAATTTGATATTTTTTGGGAAAGTAGTCAGAGTTATGAGTAATTTATATATTTACATATATATAAATTTTTTACGGGTGTCTGATTTTGTTTCGATTTTGAATTTTTTTGTGACTGGGTCATATTGATACCGAATGTGGGGGCTAAAAAAATTGTAGTGAAAATAAACTCACTGTTGACATATAGGTCTTAGGGGTCCTCCCTCACCCCCTACTTTATAGATTCAAATAGATAATTATCCGATTGCCAGCCTTATTAGTATAATTATTTTTTAAATTTATTGTTAAACTAAAATTTTAAAAATTCATATGATAATTTAATGACGTAAGGCGCGATAAATAAATTATTTTTCTTTCGGAAAATTATCACTCAATTGTGAGATGAATAATTTTTTGGAAGCTAAGTTTTTAAGGAGGATGACAAAATAATTAAACTGAAAGTAAATATTGTTTTTTATTTTTTGGGTAAATTGCCAGAGTTACAAGGACTCTATATATTTAAATAGATATTGTTTTATTAAAAAATAATGGCGAGCTAAAAGGCCTGAATTTAGGCGCCTCAGGTTGTAAATCAGCAAATAAACTTCATGTCCAAGAGTCATTCAGATAAATAATTAATTATAAAACTATTTGAGATAAAAACAAAAGATAAAACGTCCAACGCTCGTTGTCACTTTTATCGATAAATTTAAATGAGGCCCCAAAATAAATATCATCCCTGTTATTTAAATGAACCAATCAGTGCTCGGCTTACACTTTATTTTATTATTTAAACAACAACAATATTAAAATATTTAAATAAAAACAGGACGAGTCGGGGCTAAATGGCCAGCGGTCAGATAAAATCGATTTATAATTATTTAAATTTAGTCAAACAATAACTCATTAAATAAAAGTATATTTATTTAAAATCTAAATCACCGAGGGCCTTAGAAGGAAATTAATAAAATATAAATATTGTAATTTATGTTTTTTTTTTAACGGAAAGACGGATTGGTAGCGGTCATATTCAGACACACAAATAAATAATCTGCCGGGACTTTTATTTGTTTGTTAAATAAAATCAATAGCAACTCGTTTATTAATTAAGTAAATAATTATTAAAAATCAACAGACCATCTTCCAGCTTCTCCCATCAGCTCTATTTAAATATTTATTTATTCTCAAAATTCACCACTCGCTCGCAATATTCATTAAACGTAAAATAAAATCCCAATTTTTCTAAAATAATTATTTACAGCCTTCTGCAAACATTGAATCATAAATTACATGAAATCGTACCTCCGTAAAATTTTTTTTCACTCTTTCACCCAACTCTTCTCCATTTAAACCCTATCTTTTTATTATATTTACACTTAAAAACTAAATTTACCTACGGTAAAGTCCTACTGAAAAAAGGGTTAAAAAAAATATTTTGACAATTTCTACCAATATCTCGTTCTGGCTCTAAAAATATGATTTTAAAATTTTTCCAACTTAAAAAGGGTTAGTCCTTTTAAAAGCAAAACTCAGAAGGGTTGTGTCTTTTTATTGTTTTATTACTTCAGTACAAAATACTTTTGATGCATTACAAAAAAGTAATATATCATTTTTGGTAAAAATTTTTCCAACCTTTTTGCTGTGGGCTTTCTTGCGCTCTCTCTGTATTGTAAGAAAGTGGTCGCTTTTGCTTCTTATTTTTATGTTTTTATTGGGGTACTTTAAAAATATGAGAAAAATAGAATTTTAATATGGGTAGATAAAAAAAAATACCAACAAATATGGACAAAGTACCAACAATAGAAAAAAAGGTTTTAGTTTACGGGAAAGGATATAAACTAAAGGATTAAAACATTTTTTCTCCGTTTGGTTTACTTAGGGTAAGAGTGTACCTAGTTATTGTAAGTAAACACTCAGATGACGATGAAATTTTGAATATTAAGGATGATGTGAAGTGAGGGATAGGGAAGAAGCTGAGGAGAGAAAGAGAGACTGCGAGAGACCGAGAGGTTGAGAAAAATTTTCGGAAAAATTTTTTTATTGCGGTCTATTCTTACCGGCGGTAGGGATTAACGTAATTTGTATTGTAATGAGTAATTTTTAACCTTCGGTAAATATTTTTCCAAGGACTTTTTTTTTTTTTAATTTTTTTGATATTTTTAACACATAAATTTTTTTATTTTTTTTTTTTAAATTTCACTGACATGAGAAAAAAATTTGAAATTTTTTTAATAAAAATTTTATAAAATTTTTTGACATTTCATAATTGAAAAATTAATAAATTTCTACTGAAAAAAATAAGGTAAAAATTTTTAAAATTCAAACTGTCAGAATTTTTTTCGAGACCCGAAATAATTTTTAAAAATTAATTGTCTCAAGTATACATTAATTTTTAACCCTCGGTAAATATTTTTCCGACTTTTTTTTTTTTATTTTTCTGATATTTTTCATGTATGAAAATTTTTTTTTTAATTTTATTGACGTTTAAGATAAAAATTCATGATGGTAAAAATAGGGGAGATTTGTTATTTTTAAAAACTTTTGAAATAATTCATTGAAATGCTTATAAAAAAAAAAAATAAAAAAATGCATGTGTAGAAAATTCAAAATTCATTACGTGCATTTTTTTTAAATTTTTTTATTTTAATTATTTAATTTTTTTATGTAATTTAAAAATTCTCATATGTCTGCTACATTATGATACTGAAGTTATCCGACTAATAATAAGTTTTGGATTTTTTTTTAACGATAAAATATAAAAAAAAAAAAATATTTAAAAAATTGCACCTGTAGTTTTTCAAATTTTCTAAATGTGCATTTTCTTAGTTTTTTTTTTTTTTTGTAATTGACATAGAGAAAAAAAAATCCGAAAATTACAAATTATCTGCTAACTTCAGGATCATTGCTACATTTACTCTCATAAAAAATTCATCTTTTTTTCTCAAAAATTTTATAAAATTTTTTTTGACATTTAAATAAAAAATTTTTTAAATTTTCTACTGAAAAAATGAGACATGAAAATTAAAAAAATTTAAACCGTCACAAAATTTTTTACGGGCCCGAAATAAATTTAAAAAAAAATAATTATCTCAAGTATAGATTACAATTTTTTTGTCCCTAATCAGCTTCCATAGAAACTTACATCCATACAATAATCCAATTATCAGAAAAAAATTTTTTCCTCGTAAAAAAATAAAATAATAAATAAAACGCGACACTTTTTCGTAGGTCACAGATAATCTCAGTTCACCAACGGTCAGCGACTCGCGATAGAGGCAAAAAAAAATGTTGCACAAGCCTCCATCTCAAGATATCCATTTCATATTTATTTTCTTCATTTGTAATTTCGGTTCCTAAAAATTTGAACTCCCTACCTGCCACTTATCCACCAAAAAAAATTTTTACTTGCATTCATCATCCGCGAACAATCTGTTGATTCAAAAATTCTATCCAATGACATGCAGTAAATTTCTCTCGAGCTCGTAGGTCACTAACGGTCAAAATTTTTTATCCACTAGAATTTTTTAGACACACGTGTGATAAAAAAAAACAACCCCCAGAATCTATGAACCAACTTAACAAAATAAAATTGTGGCCCTCGTTCTTGTCCAGAGTAAAAAAATCTCACGACATGAGTCGACTTTGATGTTAAAATTACACTCGACTTGAATAAAATTTTCTAAAAAATAATATGAGTCTTTGTGCATAAATTTATCGAGGGTTTTTTTTTTTGTGTGATTTCACGAAAAGACTCAGTCATGCCTTGTCTACTTAAACTTACTGTGCACATAATACGAATATTTAAATAGTGAAGTCGAGTAGCGTTAGGGTCTAGGATGGGGTCAAATTATCGATTTATTATTATTATTATTATGCTGAAAAGTTTTGCATAATGGGTAAGAAGACCACAGTCTATGAAAGGCATTTAATAGTGTAGGGAAGAGGTCAGTTGAGGTTATGGGAACCCATGGGGGTCCGGTGTGGGCCTCACGGGCCTTAGCGCTCCCCACTCTCCCATGCCCTAGGGGTCAGTTTTCTCAGATTGTCACCAGCTGGATTTCTTATTTTATTATTCTTTTTCTTTATTTATTATTTTTACCAACATACTTTTTTTTACCCATGAAACATATTTATATACTTTATCTGCTTTTTTTTTTTTTTTGATGATGATGGAAAAAAAATTTGAGCATAGAAAAAACTGAGAAAATAATTGACAATTGAGATAGAATTTTATATGAACACAGATATATATATATATATATATATATATATATATATATATATATACATATATATATATATGTTTTTAATTTTTATCGGATGATAATTAGGTCAATAATCTTTAGAATTTTTAATTGATTGATGACAGGGGACTAAAAAAATGTGATACTAAAAACTTGAGGTCGTGTGAAATTGATAAGAAAAGTTTTATCTTTTTTTTTTATATTTATAGCTTTAACTTTTTTTTATCGACTGTAATAAATTTGAATTTTATTTATTTATTTTTTTCCAAAATATTTAATAAAACTTTTTTTTCCGTCAGTCCAAGTAATTGGGCCAGTGTCCATTATTAGGTCACATTGGTCTAATTTTTGGGACCGAAGTAATATTTTTATGTCCTCTAAAGATTTACAGAGTAAAATTTTTAAGTAGTCAATAAAATAACCTGTAAACTAGTAAAAATGTGTGAATTGACTCTCGATGTCAATGCACTGAAAATAATCAAGAAAACAACATTCGAAGTGAAATCAAAAACTCACCTGTGAAAAATCAATTGTAGACGTAAAATAAAAATGTATTACGTGGTCGATGAATGAAAAAAAAAAAAAAAAAAATAAAAGAAAAAAACATAAAGAAATGTATAGAGGGGACTGCGCGTGTCATGGACCGCTAAACACTGAAAATCTTTAAGCCTCGTACATTAGTCGGCTTTCTTTCATTATTATATATTTTTTTTTATTATTACATACTATAATAATGATAATAACAATAAAAAAAAAAGTAAACCCCTTTTTGGTTGTTCATCATTCAAGTAACGACACAGATTCGATACAACTCCCTGACTCTCGCTTAAAAGCTTTAATATATTTTCCGATCTGTAACACCTATTTTCTCTCTATAGAGTAGAAGCGCACACGAGTCCCTTAAATAGGAGTAAAAGGTAAAAGGGTTATATGAGGCCCAAAAATAAAAAAAAATTCACGAACCAATTTGTGTATTGAGCTACAATTTAATAAAAAAAAAGGGTGCGGGCTAAAGATTTAGGTCGATAGTATTGTCGGTTGTATTGAGCTATCACAATATTAAGGGGGCCCGATTACAGGTGAAGAAGCAATTTCGGTGGTAGGGGTAACGAGAGAGTAGAGTAAGGCCCCTATTTTATTGTTGAAAGGGTTGACGTTTTCTTTTTAACGTCTGGTTAGTGGATCTATTGATTACATCGACGTTAGAAGCAAACTTAACCCCACAATCGTTCCCTTTTCATTATGTCTGTTTTTTTAATACCCACGCGCCTAAGCCACGACAACGAGGCCCCGAATACCCTCCCCTATCAGTCCCAATCAACAACTTGACTCTGTCAATAGCTTTTTTTAACCTCACGTGGTTTTATTGGCTGGTTTATTTTTTATTTTTATTTAAACTTGACTTATGGCTGCTGATGGGACTGCCTGTATTTGGGCCTTATTAACGATTGTGATCTCAGTGTGTCGAATTGTCCAAACAAGTAAACAACCGAGCGGAGTCGGGCAAGGGAAAGTCTGTTTGTGGTCGGCGACGGGGGTGGTCAAGCGTTAGGGCCGTAAGTCCCTTTTTTCTTTTGGTCAAATAAATCTTCAAAGACACCCGGATCGGTAGCAAGTGCAGAACATCTTCATTTCTATGTTATAGATACTTTTAGAAGACTGTTTTTTAACAATATTTTGTGAGTCCCAAAAATAACATATGATATAGAAGTTTTAGATATACACTTCTTACCTTTCTTATAACAAAAACGAATTAGATTTTTAAGTTAAGGCCCAAAAATGCACATAGGGCCCAACTTTTGCCATATTGAGATGAAAATTGATTTTTTACGAAAATTAATTTTTCTATTTTAATATGAGGTCATAAATGAGATGAGGCCCAAAACTCTACATAAGGCCCAATTTTTTACAGTTTCATAAACAATTGCCGATAATTGTCATGAGAACATTAAACCGAGGTATTTTTCTATATTTGTTGACTTGTGAAGATAGAAAAAAATATTTTTTGGGCCTTGTAAGTGTCAATTTTTATTTGAATGTTGCATTATGTGAATGAAAAGAACCGTGTCGTGTGTATGATGAAATTACCACGAGAATAAAAGCCATCAAAGTCGTCTGTCATAAATACAACACAAGAAAGTCGTGGATCTGTATATATAAGTCCCAAAAGTTTTTGGAGACCGTATTAGACGGCGGATTATTCATGCCGGTTCCAAAGTGATGTATAGTATGAAAAAGGATCGCGTGCACGCGGGTGTCAGTCTTCTCAGCGTTGCAATTGTGTATCAGAGTATAGAGAGAGAATCTGGCCCCGGGGAAATCCTCGGTGAATGCGATGAAATAAAAAAAACTCATACTGGGTCTTATTGTCCGTTAAGGCCTAGAAAACATCTGTAATCCGTTTAAGTGTGCAAATTTGGTATTGATGCATTGACTGGATGTCTGCACCATCAAAAATTTTATTCTTTAACATCTCAAAGTTTTACAATAAGGCCCCGGGAGTGTCTATATACACCTACACAAAATGAGCCTTATGATCATCATTTTTATACTCAATACAATAACACCCATATCACTTAAATTCATGTATTCTAGTATTTCGATTTATCGGTATTATCGATTTAATTTTTTCTAAGGCCCATTTTTAGGGGCCCGTTGAATAATATTCTTTCAAGTCAAAATTTTTTTTATAGTTTGAATTGTTTTACACTAAAACTACACGTTTGTTTATCCATGGGGCCCATTATCTGGACACGCAAGATAAGGCCCCTTTCGCCTTTGATCCCGCATGAGGCCCGAAGTCAATATGAGCTAGCAATCGAGCTTAATCAAAGTTTAATTTTTATTTCGCCAATATGACTACCCTATAAGGCCCATTCATTTTGGGCCTTACCATTCCAAAACAAAATCAGTAATCAAAATCTCATAAAATCTATAAAATAAATTTCAATAATACCTTAAAAAAAATAGGTCTTAAGACCATCTATTGAAATTGGGCCCAATGTCCGTTAGCTGAAAAAATTTCAAACAAACCATTCCTCATTCCAAACACAGTTCTTTTATCTAGCTTTTATATTTTTTATTATAATATACCCTTGTACTAAATTCTTATGCATGAGGCCCAGCCGGACAAGCCCCCTTTCCGGGGTTGAATCAGGCGAAAAAACAGCGAAAAAAACAACACCATGTGTTATTGCTGGTCGTCAAGCGGACTACAATTTTCTGAACATATCTAGAGGAAACGCTCCTTCCTTTTTTTTTTATACTTTTTTTTTTATTCTAAACTACTCTCCCTTTTTTAGATACTCCCGATCTCTTTCCCTTAAATTCTCTTCCTCATGTATACATACTGATGCACAAAATCTATATCGAGGGGTGGATACGCGAGCGCGAAGGTGAAAAAAAATTTTTTTTTTACTTAAAGCTGCAGCTATTTTTATTTTTTGTTATTTAATAGTCAGCGTATAGTGTAGGGAACACACCAGCAACTGGGCATGTGGGCATTGAGACCCTTCTTTTTCCGCATTTTCACTAAAAAAATTTAGTAATAAATTTTGCTGGGACTCTGATGGACGTATGGACGTGTCTATTCCTCAACCACCTATGAGTCGAGGGATAAAAAACATATAAAGAAAAAAAATATCCGTTGCACGCGTCTAACGATCACGCCAAATATCGTTACTTACTTTATTTATTTAACTTTGATTTTTTTATCTGACATATGGGGGGAAAAAACTGATTTTTTGGAAAGGCAACGAGGGCTTAAGGGCTGAGGATAATTTTTTATTGGCTCAGTTGGGTTATTTTATCGCTTTTTTTACTTTTTTTTTTCACGGTTTCGGTAAAAAAGGTGACGGCACGCGCGCGACTCGAACGTTTCAAGGGGTTATAACACACACTATTCATTTTTATTTTTATTGTTATTATTTTTTTACGCGGTACTCGTGTGTCTGGCACACGCGGCTATTACACGCACTCGGTGGAATATTAGCCGCAACAAAAAACTAACTTTTTTATGAAAACTAGAATTTTATATTTCTGCAAAAAATTGTTAATTTTTAAGTCAATTTTTTTCTTACATTCTTTTGATAAATATATTATATAAATATGTGATAGTATTTGTGGGTAAGATAATTTATTTTTTAAAAAATTTCAAAAAAAACCGCGGGTGGGATTCGAACCATGAACTTCTGAAGGCAAAAAAGCGAATTAGAAATTTAAGAAAATATGTACTGGCGATTTTGCAAAAAAAATGGAATCTGAATTTTTGGGTCTAATTTTTAAAGTTGAGGTCAGATGGTCAGAAAATTTTTTTTGTTTATTTTTGTGAAATTATTGAATATTTTAATTTATTGATTGATTTCTTGGTCAATAAATTCACACAATTTAAAAATTATTTTTTATATTTAATAATTTATTGGAAATTTAATTTTTGATACTAAAATATACGAAAAAAAAAAAAAAATGAAAAATATCGTGGCCAAGAGTCGAACCGCGGACCTCAAACTAACAAAACGCAAATCGCGCCTTAGAACTTAAGGAACAAATTTCCAAAAATTTCTTAAAAACTGAAAAAACTTTTCTAGAAGTTGCTCTAGTTTTGGAGCTGGCATGAAGTCTGAAATTTTCCAAAATCATGTGAAAAAAATATTCAGCCTTTTGACAATTTTGCCACTCGTTTTCAGACAACTATTTTTCGAAAAATTTTTTTCGGCCACAACTTAAATTTACTCCTTTCCCAGACTCAGGGCTCAGAATTTCAAAGCATGGTTTTTGCAAAATTTTCGTAAATAACTCAGATGTTAAATATGAGATTCAAAATCATTTTTTCATATATTTGGTCATTATTTTTAAGTGACATACTTTTGGCATCGAAATTATATCAATTTTAATTTAAAGGAATCAAAAATAAAAAAAAAGTTTCCAGAACTTGAGGTCTAATTTTGGAGCCGGCATAAAATGTTTGAAATTTTTTTTTGTATTTTCCAAAATCATGTGAAAAAAATATACCGCCTTTAGACAATTTTGCCACTCGTTTTCAGACAAATTATTTTCCAAAAATTTCTTTTAACCACAGCTCAAATTGACTCCTTTCCTAGTCCCAGGACTCGAAATTCCGAACCATGTTTTTTGCAAAATTTTGGAAAATAACCCAGATCTCAAATATGAGATTCAAAATCATTTTTTCACACTTTTGGTCGTTATTTTTAAATGACATACTTTTGTCATCGAAATTATGTATGAAAAATTTTTGATTTGAAGGCATCAAAAAAAAAAAAACTAAAAGACGGCATCTCATATTTCCCAAATGATAGGGCGCATCACCGAAAAAGCTAAATATATATTAAATTTGAAGTTTTCTTTGTAACAAAGCCGTCTTGTATCTTTCTATTAATCACAGGAAAGTATAATCACGATGTGATTTGAACAGTTTCCGGTTCCCATTGGGCTAAAAATAAAGAATCATTAAATCAGGTGGTAGAAAGGTCTCGGAGTGAAAGACGGGACCGTTTTTAAGATTGATTCGCCTTAATGACGAGTCGACTTTTTAATATATATATATATTATATATATTTTTACTCCACATCGAATGTATCTGTATCCGTATGTATTGTTATTATTTAAAATATTTTCTCCCACACAAATTAAAACTCCGTGGATCCTCGGTCCGGATCAAAACTTTACCTGCCGGGCAGTGGCTCAGTAGCCCTCGACATCTGGTCAGATTCTGTTTCACGATCAAAAAAACATTTTTTTATACAAAGAAAATATCCGTAGATCCACTGAACATTTTTTAATGCAACACCATTTGGGCCTTATCAAATACTGGGAAGTTCTTTATATATTCACTCTACTCCCTCGCAACAAAAAAAAATTTATAAAAAAATCCCCCTTATTTTTTTATTAATTTTTTTTTTTCACTTAAACTATAAATAAGTTTGGTTTGAACAGCTTTTCATTAACAAAAAATATGCAGGTGGCTCATTTTATTTTTTAAGTGAATTTTAAGCCGTCAATTAGAGGCACGGGGTAAATTGGGCCAAAAAATTTTTTTTACTAAAAACAATTAATTGTTTCATATATTTATGCAAAATATATGTAATAATTAAGTTCTATAAAAAATATCGGGTAAATTGGGCCTCAAAATTTAAAAATAGAAAATTTATTCAAAAATAATTTTATTAAAATTTTTGATCAAATAATTGAAAATATTTTAGAGAAATTTTGCTAAAAAAAAATTTACTGGTCCATCTTGCCCCTAGCATAATTTTTTCAATTACTGGGTCATAAAAAAATTAGACAAAATTTTCTCTCTTTAGAATAATTTAAAAAAAAATTTGGTATGAAAACAAAAAATAAATAATTAAAATAAAAAATACGGGCATTGTGTATAAATTAATGAAATATATATAAGTGGTATATTTTTACCCCTGATTTTGTGAGATGAATAACAAGATGAAGAGGAAGCTAGTGAGGGGGATTGAGAGGCTGGAGAGGATAAAACTCACTTCCTAGTGTAGTGTAGTGTAATGTAATGTTGGTCGTCTATATATATGTATAAGTATATATAGGGATGGTGGCCCTTAAAGTCAGGTTCCCATGCCCCCGGGCTTTACCATCTTTTTCTATTCATCAGCCGTATTCTTTTTGGCTCCCTGGAGGCTGCGTGCCACCTGTCCCTAAGTCTGGACCCATCAACACGAAACGATTTCAGATCCTACATAAAGTATATCTACATACATATATATTTATAAGTGGATAAAATGAGAGCAATGTCTTCCTGCTTGTATTGCTTTCGACACACGTTGAACTACGTTGGCGGGCGATGTAATAAATATCAATACAAGTACACTAAAAATTCATATTCAAATTTTGACATTTTCAAAAAAATTATCATTATTAATATTAAAAGTTCTATAACTCGGGAACTAATTGAAAAAAAAAATCGGTCTTGAAGAATTTTATTCAAAATTTTGTCGGCCACAAATTTTGTTTGATATATTTTTTTGATATCTTTGATATTTATTGAGATATTTATAATTAAAGACAGTATATATATCAAATAAATTTTTGATCTTTTGATTATTAATCTTCAAAAATTCATAACTCAGAGGGAAATTGATATAGCAGAAAAAGTCATAAGAAATTTTTTTTGAAAATTTTGTCAGCTACAAATTTGGTCTAAAATATTTTTTTGATATCTTTGATATTTACTGAGATATTTATAATTAAAGACAATATATTTATCAAAATAAACTTTTGATCTTTTGATTATTGATTTTCAAAAATTTATAACTCAGAGGGAAATTCATATAGAAGAAAAAGTCATGAGAAATTTTTTTTGGAAATTTTGTCAGCTACAAATTTGTTCTGATAAATTTTTTTGATATCTTTAATATTTACTGAGATATTTATAATTAGACAATATATTCATCAAAATAAAATTTTGATTATTAGTTTTGAAATTTTACAACTCGAGGAAAAATTAATATGAAGGAATAAATCATGGCTCATTTTTTTGGAAATTTTGTCAGCTACGAATTTGGTCTGATACATTTTTTGGATATCTCTGACGGTTATCAAGATATTTATGCTAGAAGAGAGCAGTAACGTTCTAAAAAAAAGTACGAAGAATTTTAAATTTATAAAATCCTACGAAAGACGATAATAATAATGATGATAATGATGATGATGATGATGATGATGATGAAGAAGCCATAACGGGCTCAGTGATGATGCGTGACAATTCGAATTTTGACGCAATTACCTCCTAAGTCACGTGATACCACGAAAGGAAGTAGTCGAAATCGCCGGTCAACGTTCATTCAACTCTTCCATTCTTCCATTTATTTTTTATCCTTGTTTATTTTTTAATTTTATCCACCTACTTTTTATTATAGCCTTCTTTCACTCGGCTCCACCTTCTCCGTTTTTTTTTACCATCATTTTCTCGGAGCTCTGGATCGCGGCATCTTCTGCTCCAGCATCAGCTCAAACTCCAGATCCATCAGATTTTTTTTCTCACCGTCGACTCGGATCCGAAATTACAGCTAGTGTAGCGAGAGCGTAGTAAATGCTACCGGTTAATAGTAACTTGCTCTCCTTTCTCTTTTTTTTTTTTTTTTTTTTTTTTTTTTTAACCACAGTCTTTTATTGTAAATTCCAAAAAAAAAAAAATTTTTTTATATTTACTATTTTTAATAAATTTAATATTTCTCAGGCGCGTGGCCGGGTCTTTTTTTGTCGAGTAATCGAACGTTCACTTGAAATTTCTAATAAATATTTTTTGTTTATTTTATTTAAGTGACCTTGTGATCCTTGAGTTTCGGTAATAATTTTTGGTAGTTTGTTTTTTTATTTTTTCTCAGTTTGGTTTTTTTATTTTTTACTGCTCTGGTCACGACTAACGAATATATATGGGGACCCCGCGGGGCCTGGACCCCAGGACAAGCTGACGAGACGGTAGCCGAATCCCTTGGAAATTGAGTAGCTATAAAATTAATTATCTGACGTACTTTATCGCTGCCCGCCGGATATGCGCCTCGATTGTGCTGGGATTAACCACACATAATAATAATAATAATAATCATAATAATGATAATCATAATTATGAAAAATATGTAATTTTCTAAAATATTACCGTCTTATCACGCATTTGGATAATCAAGAATTCTATTGATTATTTTGTGTTTATCGTGGCTTGTTTTACTTATATTATATATTGAATACATATATATATATATATATATATATATATATATATATATATATTTTTGTTCTTCGTGGTAGAAAATTGAAAAAAATTCAAATTAGGTTTTTTTGATCGTTGATAACTTGTGAAGGAATGAAAATAAAAAAATGGGGCTCAAAGGATTTTTTTGGAAATTTTGTCAGCTACAAATTTGCTCTGATTAGTTTTTTTGATATCTTTGACCGTTATCGAGATATTTATAATGAAAGATAATGATATTTATAATGAACTCAAATTTTGAACTTTTGATTATTAAAATAAAAAAATTCATAGCTTGTGAGTAAATTTAATTTAAGAAATGGGACTCGTGGGATTCTTTAGGAAATTTTGTCGGCTACAAATTTGACTTGATTAGTTTTTTTGATATCTTTGACTGTTATTGAGATGTTTATAATGAAAGACAATGATATTTATAATGAACTCAAATTTTGAACTTTTGATTATTAAAATAAAAAAATTCATAGCTTGTGAGTAAATTTAATTTAAGAAATGGGACTCGTGGGATTCTTTTGGAAATTTTGTCAGCTACAAATTTGGTCTAATTCATTTTTTTGATATCTTTGACCATTATCGAGATATTCGTAATAAAAAATAATGAAATTCATAATGAACTAAAATTTTGAACTTTTGATTATTAAGATTCAAAAATTCATAACTCGTGAGCAAATTAAAATAAAAAAATGAGTCTCATGGCAATTTTTTCCAAATTTCGTCAGCTACAAATTTGACCTGATTAATTTTTTTGCTATCACCCGCCATTTTTGATATATTTATAATTAAACAAAATTTCTCCCAAAAAAACTTTCAAAATCTTGAATTGGATGATAAAATATTTCACAATAAAATTTCTAGCGTCGTTTGATTGAGGCTCACTCGTTTGATGTATATGAGAGGGTCCAGTTCACAGTAGCATCGAAATAATCTCAAGAAATAAAATGTATGTACCGATGTATGGACGTTGAACCTTTTCCTAAAGGCATCAAAAACAGAAATGGATGGACAGACGGTTACATAACTTGCTCGGGCATTGTATGTTGACGTACATTGACGCACATGGGACTTAGAAATTTAGTACATAGACTAGTAAATGGGGTATCATGTTCAGTCTCTAAGGCTTAAGGACTTTTGTTTGGCGTGGGAGGCTGTCGAGGAGCCCATGGGGTCTTGAAGAGCGACCGAGATCAAACTTCTCCTTCTTTCTCTCTCATATCATTACCATTTATACTCATACCCCCATTTTCTCTCTCTTTTCTTTTATTTTTTCTTTACACACTCACATTAGGCACCTGATCCGACCTTACCCAACCTTATACCCAATCCCCTAAAAACCCTATTCATACTTTTTTAAGACTCTTCAAAACGCATTTCTTGTATTATGGGAACTTTCTTAGACATTTGATTCTGCTTTTAAAATTATCTGAGTGTAAATTTTCATATTTACTAATTTTTTATCCATTTAAAACTACCTTTGATAATATTTCATATATATTTCATATTATTCTCTCAAATTCACTTTTTTATAAATAAATAATCTATTAAATTTTTTTTTAAATTTAAAATTGAATGAAAAAAAATTTCCTCAAAATTCAACCCACTGATTTTTTATTTCAGTAAAAAAGTCAAAATTTTTATTTTTTAAAAAAAAATCGTTTAAATTCGTAACAAAAATTCAAAAATTTTTTTTTTTGAATAATGAATTTCATGTAAAAAATACTCTGGCCGAATTTAGAAGCTTCAACATCTTGATTAATTATCAAAATATTTAAATTTCAATCAATATCAATTTTTTTTTTTTTTACAAAAAAAAAACTTTCATCGGGATTCGAACTTCCGGCCTTTTAATTCATAACCTCATTAAATTAAATACCTCATAAATATACATACCAAATTTTTATCGAAAAAAATTCGCAAAAAAAAAAATTTTTAATTTCGCGGTTTTTTTTTTTAAATTTCGTCTTAAGTGAAAATTTATTTCTTTTGAAAAAATGGATAACCGGATGTTGTATTTCATCAAAAATGGTTCAAAATAAATCTACAATAAAAATCAATTCCATTTAGTAAAAAGTCATAAGAAAAATATTCAAATGAAATTCAAATTTCGCGGTTTTTTTTTTAATTTCGTCTCAAGTGAAAATTTATTTCTTTTGGAAAAATGGACAAACGGATGTTGTATTTCATCAAAAATGGTTCAAAATAAATCTACAATAAAAATTAATTCCATTTACTAAAAAGCCATACGAAAATTTCAAATGAAATTCAAATTTCGCAGTTTTTTTTTTAAATCCACCGAATTTAATTCCGCGTAGAAAGAAAATAATTGAGTAAGACTTGAAAAAATTTCTCGTACAATAATGTTAAATTAAAGTATGTTAATAATTACAATTGATGAGTAAATAATTTCGGCGCGTAAAAATTCAAATTCAAATTCAAATAATTTTTACTCAGCATAAAAAAATCCGAATAATAATAAAAATTTTCCACTGGAATCAGATTGCAGAGGTAATAAAATAATATTACAATGTAAAGTATGAAGATTCTGAAAATAATAAATGCAAGTCCAGAAGCAAGTGTACCGTGACGATACAGCATCCTGTCTTTTCCATCTTGCCCTTCACTCGCCGATATAATACCAGTTAAAGCGCCAATGTAATACACATTTTATACATACATACATTTATTCCATCTTAGACTTACACTATAGCCTACAGCTTCTTCTTAATCTTAACTCACACTCATACCCATCAGCTCAAATTGATTCTCAACATTATTTTTTTTTTTTTTTTTAAATTATTTCTGTACTGCATTCAACACTAAGAGCGCAGTAGTGCAACAAAATGTGTGCTATCGGCACCTCTTTGCTTCTGGTCTTCCGCTTTATGTACATCCCTCTATACTTACACTTGTACTTATCCATATACATATATATATTTACGTTTATAGTGATAGTTATATATTTATATTGAACTTGTATTACGAGTCTTGTATTCATGCTTATCATAATTTTCGTCATTATCGTCATCATCATACTCGATACGTGATCGATATATCGATACTTTTGACCAAAGGAAAACCACAAAATATATATATATATCAACTTTTACTTCAAATTATTTTTATTGTTATTATTATTATAAGAAAAAAATTTTGAAAAATTACAGAAAGTAATTAAGGGTCGGGGTAAAATGGATCAGTCTTTGATAAAAGCGACACTGTTCAAAATAAAGGAGCAAAATGATCAGTTTTGAACTTTTTTATTGAAAAGTTTAAGATAATTTGATACTTTTTAAGATAAAATTCAAATTCTGCGGAAACTATTGAACTTATGTAAAAATTTATAAAGACCTTTTTTGTAGAAAATTTTATGCTGAATAAAAGTTTATAGAGATATTTTTGTCATATCTTTGATAGTTTAGCCATATTTTTAATTTTAAAATATATGATAGTGCAACTATTAAAACTAAATACTGTTTGATAATTAATATCTTCCTATCTGCTGAATTTACGTAGACATTGAGAAGGACCTTTTTTGTAGAAAATTTAATTTCCTATGAAATATATTCTTACACTTTTTATCCTAACTCCCATAGTTCGTTCGCAATTTAATTTTAAACATTTTTTCTCTTAAAATTCTGTTTCTAAATCAGAAAAAAAATTTCGATAAAAATTTTTCGAACAAGAATTTTAAAGAAATTGTAAATTTTCTTCTAAACTGAAGTCTATTAACAAAAATTTTTAGTAAAATTTTTTACCTCCACCCATTTTATTTAACTTGACTCAGCATTACTTCCGAGAAATCAAAGATAAAACAGATTAAATTAAAATAACTCCGATAAACTTTAAACGAAAACTAGCAGAGAATTACTCTCGGCTTAATATTTATTTATATTTAATCCCTTTCTTTGTACCAAATATACCTGCAGTCTCAATTGTCACCATTCTTAATCTCCAGGTCTGTTTTCCCCGAGCCTACTGCGAATCCCCATACTTTTTAACTGTTTAAAATTTAATACTCATTCATTTGAATACTTATATATATAAATATATACATATACATGTATAAATATGTACTTATACTCATTGAAGTTTGTTGATTTAAAAAAAAAATTTCACTAAGTACTTAAATTCTTTTTCCCGCCATTTTTTTTTTAAATATTTAAATTCCCGCCAAAAATATTTTTTTTAAATCCATAAAAAAAGATAAAATTACTGTACCCAAGCGTTTAAACTGATAGAGATCAATTGTGAAAATTAACCGACAAAAAATTTGTCCCGTTTTCCGTCGACACTTTTTTTTTTTTTTTTTTTTTTTTTTTTTTTTTTTTTTAGATAAAAGTATCAAGTGGTTGTAGTTATAGATGTTAAGTATAGACATGTTGTCATAACAGCAACTTACCTGTGGGCACATTTTACACTGATACTTTCTCGGTGGATGTGGACCCCCTAGATGGGGATTAAGATGCGACGGTTGTGAAGGTTTAACTGTCAGAGGTTGTGGCACAACTAAAAGACTTGCTGGAGGACTTCCGCTGCTGCTTCCTCCAGCACGATATTGATCATCACCTAAAAATTTTTAATTACTTTTGTCGTTAATCATTTATCATTAATCGTTAATTGGTTGTTTTTTAAGTCATTATGGTAAATGACTTTCTACATTTTAATTATTTACTTTCATTTATTATTTTTTTTACAATTTTAATTAACGCGGAATTTGATTAATAGATCGATTGGATTTTTTTTATTTTTCAGAAGGAAAAAATATTTTTTTTAGTGGCTCATTTTACCCCAACTACTTCATAGTGCGTAGAAAAGTCGGAACATTTGAAAATTTTTTTTTCTATGGTCAAGTTGATGTAAAATTTTTAAAAATTTCAAATTTTTGGTAAATTTAAGTAATGGGGTAAAATGGGCCACTGAAAAAATTTTGTAAAAAAACAGATTTTGTTTTTTATGGTCAAGTTTATATAAAATTTATTTAAATTTCTAATTTTTGGTAAATTTGAGAACTTGGGGTAAAATGGGTCATTCAAAAAAAATTTTGTAGAAAAAAAATTTTTTCATAAGTATAAAATAATTTTGAACAGTGAATTTAAAAAATACGGATAAAAAATGGTCTTCATTTGTATATATATGAGAATATATGAGTGTGTGTATTGAGTAAGTGAGAAGACATGTGTGAAGAAACTGACACTTGAGAGTTTAAATATTAATGATAGTCAGCATAATATAAAATCACGAATGTCCTTGCTACCCGCAAGGATCCTTGCCCTTTGCACGGTGAATTATATTTATAATATATACATATGCATATATATAATGTATGAGATTGCGTCAGTCATCAAGTCTGTTGCATTACCTTGTTGATCTTAAGAGTCAAGATTAAATCATTGGTATAAATATAATAGATAAAAATATATTTTCGTTGTTGAGATTTTTAATTTTGTAAAATTGAATGACAGTAATTTATATGATAACGAATAGATTTTGATAAAGTGTTGGGATCTGGGGAGGGTGATCGCGGGATATTGAAGTGGATTGGGAAGGGATTTGAATGGGAGTCTGATTATTGATGAATATGAGGCAAGAGGGTGGCTGGGTGGTGGGTGTCTTTGCCACTCAGGTACGAGCGACGATGCAAGAGTTGTTTTTATTTTGCTGACCAGCAAAGCTCAAGGCAGAGTCCTCATTTACGATAACTCAAATTAGTTAATGACTTTAATTAACTTTTAATTAAATTATAAATACAATAACTGTCATTAGTATGTTTTAGTTATTTTTATTTAGATTTTTATTGCAACGAGTGTCGGACACTTTTGATTTCATACCAACACATTATTTATTTTATTTTAACTAAAGTCTTTCAATTATATTTTAGTTAATGTTTTAATTAAGATAACTCGTAAACTATTGAGTTTAAGTTTTTATTTGTAAGGACATTTTTTTTAGGAAATTTAATTTTATACAAAAAAGTATTGAGTTACTTTTTACGGCAATTCAATAGTTTGGACATAATTTTAATTCTAACAAAAAATTATTATTTAAATCGAAATTTTTTTTATTTAACTTCAATTTGAAATTCACGTTTAATTATTCAAAATTAACGTTAAACTATTAAAGATACGTCAAAAATGTACCAATACAATTTTGTAGAAAATTAAATTCTCTACAAAAAAGTATTGATTGACTTTTTACCTAAAGTCAATAATTTCATCAGAATTTAAAGCTAAGCCCAAAAACTTTTATTTCACACAAAATTTATTTTTCTGAACTCCGATTTGAAATTCCCGCTCAATTATTTACAATTCCATCTAAACTATTAAAGATACGTCAAATATATATCAATACACTTTTATAGGAAATTGAAGTCTCTACAAAAAAGTACTGATTGACTTTTACCCTAAAATCAATAATTTCGATACAATTCAGTCCCCAAAATTTTCTATTCCCCTCAAAATTAATATTTTTGAACTCCGATTTAAAATTCCCTCCAAACTATCAAAGATACGACCAAAATACTCCAATACAATCTTATAGGAAATTAAATTCTCCACAAAAAAGTATGAATTGACTTTTCTCCTAAAAGCAATACTTGATGGACAATTTCAAATAAAACCCAAATTGATAAATTTTCGAATCACCTTTTTTTTTTTTAACTTTAAAATTACTAAAAAGATAAAAGAATAAAATGCGTATAAATAATTTTAGTAGGATATACATTATGTGATAAAATATGAAATAATATTTAACAACTTTCAGCATAGCTAATTGATCTTTCCAGTGTGCTTGAACCCAACAATTACAATTTGCATGTACGTAAGACAGTTTCTCTTCTCACTTAACACTACTCTCCATACTCTTTCTTCATCATCACCTACCACACACACACAACATTTATAAAAAATATATATATATATATATATATATAAAATATTACCCGCAGTTTATAAGCATAAAAGATATTATGCGTATTATTGTCGAAGGTGTTGTATATTAATAGACAACTATTATTTATTCTTCGTTTTATAACTTTCAAAGTATATGATATATACATGTTTTCTTGGACTTTGAATATTCGTTTATTTTTTTTTTATGTTATCATTATCATAATATTTTATTACTATTACTATTATTATTATTATTATTATTATTATTGTTGTTGTTATTTGTTGTTGATGTTGTTGTTATTTTTGTTGCAGTTGTTGTAATTCTTGTTATTACTGTTATTCTTCTTGTTGTTCATGTTCTCATTAGTCTCCTTTTAGGTAGATTTCTTTAGAAATCGGCTTATTGCAATGGGTCTCATGATCGAATTATCAAAGAAATTTGCCACCATATATCTTATTTTAGCTAGTAGAGTCAAAAAATACCACCCACTCAAAAGTTTATATATGTATGTATGTATGTATATATATATATATATATATATATATATATATATATATATACAATATAACGCACCTTGTCATCACGATAGCGCCCGCAATTCTTAACGGATCTAAATAAAATTATATAAACTTATTTATTGACCGATTACCTTGATCAAGTTCGAAGATAAGCCCAATCGGTCGATTAGTTTGGAAGTTGTGGGTGTTTGAAATTTTTTTCTGATTTTCATAAAAATGAATTTTCTGGCTTCATCCTAAAATAACTTTTGAACCGAAAATGATAACTCAATTCTGTAAAAAGTATCTCAAAATTTGAATGATTAGCTTCAATTTTCACTAAAATACTTGATTTTTTGAAACATCTTTTCTAACAATTTGATGACATCGAAAATTTCACAAAAAACAAAAAAAGCTTATTTTTGCAGCTCAGACTTCTAATAACTTCTAAATAATAAGGCATAACCCATTTACTTAAAATTCATATTTAAGCGTGCAAAATAAGTGTTAATTACACTGTTATAGCTTTATTGTATTTACATAAGAAATCTACCTTTCCATTCCGGGTAAAGCCGGATGGCTCTATTTAATGATATTCTTGCTGTTATTTTTATTATTATTATTATTATTATTATTATTATTATTATTATTATTGTTGTTGTTGTTGTTGTTGTTGTTGTTGTTGTTGTTGTTGTTGTTGTTGTTGTTGTTGTTGTTGTCGTTGTTGTTGTTAAGGTTGTTAAGGTTGTTGTTGCTAAAGTTGTTGCTGTTTTTGTTGTTGTTGCTAAGGTTGTTGTTGTTTTTGTTGTTGTTGTTGCTAAGGTTGTTGTTGTTGTTGTTGTTGTTGCTAAAGTTTTTGCTGTTTTTGTTGTTGTTGCTAAGCTTGTTGTTGTTTTTGTTGTTGTTGTTGCTAAAGTTGTTGCTGTTTTTGTTGTTGTTGCTAAGGTTGTTGTTGTTTTTGTTGTTGTTGTTGCTAAGGTTGTTGTTGTTGTTGCTAAGGTTGTTGTTGTTGTTGTTGTTGTTGCTAAAGTTGTTGTTGTTGCTAAAGTTGTTGTTGTTGTTGTTGCTAAGGTTGTTGTTGTTGTTGTTGTTGTTGTTGTTGCTAAGGTTGTTGTTGTTGTTGTTTTTGTTGTTGTTGCTAAGTTTGTTGTTGTTGTTGTTTTTGTTGTTGTTGCTAAGGTTGTTTTTGTTGTTGTTGCTAAAGTTGTTGTTGTTTTTGTTGTTGTTGCTAAGGTTGTTGTTATTGTTGTTTTTATTGTTGTTGCTAAGGTTGTTGTTGCTAAAGTTGTTGTTGTTGTTTTTGTTATTGTTGTTGTTGTTGTTAACTGTTATTTAAAAATTTTTTGTCATTGTTTTTTTTATCATTATTTAATAAAAAAAAATAATTGGTACATATATGTACAAAAATAAAAAATAGTCAACAAAACAAGTTGTAATTTTATTTTCGTGGGAATTTGTCAATTATTTCCCATTGTAACAAGTTATAATACATAAAATTGTGAGTATTAAATTGTCGCTCTGTGTAATCATCATAATAATAGTAACTATAAATGTTTACATGTGTATGTGTATGTCTTACACAGATATAATAGACATTACACATGTCTATTATAATTTAGTCGTGAGATATCTGACATATTTATCATACAATCTTCGCCAATTTTGTCAACAAACTTATGGTCATACTTTATCAATTATTTATCATTTGCTAAATAAATTATTTTCTAAAGTCAATATGCAAAAACAAATTAAGGTGAATGGATTTTAATTATTCTTACAAGGCCTTTATTTACAAATTACAGTCAATTAAATGCTTATACACAGTCATTATCATTTTATTTAATTTTTATTGAATAGTAATTAAAATTATTGCAATTACTTTCATTTTTATTTTATAACGCAATTATTTACATTTCTTTTTAACAAAATTTTCAAAATATTTTTATAAACGTACAGAAAATTAAAATAAAGTCTCAGCAATTTTTTCGTCATCATAAACAATTTTTTTACAAGAATTTAAAAAAATAATAGGTCTACATTTTGAAAACTAATTTTTATTAAAATTTTCGAATAAAATTTAGTAGATCTAATTTCGAAATTAACAAATTTTGAATTTACCCTCATTATGTCCACACTACCCCTTTACTAAAAGCTTGCGACTTATTTTACTAGGAACTCAAAAACCTCATGGTGACCATATTACCCCATTAAAAATTTTTTAACCAAATTTCGCATGACCCAAATTTTGTCATGGTGCCCACAGTACCCTACCTACAACTAACAAAAAAAATTGGGCCCATTTTACCCCGCGCTAAGTCATAAGATATTTATTTACTCAAAATGAAAATATTAAAATTTGAAAAAGGGATCACTTAATACTTTAACTGCCTTGTATTATATTTTTACACAAATAATGTTAGTGTAGATGAGAAAACTAATTTCTTGAGGCGATCAAGTGTCTTGTGATTGGAGATGTTCAAACCGGCGCCTTGGGCGACCCTCAACCTCAACCTCTTCTTCTTCTTCTTCATCTTCTTCCTTTACCTTTACCTTTACTCTCATCTAATTAACCAGAGTACTATTTCTCGTCACCATTCCACAAATTACTTTATACTCTATACTCAATAATATACCGCACATATATTTTTTAAAAGTTCCGTATATGACGCAAGTCGTAGAGTATAGCTCGAAGAGCAATAAGATATAGGTACTATACATTTTGCTCATGGTTGTTATGACCAAGACGCCTGTTAATGCACAGATCGCATGATGCCCAAATCCAGGCAGTTTGTTAATCTGCTCTTTGCCCGCCCCAAGGCCACCATCAACTCCATTCTTATATTCTCTACCTCTATCTCTTACTCTATCCTTTATACTTAATATTTATATAAAAATATATGTTTAAATATTTATTAAACAATTTAAATGCTGGTGTAACCTTCTCGGTTTTGTTCTCACAATTTTAAAGATATCATGACTCGTAAACTCATATGTGCCAGTGCCAAAGTATGAGGCGTTACTCCCTGACATTTCGTGCATCATAGTTTTATCTATAGACTTATATTATTTTTATAACATACATTTATTCTTACAGTACTTTATTTTTATCATAATTTCATTATTATTTTTTTTAAATAATTGATTTTAGTTCATATTTTTACTTGAATGATGATAACGCGGTCAATATTGAACTTTGGGGAAAAATGAATAGATGTAATTTGTAGGAAATTTAATTGCCTGCAAAAAATTACTCATTGGCTTTTTTGATAAAATTAGTATTTAAGCGGTAATTTTAAATTATAATATCTCAAAAAGTTTTATATTTTTGATCATTATACTTTAAATAAATTTAAATTTTAAATTGTGACTAAAATATCAAATATATGACAAAAATTTATGAATACAATTTTGTTGCAAATTCAATTCTCTACAAAAAAGTACTCATTGGCTTTTTTGATAAAATTAGTATTTAAGCGGTAATTTTAAATTATAATATCTCAAAAAGTTTTATATTTTTGATCATTATACTTTAAATAAATTTAAATTTTAAATTGTGACTAAAATATCAAATATATGACAAAAATTTATGAATACAATTTTGTTGCAAATTCAATTCTCTACAAAAAAGTACTCATTGGCTTTTTTGATAAAATTAGTATTTAAGCGGTAATTTTAAATTATAATATCTCAAAAAGTTTTATATTTTTGATCATTATACTTTAAATAAATTTAAATTTTAAATTGTGACTAAAATATCAAATATATGACAAAAATTTATGAATACAATTTTGTTGCAAATTCAATTCTCTACAAAAAAGTACTCATTGGCTTTTTTGATAAAATTAGTATTTAAGCGGTAATTTTAAATTATAATATCTCAAAAAGTTTTATATTTTTGATCATTATACTTTAAATAAATTTAAATTTTAAATTGTGACTAAAATATCAAATATATGACAAAAATTTATGAATACAATTTTGTTGCAAATTAAATTCTCTACAAAAAAGTACTCATTGACTTTTTTGATAAAATGAATATTTTAACGGTAATTTTAAATTATAAAATTTCAAAAAGTTCTATGTATTTGATCATTATACTTTAAATAAATTTAAATTTTAAATTGTGACTAAAATATCAAATATATGACAAAAATTTATGAATACAATTTTGTTGCAAATTAAATTCTCTATAAAAAAGTACTCATTGACTTTCCACCCAAAATCAATACGTTAGATGTAATTTTAATTACAAGTAAAATATAAAACCTCTGAATATTTTGATCATTATACTTTTTGATAAATTTTGATTTAAAATTACGATTAAACTATCAGAAATATGACAATAATGTATAAGAACATTTTTATAGCAAATAAAATTCCCTATCCAAGCCTTGATCAACTTATCCGTAAAATGGATCCTTTAGTTGAAAGGAAAAAAAAATCAAAATTAAATTATAAGTTAAAAACAATTTTTTTTTTTAAAATTAAAATTAATTTCACAAATGAATAATTTATTATTTAAATATGACTCGGTACAAATTAACATTAAAAAATACCATTTAAATGTTTATTAATGAGTGCAATAAAAATCTTAAACTAAAAATAATTTTTTTTATTAAACTAAATATTAATATCTGTCTATTTAAATATAATAAATTGATTGAAAGTATGTCAATCATAAAGTGAAAGATATTACTGCTAAAGTAATATATCTATATATGTATACATCTATATAAATATGTCTGCTCACCGTCTAGACCATCAAGATCACTCTATCGTTTTATACATCTTTTTATGTCTTTCAAGACCGTGGCTTTTTTTTTAATTTACACACCTGTAAAACTGTACTTTGCATCAAAAAAAAATTTTCAAAAAAAAAAAAAAAAAAAAAAAAATTGATTTATTCTAAATTTCTTTAATTTATTAATTGAAAAAAAAAATTCTTTGTTTAAATTCTTTTTTTTATTTTATAGTTAAAATAAAGTAAAACCGGAGTTACTAAAAAAAAATCGATTAATCGATCGTCGCTAGCCAATGACATTTGCCAACATATTTTGCATAATTTAATATGTCCATAACTATAATAACAACAACTTTATATTTTTTTTTTGTTCCTCTTACTTTTATAATTTTTAAAAATATATACATATATATATATATATATATTACATGATCAAAATATAATATTACATACATATATATTTCTGTAGATGACCTTAGTTATAAAAATATCACGACTAAAAATATATATATATATATATATATATATATATATATATATATATATATATATATATATTTAATTAATTATAAAAAAAAAATATCTCAATGAATTTATATTAATATAAATAACGGTTAAATTTTTGAATTAAATATATATTAGTATTTAATGAAGTTGCTCATTACTATATATTTATATATATATATATATATATTTAAATGTGTTGTGTGAATGTGAATGGATGTAAGTGGATATTAAATTTCGTCTGATGTATTGTGAAGCTAATTTATCTACGTTGAATATTGCTGAAGATAATTATTAATTGTGGATGGAAAAAAGCTAGTGATTAGTCAATGTTGGGAATAAAATATAATTTTAATTTTGCTTGTGGTTTTTTTATTTTTTTTGGTAATTATTCATTTATGGATAGAGGAATTAAATTGTAAAGAAGAAGTTTGGTTGAGGTAAGGAAATTTTAGTAGTTTTTGGAAACGTTTTGAAACGGGACGTTTATCATTAATAAGTTTAGGTGGGTAATTCAGCTTACTGTAAGATTTAATTAGTGTATTTTTGTTGGAGCTGTGATATTTTGGAGGGAATTTTGAATAATTGAGCGGGAATTTTAAATCGGAGTTCAAAAAATATTAATTTAGGGGGGAATAGAAATTTTGGAGACTGAATTGTATCGAAATTATTGATTTTAGGGTAAAAGTCAATTAGTACTTTTTTGTAGAAAATTTAATTTCCTATAAAAGTGTATTGATACATATTTGACGTATCTTTAATAGTTTAGATGGAATTTTAAATAATTGAGCGGGAATTTTAAATCGGAGTTCAGAAAAATAAATTTTGTGTGAAATAAAAGTTTTTGGGTTTAGATTTAAATTCTGACGAAATTATTGACTTGAGGTAAAAAGTCAATCAATACTTTTTTGTAGAGAATTTAATTTTCTACAAAATTGTATTGATACATTTTTAACGTATCTTTAATAGTTTAGCGTTAATTTTGAATAATTAAACGTGAATTTTAAATTGAAGTTAAATAAAAAAAATTTCAATTTAAATAATAATTTTTTGTTAAAATTAAAATTATGTCCAAACTATTGAATTTACGTAAAAAGTAACTCAATACTTTTTTGTATAAAATTAAATTTCCTAAAAAAAATGTCCTTACAAATAAAAACTTAAACTCAATAGTTTACGAGTTATCTTAATTAAAACATTAACTAAAATATAATTAAAAGACTTTAGTTAAAATAAAATAAATAATGTGTTGGTATGAAATAAAAAGTGTCCGACACTCGTTGCAATAAAAATCTAAATAAAAATAACTAAAACATACTAATGACAGTTATTGTATTTATAATTTAATTAAAAGTTAATTAAAGTCATTAACTAATTTGAGTTATCGTAAATGAGGACTCTGCCTTGAGATTTGCTGGTCAGCAAAATAAAAACAACTCTTGCATCGTCGCTCGTACCTGAGTGGCAAAGACACCCACCACCCAGCCACCCTCTTGCCTCATATTTATCAGTAATCAAACTCTCTTTTAAATCCCTCCCCAATCTACTCTTCAGTATTCAGCATTCTCCCTCTCCAGTTCCAACACCAAATTTATTAAACCCCCAAATTAATAATTGATAAAACGTTTGACAGAGTATTCGATACCAGTAACAAGTTTAGCACAAGAAGTAATGTACACTTGGGACTTTTTACTCGTGTTAGGTAAAAAGCCATTGACAGTGAAAAACATTTATGGAAACGTGGCTTAACCATTTACGAGCTATTACTCAATTTGCTGTGAGCCAACATCTCTTAATATGTACTAGTGTTATGTACTCCAATATACTCATATATATACATATAGAAGTGAAATAGCAATAAATGTAATTCTCTGGGGTCATTGCCAGCTCGACAAAAGGGAAATGCACTATTTTCTATCCTTCATATATAAACATCCATATATTTTTATAACTTTCCCTTCCTCTTATTCATTAAATCAACCAACGAATCTGCGTAAAAAAAAAAAACAAATTGCCTAAACATTTTGTCAACAAAATACAAATTTACAGTCAGTAAATTTTTTGGTTTTATTATTTTGAATAAAAAAAAAAATTCAAAGTAAAAGTATGTATGTAAGTATGCAACAAAGGGTCAATTTTAAAGTTTCAATGTTTAATAGAGTTATGTAATTTAGTGACCTTGTATTTATTGTTGAATTATTGTTGTCATTATTATTATTTTTATTGTTAGGATATAAACCAGACAGATTAGCGGGGAACGGTGTGAGATTCAGGAAACGTCCGGCCAAATTTTTGTTCTCAGTAATAAATAACAGAAAAAATAATATATATATATATATATATATATATATATATATATATATATATATATATATATATATATATATATTGTGCGTGAGTAAATATATGTTTAGATCGTTAAAAAAAAATATAAACCGGTTATGACTTTGCATTTATGACGTAAGAGGCTGAATTAGTGAAAAAATAATAAAAGAACAATAAAAATATATATATATATATATATAAGTATACATAAGAATCAAAATATCTGATTTTTTAATTATTGTACTCAAAAAAATTTTAATTTAATTCAGTTTTTTTTTTTTTTAAATCAAAAATTTGAAAATTTTATTTTTGCGCATAAAAAATATGTTTTTTTTTTTTTTTTCAAAAGTCATATTATAAACATAAAAAAATTGAAATTTATAGTCAAAGGCATGATAAATTATGAAAATTAAAAATTTTATTTAAAGGACATATTTTTTTTTCTGAACCCGCAAGTGTTTACTTAAAAAAAAAAAAAAAAAAAAAATTATATGTGTATTTATATATACATGTACATAAATTAAGTATATATAACTCTTCCGTGGACGTGGACCAAAAACAAGTTATGGTGCAGCCTCATTTGATTTCCGGATAAAAAATCTAGTAAATTTTTTTTACATTTATTTTTTTTTTTCAAATTTAGACTCGCAGGTCAAAAAAAAAAATTATCAAAAATACCAGCATTGAAAAAATAAAATCTGTAATTTTTCAAAAATTCAATGTTCAAAAATATTTCCTTTTTTTTTTAAATATATACAAATACCTTATATATACATATATATTTTTTTCAACCTGCTACTCTAAACAAAATTGAAAAAAATTTCACTTCATTCAACGTAACCAAAAAAAGTTACCCCACTTTGTCACAAAAAATATTGAAGTAAATTTTTTTTTCTTTATCTCATCACACTTGCAGGTTAACAAAAAAACTAACAAGTGCATCTATATATAAGATATATAAAAAAAAATTCATATATTTCCTCCTCTTTCAAGTTAAAAAAAAAAAAAATTTTTTTTTAACAAATTTCCAAAAAAAATTACCTTTTTGTAGTTGATTATGATCAGCATTCATCTTTGCCTGTAACAAAAAATGCTAAGTCTCAGAAAGTAAGAATCTGTATAAAAAAAACAAAATTACTACCCCGAAATATGAAAAAAATAATTAGCGATATAAATTTACCTCGTAGCCCTGTTTTGCTCCTCGTCCAGTGCCCCAATAATCCGTGTCTTTCTCGTGGGGATTGCATTGCTTCAACAAGACAAAAAAACTAAATTAAACCTTAGGCAAAGTAAAAAAAAAAATACAAAACTAAATAATAGCTCTGTACTTATGGGCATTGTGTCTCATAATGATGAACAAAAGGAGAAAAGAGTGAAGTGAAAATGAAAATGCAAATGAATCGAAATATGAAACAATAAAATATAAATAATACAAAAGTAGAAGAACATATATATATACATATATATGGTGTGAAATAGTTTCCATCAAGAGTTAACAGCTCTTTTATAAAAATATTTCACCCAACAATTGAATCTAAAGCTAAATGTTTAGATTTAAAAGTTTTAAAACTGGCTGTGTCCGTTATTTGCAGGACCAAAGTTACAAGACTGCTACAACCCCAACCAATCTAGTCAACATTTAAATCTTCAACCCCTTATTTTAACTCTATACAACTACAACTACCCTTCGTACTTTATCCCTCTTTGTCTTTCGCGCCTTTTTTATTTTAAAAAGTCTGTCTCAGTTTTACACTTGGACGAAATAGAAACATATTTACTAAGTTTCGTGACAAAGACAAGGGAAAACTTGATCCTGCGGAACTAGAATTGGAACTTGAAAGCTGAACCTTGGAAGTCAAAACATTTTTTTTTTTTTTAGAGACATAGTAACTGATTCAGGGAATTTTTACGCACTTGACATTATATTTTAATTTTTTGACAAATTTTAAAGATTTTTTTTTAAGGACCAATTTTTTTTTTTTTTTTTTTGAGAAAATTTGGTCATTTTTTATTAAACGGTATATTTGAAAGGGTAGTGATTTTTTTATGCCAGGGAAAATACAAAATTTTGAAATTCGAAATTTGGCCAAAAAATTTAAACTTAATATATGACGTTTTTTTGGATTTTTAGTGAAGTGGACATTTTTTTTGAGGCAGCTGACTAATCTGATATTAAAGTAGACACTTCAAGGAGTGTATTGAATTTTTTTTTTATTTTTTTACGATGAACGGAAGTGGAGAAATGGATTTTTTAATATAACTTCAAAATTTGACCGAATTCAAAAATTTAAATTTTATTTTTTTTGGCCAAATTATTTTTTTTGGATAATTTATCAATTTGATATCAAAGTAGACTTTTCAAAAAGTGTAGTCAAATTTTTTTCATTTTTTTACGATGACCGGAAGTGGAGAAATGAATTTTTTAACATAAATTCAAAATTTGACCGAATTCAAAAATTGTATTTTTATTTTTTTTTTTTTTTTATTAAAAAATTTTTTTTTCATTTTGTGATACTAAAAAATGAGTGAAAAAATGTTAAATAGAGTTCCAAATATCCTCAAAATCTCAAACTAAAAATATGAAGATTTTCAAATTGTACAGAATCAAAAATCTTTCCATACTTCTCGTCAACTTGACATCAAACCAGCTATCTAATAAAATATTCAAATCCCTCTACTTTTACTAAAATCCCGAAATTTAAAACCTCATCTAATTTGTAAAAAAAAACAAAATCCAAAATTCCCAATTGGAATTGACAAAAAATTTTTTTCACTGATAAATTCTTTCCAATGAATAAATTGACAACCAAAACAACCTCAATATTTTCTACCCTACCCGATAAAAAAATCCTGATTTTCCTATAAAACCCCAAATAAATCTGTTCCCTACCTCCATATTTTACAAGCAAAAATAATTAGCTTCTAATTTAAAACCCTTCATACCCACCCGGAGCTCGAATTAAAAAAAGTAGAAAATAAAAATAAACAATAATTTAACCCAGAGAATACGAATGCAAAGAAAAGGAAAGCAAACTGAGGCTACATCCCATGAAAAAGACGACAAATTATATTTGCGTAGGGTAAAATATATCTGACCAAGGGTCCTGAGAAGGGAAACGAGGTCATCCCTCATTCGATATCCTATGACCCAGTCACCCACGTTTTCTTCCTTCCTCCCTTCCCCTCACCCTCTTTTTCTCTCTCTCTCACCCTTCTTTCCTTCAAAGGGCATTGCTCTCAAGTTGTTTGTCGACTAAAGCGTTACGCAAACAAAAAAAAAATAAACCGAATCATCTTGAAACTTAATTCAAAATTTAAAAAACTATTGACCCACTAGACTTTAGTCTACACGTAAAT